>NW_027210602.1:10617500-10872500 GCF_029030835.1 Brachyistius frenatus
GGAAATTTCTTCACTACAGCAGGGGGGCTCTCAGGGGGGAGCTGCTGCAGCAGGCTGCCACTAGCGCGGCGCCAGGTAACCTGACCTGAGGTGCATGTTTTTGGATGACGGGAGGAAGCCGGAGAACCCGGAGAGAACCCACGCAAGCACAGGGAGAACATGCAAACTCCGCACAGAAAGGCCCAGGACCGGATTCGAACCCGGAACCTTTTTTGCTGTGAGGCGACAGTGCTAACCACTGCACCACCGTGCCGTGGTGATATGATCAAAAACAGAAAAGACCTGCTGAGTAGACAGAATTTTCAAATTCAAACATGTATTTTGTTATTAGACACACTTCTCCACACCCAAATACAATATCTTATAGTTTTGTTTTCTCTTGTCGCTCTTCCTTTCCTCCTCTGTTGTGTCTAATTCACCTTTTTCTCACTCTAACAATTCATTGTTCTTTCTTCCCATCTCATTTTCTCACTAATTCTGTGACCCTATTCTTTTTACTTTTGTCAGTTTGTGTCTCCTTTTTTAGTCGCTTTTCTCCCTTTTTGTCTCTTTTGATATTTGCTCTACCCCATTCTCTCCTTTCTCCCATCTCTCTCTCCTCCTCCTTCACATGTATGACAGGGGTGGGGGTATTAGGGTTGGTTTAATTAATACCACAGCTTCTCCCTGCTCTGCTCCCCTCTCCAGCTCCAGACATTAATCAGAGGTATTTTCGGGGGAAGCAGGGCGGCGCAGGTGCAGATCGTCAGGGGCAGAGAGGGAGAGAGTCAGATGATGTATGGAAATACACGGCAAACCCTGATCCGGCCATCCAATCATCATCCATCACCATCCGGTCACCGGGCGGAACAAACTATTCCCACCAATGGAAAAAAGGGAGGCAACTGATTTACGTCTAGCTTTATCAAGACAAACAAGGTGGACGCTTTGTAAGTGGGAAAACAGGAGTCAAAGTTCCCGCAAGTTGATCTGGACACACACAAAAAATGTTTTCTTCTGTCTCTGACGAGACTGTGTTTCAGCCAGTAATTTCCTACATTTTACAGAATGCATCATGATATTGGCAGAAATATATAAACAGGCTCGTGCTATTTAGTTTCAGACAGTGTCAGGTAGAACATTTGTTCGGATCAATGCTATAGTAAAATGTTATAGTTCATGTAGTCTATAGAATATTCAAACTCACTGAATTTTTTTGAGCAGAAGAGACTTTCCAAAAATAATAATTAAAAACAAATCTGTAACACGCACAATATTTGTTTTTACTAAACCTGGGCATGAGACCCATGAGGTGATTACGTAACCAGGCCCTGGAACCAGGATCTATCTATTTAAACAGTACCTAATACCATTTGTCAAAGGTTGGTGAGGTACAGTTTTGATGTGTCAAATCTGGAAGAGATGCCGTTGAGAATTTGTTACAACAGGTTTAGTGTTTACTGACTGTTTTAAAGCTATTTTGATATCCAAGTTTTGATTAGGTACTACAAATGTCACTTTTTCCTGGCCTAAATAAAGTAATTGTGTTGTAATTAGCTAAATTCACTGATCAGTGTTCTGTGGTCCCTCTGAAAATAATTACATATTTAATTAGGTATAGGGCCTCAAAGTGAGTTGGGGGTGTGCCTAGTTTGATTGACATGCTTATGGTGTGGCCAGGTTTCCACTATAGGACAACAGGAATACAGTAGTGTCCTTATGTCCTCAGTTGAACTGCATCAGATTCACACCTCACATTTCTCCAGTTTATTCATGTTACGTCTCATCCTGTCCGTAAAGTTATTTCCTTGTTTGCTTTCAGTATTTCTATGTTCCTTTCAGTTTAATTTTGATACTCACCCTTCGTTTGGTCTCAGGTCTCCTTAGTTCTACTCCTCGTGTCTTCAGGCCATCCTGATTGTCTTCCCCGCCCCAGATAGTTTCCACGTGTCCAACTGTCCCCCCACCTCCTTCTGTGCCAGTTCGTTGTTGTGTTTGCAGCTCTTCGCTCAAGTGTTCCCTAGTCTGATTGGTGAGTTCCCAGTGTATGACCTGAGTTTTGTACTTCCTGGATTTTGCCTTTTACTTGTTACTTTGAGACCTGTGCCTGGTTTTGTGATCTCCTGGTTTTTGGGATTTTGGAAATGTGACCAGATCAAGAGTGTGGATTTCCCCTCCGTACCTCTGCCTGCTTACTAACTTTCAGTAAAGAACTTTGAACCTGATTAGTGCGTTTGAGTCCTGTTCATATACCTTGCAGTCCAAATTGGGTTACTGACAGCTAAGATGCCATACTGGACGCTGTCTGACCCTACAATCTCTTTTGACACTCACCCTAATCTATCACACAGAACATAACAGTGTTCTATTGGGTAATATAATATTTGCAGTTCAACGCAGTTCATTATGGAAATCAACACTGGCCCTCGCTGTACCTTTTAACCAAAGGAGTAGTGCTGCCAGATCGCTCTGTCACTTCTTTTTTCTAAGTGAGGACACAAATTGTTCACAGTTCTCTTGATCATGTTGAAATTAATTTATATTTACACAAGTGCTAAAAGATCCAATTATCTCTGAAGTGTACATCATGCATGAAGGCTAAAAGAAACAAATACTATTGTCAGAGTTGTCATTGACATTTAAGGTGTATTGCTTTATTCACAATGTCAACGTGAAGCCTTGTTTTGATCAGCTACTATTTGTCTTGTTAAAGTTGCTCAATTACACATTAATACAAACTGAACTGACTTTCCTGTATGTTTCAAAATAAAAACCGTCCAGCATTGACGCAGAAACAAACCCCTAATTTCCTAACATGGCTTTTATTACTGTTTATATACTACATTATTGACTATTGTGTAGTTTACACCTCCACAGTTTCATAATCTTAGAAAGGAGACACAATTTAACAGTGCATTTGCTTGTGTGTGTACTCATACGCAACACATTCACACGCATTACAGTTGCACTTTGGTACTTCAACAAATAGCAGTACACCTCTACTTTTAACCTGGAATACTATTAAATGAGTATCCTACTATCTAGTGCACATGTACCCAGAGTCTAATATATCTGAATTGAGCTGTGCCACAGAGCTCCATTGTTGTCCAAAAACGATCCAAGTCACACAGAGGGTCACTCCCAATTCAGTGGAAACTAATGGGCTTGAGGCTGAGTGGCATAGCAAAGTGGATAAGTAAGAAAGTAATAACACACATATTATCACATTATTTGTCTTTTCATGGTATTTGTTAGCTATAACAAAATATAGAAGAACAGCACCCTTATCCTTTAATTACAACTGAAGACAATTACAGAATTGACACAGATAAAATGTTTCACACCACTGGGTCAGATCAGAGTTTAGGACAAATTAATTAATTCTTACATAAAGTAATTTAATTGTTGATATTACTAATTATCATATCAAGGATGACGGTGATGGTCATGATTACAGAGACAATAAAAGGACAATAACAAGCAGCAGGCGACAGATAACTGTAATGGTAATTGCGACACCAATAATGTCAGTGTTATCAGATTAATTATGATAATGTTGTTAAACCAGGCGAACACACTCTAAACCTCCCCTTCTCTCTCTCTCCTTATATGAACACAGCTTATATGTGAATATCACTGAAATGAATGGATTAACATTGTACTTTTCATTTTTCAGTTCTTTCTCTGATGGAGAGGGATCATACACTCTAATGCAAATATGTTGTTAGAAGTGTGTGCATGTGCCCCCCACCCACCACCCCTGACCCCCCATCTGCCTCAAACACACACACACACACACACACACACACACACACACACACACACACACACACACACACACACACACACACACACACACACACACACACACACACACACACACACACACACTTAATGTTATTACTTGTCAATAAGAGCAAATTTAGTTGTCATATTGCAACCTAATATCTTTCATGGTTGACCGTAAAATTTGGCCTCTTATACCCACACCACAATAATCCTATTATTTTATGCATATGTACAATGCATTTTTTTCCCTTAATTACAGTTGGTTCTCCAAATAGTTATAGAAAACAAATGTACTGTGTGGATTTTGTTGTATCACACATCACTCGTATTGACATGATCATGGAACACATTTTGACATGTCTCAGTAGTGAAAGCACATGTGTTAATATTAACATCAAGAACGGCTGAATTTCATTTAGCTGCTTCATTTTCAGGCTCCTGATATTGTATTATGGCTTGCTGTCAAGGTTTACTGGGACACTTAAACAGAACAAAAATCCTATCACAGCAGAGGAACAAAGAGCTGAGGATTGTTTTCTCCAGAGTAGCACAGTAGAAAGTAAAGAAAGTCATAGCTAAACTGTAATATGAATTTGAAATTGGGCAACAATTTTTGCCCAACCACAGCATTTTTTTCACCAGATTTAACTTTAACTAAACAGTGCAAAGGAAGTACTTTGTGTTTAGAAATGGTATCTTCAACAGTTTTCATAGGGGCTAGTTTTCCAGTAGAAAGTAATTCCCACTGGATTGCTCAGATTAACAATATCAACATTTCTGGTAATCATTGGAGGTAATTTTTTTTTAATTCTTCAACACAAAATACATACATCCCAATATCTTAAATTGCATCAGACATTCTAAATGGCCAGATACAGCTATGGATAAGCAAGAACATTTTGGGTGAACTGATCCTTTTAAAGGAGTGTATGGGGAAAACAAGTTAACGTCTGTGAAACATGAAGGACTGTAATAACAAATATGTGGGACTTCATCCAAAAACATTGTAGTGCTTCGTGAGTTTTTTTGTGGTTAACAAAACATTGAAATCGACACTTCTTCCCAAATGCAAATATAGTTTCCACTGCAAAGCAGTGTGCCAGTGATCCAGAAGCAGACATACAGCAGGCCATGATTTTTACAATGAATAAAGTTATTTATTGAGAGTAGATTGTGGAGTTATGGAAATCTGTTACGGAATGTTTTCAGAGTCAGAGTTCTGCACTTCAAGTTGCGGGTGACAAGCCAGAGAGTCCAAAATCCACCGGCGGTTACTCCCGCAGGTAGGGGAGTAGTGAGCTGAGCCTGCCGGAGTTCCCGCAGGAGCAGGCAGGGACGGCTCTGAACGACTGGCTGCACACCGGGTGCAGAGCAGAGGAGCCAGTAGGTGAGTCTGCGGAACCAATTGCGGACACAGGCTAGGACAACGGGGCAGTGTCTGCTGTGTGGTTTCCCGAGGTCCGACACAGGATTGCCGACAGTCGAGGATCATCAGGTGATCTCTGAGGAACGACGCAGGATTCTGCAGCTGGGTGATCTCCCTGGATCGACGCAGACTGGGATGTACAGGAGTCAGGCTGATCAGGCTGGCTCAGTGGCAGACTGCAGCAGGCACAGAACAGGCGGAGGTCAGAACCGGGAACAGAATTACGATAGACAAACTCACGACTTACGACTGCGGCGCTGTACCAGGGTGGTGACAAAACGGACTGACAAAGGTGGAGTGCAGGATAGGGGTTGATATACTACTAGGCATCAAGCTCAGCCTCCCTGCCTCCCACCCAGAACTTCTCCTTTGCCACAGCAGACCCAGCCACACCTCTTGGTAAACCTTTTATTCAATCCCTCGCCGCCGTTTCCCCTGCTGTTAAATCCCAAATCTTTCAGGACCGTGACATAAACCTTGCCTCTCTCCTCCTAGGGTCTCCAGTGGAGAGGGTCTCCAGAGTCTGACAAATATCTCATAGAGAACGAATCATTCTGCTTGATCGTTACATCGTCTGATTCTCGTCTATACTGACCCCTGGATAACAGCGACTTTGTAGCTGCTTTTGGCATCTGCAGGGATATCATCTGCAATGTTTATCCTGATCGCCTCGTTGAGTTGGACACGTACCTGTCCCTGATCTGTGAGATGACAAAGATGCCCTCATCACCCGTTTCAATTCCCGTCTGGACTGGTCATGCCTGGACACTGAACCACTCATCCTCCATGATGGCAGTTCCTGCACCCTCTGTAGCTCTGTCAATCATTGGGCAGCAGATTGCCCCAAATCCCTCCTGTCCACCAACCTACGTCAGACCCAATCATCCGAACCGGCTATGTTTGATTTCAGGAGATTCTCGAGGTCGCAAGGTGCTGTTCAGCAACAACTGCCAAATCTGTTATAATTTCAACGAAAACGCTTGCACCTTCAGTAACTGTAGACAGTTTCTGCGGAGACCCCCAAAATTGCTGTGTACACCACCTGCCTTGGCAAAGCAGACGCATTCAAAGTCATGCCGATACATCCTTCACAGTGGCCTATGTTTGGAGCAAAATGGGTTAGGGTTAGAGTAAATAAGCCGAACACATTCCTGGCCATGAAATTTATGTTGCTGACTGCTTGTCCCGTTTTAAATTCCGGGAATTCCACCAAAGATGCTCATCTGCAAAACCATTCCCCCTGGCTTGCCCGTCCTTCAACGAGCTGAACCTGAACTAACTCCTGCTCTGCATCATCTAGCTGACTCGGCCAATCACTACGAGATCCGATCTAGTTATCTTAACCCTCAAATCATAGGATTCTGCCTGGCAGAAGTGTGCCAAATGTTGTTTATCTCATGCAATTCTTGTAATTCCTGTACTGGTTTCAACGGTAGCTGCCTTTCTCATTTACTGTTTCAAATATTGTAGCATTCTCCCCTCTTCTACTCATGTCACAGGTATCCAATTTCATGCAGGGTGCACTAACCCTGATTTTCCTAGCCTTTTCTCCTCACCCTCAACTAGAATTCTTCTTCGAGGCTTTAAGAAATCCCATCTTCCTGTTCCTGACAGGTGTCTCCCCATCACCATTGACATCCTCCATGCACTAGTAAAACGTCTCAGGACAGGTCTCTTCAGCCGTTATGCTAACATTCTTCCAGAAGCTATCATATTAACAGCATTCTACGGTTTTCTGAGGTATGGCAAATTCACAATCTCTTCTCTTCCATTCACTCCTATATGCGATCTGTGCGATGGTGTTTTTCAGCTTTCACTTTCACAATTTTCCTCAAGCACTCTCAAACAGACACTTATGGTTCAGGTTAGCACATTTCCATCGCATGCAAAGATGTGAATTTTGCCCATTCGCCTGCATGCTCAGATTTCTGCATTCATGCCTTCCCCCAAACCACCCTCTTTTCTGTTTCAGGAATGGTTTCCCAGTCACTAAATACTGGTTTAGCAATCAATTTCACTCTTTACTTTCAGCCACTGGCCTCTCACCTTCACGATACTCGTCCCACTCCCTGTGTATCGGTGCTGTTTCTACTGCAGCTCAAAGCGGTATCCCTCCTCACATCATTAAAATACCAGGCAGATGGGCGTCGTTCACATATACAGCATGTATCCGCCCTGTTTGGCCCCTTATCCTTGAAGCTCAGCGATCCATGTTCTTGTCCAGCACTCATGTAAGTACCACACATAGTGGTGGTTGGTGGTAAGTTGGCACTCAGCCAACTGTCATCAAATTGTCATTGCTGTGATCGAGCTTCATTACATCAATTCTGTCTTCTTACATATCTACCAGTCTCTGGCTCTATTGGGTCTCTACCTCCCTCACAGTTGAGGTTTTGGGGCAGGCTCAGACGCCCCCATCAGGGCACTCTGCGAAGATCTGCACTGGCCACAATCGCGCCGCCGACAGAGTCTGAGTATGTGCCAAAGTTCTCTCTTCATTGTCACAACCCCTGTAATAAATCATTGCATCTCATACCATGTGGGGAAGCCTCTTCTAGATTAAATACATTTAGCATCAACAGCGGCAACATTTTTTAATTTTCTACAGCAATCCACTTCATACTCCAGAAAAAGGGGCAGCATTATGTCTCGGTGTTGAGCTCATCCTGGGGATCATACAATTCACTGTTTGAACTTGGCGTCAGTCTGCAGCAGCTCACTTGTTTGCTGTGCAGAAAAGCATTTGAGTAAAAAAGGAAACCATAAGGTCATAAAACCACATCAGAAGATTTAAATAATTAATGAAACTACAACTGTGCAGGGGGCAGCTGTGGCTCAGGTGGTTGTAAGGTTCAATCCTCCTGTCCACATGTCAAAGTGTTCAAGGGCAAGACACCAAACCTAAAGTGTCTCCTCATGGCAGGCAAGCACCATGCATGGCAGCTTTTCACCATAAATGTGTGTGTCAATGGGTATATGGTAGGGAAATTCTAAAAAGCGTTTTGAGACCACTAAGGTGAAAAAGTGATACATAAATGCTAAACATTTACCCAGTGGATACCGTTCAATTTGAATAAGTTGCTAACAGCCTCTAATACACATGTATATTGTGATAGATTGACGCTAAGTTAAATAGTGATGACTATTACACTGAACCCTGCTATTCATTTTATTTTTTTATATTTGTTTATAATTGCCATGAATGAAAGATGTAGATGTAGAATAGATTAATTCAGATATGTCAAATTGATGTGAGGATTTACTGTATATACCCTCACAACAGGCTCTGCCAAGAAAGAGAAAAAAAAAAGTATCCTAAATGAGACCTGGCATTAAACTGACACCGTGGGTGTTCATGAAACTATCACACAGGCTTGTATAGGACAGGGTCGAATTATTGAGACAACTCTGTCAGGAACCGCTTCACGATCACGTGCCGGCTTTGTTGTCCAACTTAAGAGCTACTTTTACCTCCCAGTCTATGGCGGTAAACCCATGAAGTAATTTAGCTTCAGGATGATATTTTTCCATCGATTTAAAACCTTTCAACTTCGCTTGGACAAATCTGTCTGTTAGCTGCCGGGTGTGAGGAGGGATATCACTTGTAAGGTGTTTTAGAAGAGCAAGTCTCGTTAATTTTCTCATCGAAGGTGACAGTTTGAACATTTATCAGCTTCGACTAACATGGAACTCGTTTGGCTGAATCATCTCAACAAAAGATTATTTTTAAAAATGACTGGTTCTTTGATCAAATAACCTCCTAAATGAAATTAATGTTTTTCACCTGTTATCGAAACATCCTGCAAATATTTACAACATATTTATTTGGATTTTAGTATTTAGCTACCTGATATAGTCCAATGTTCTGTTCAGTTTTTGCTCGCTATGGACAAACTCATCTTTACAGCTGCAAAAAACTGCAGTCAGATGATAATTTTCTCTCTTAAAGACACTTTTTTACATGACACTAAGATTCCCTTCTCAGTGTCTTATAACTAAACTCGTTATGAAAGAGTCAATGCTTCTTACTGATGTCTTACTTTTATTGTTCCCTGAAATATCATGGAACAATGGGGAAACTTAAAAACAAACAAAATAGTTTCAAGCACAATTGTTCACACAACAAAGACACAAAAACATCTAATTTCAAAATAAATCCAAGTATAGCAGAATTTAAGGTAATTTAATCAATTGTTGCCATGGTTGTCTGGTAGACCATCAGTAGAATAATAGATTTCAGCATTACAGTTTGTTGTTGTGCCAATCTCTTGCCTAGTTGGGGCTTCTCCCAAAAATCCCTGGTCATATGGTGAAGTGACTTATAATGAAAACTTGTTCATCATCATGAATATTATAAAGGAAATATGATAATTTGGTTATCTCACGTAGTACCTGAAATTCAGTTTGAGGAGAAAAATGAATAAACTATTATAAAATAAAATACTGTTGCCATGTCAACATGCACAAACCAGTCTCACAGCTACACATTTCAGGAAGAGACTTCAAGGTGAAGCTGAAGATGACTAAGTTTATGGAGAACCAAAGTTGTGACGCCACATCCAGGCCAACCTCTGTTCCACTAGTTTATGCACTCAATGCATTTTCCCACTCAGCATTTCCCACTATTTTCCGTAGTCTCACATAAATCACCATTCAGCGAAACAGTTTTCATAAGAAATTGACTGATTAGTTAACCAACAATTACTTTGTTAGCACAGAAAAACTGAAACTTGCATGATGAAACTACAGCTGCGCCAGCACGGATACTCACGTAACTGTTACTTGGATTGGTCCATATCTAATAAACTCACCAACACTTAATGTAATTTTTAAAAACTTTGTATTCCCTGTCCTATTGTTATTATTGAAGTCTGAGAAAGACATTACATCTTGACTCATCTATGGACTAGGACATGAGCCATGATGTTAAGCCTGCAAAACACTGCTAAAACACTGTCCTTATCTAGATAAATAAAACAAGCCAAAACTACAAGATAGATTTAAAAATGCACCCTTTCAAGGCTGCCACATTAGTTAATTAGCCTAATTACCAATGTTGTTTTGCTTCTTTACTTTGACTCCCAATAGAAACCTTCAGCAGTTTAAGTCAGGTCACATTTTAAACGCCTTCAAAGATTTGTTTATAATTCCAATGACTCCAGTCTCCAATTGCAATGGCAGCTGATGCTCACTTGTATTGTAATATTTAGAGCCCTTCACAATAAACAACCAAAACACAAACCTATACCATTAACATTTCTAACAGACTGTCCTCCCTCCTTTGCAACTCTATGATCAGGGGACTTTTTTCTGACCATCCAGTGCCACCTTTCATTAAAAATATGTGCATGTGTATATAGATGTGTATTTTGGATTTAATTTATATGTGTATAGCTGCCTTAGCAAATTTGCCTGCGTCCATTATGAGCTCATTATGAGCCTGACTTTGTGTGTAACAGCAGAGTGGTTAAACTAATGCTCTGGTATTAATTTGAGGGGGAGGTTATCCTCCTAAGGTTGTTCCGACATGGCCGCTAATCTCACTGGCGGCTCTCCTTTTAATTTAATTATAGTTAACTGTGTTAATATTTCATTAAAGTATTAGTTAGAAGAACGTGTGTTTTAATCAGACCAATGCTGCTGCCGCAGCGTTCATACGGCCTGGTGTCGCGCTCCGTCCCTCCCTCGCCATCATCCGCTGTCTGCTCATCCGTTTGTTCTCTCGAGACTTCCTCATCCTTTCATCCCCTCTTCTGACAGAAGCTGCCACACACTCACGCACACACAAATACAACATAAAACACACACTTATGCAACGGCACACATGCAAGAGTGTCGGCTAAATGCCCAGGAATAAATGTAAATGAGAAGTTTTCTGTGTAACCCCCTCCACTAAACACACACACACACACACACACACACACACACACACACACACACACACACACACACACACACACACACACACACACACACACACACACACACACACACACACACACACACACACACACACACACACACACTCTCTCTCTCTCGCTCAGCTCCCTCTCCACAGGCCAGAGCAGATGTCTCTTGTCAATGTGAACAAGCGTCAAACGACCAGCCTGTCATATTTTCATATTTAACTATTCATCTCATTCTAATTCATGGAGCTAGAAAGAACACACACACGCACCGTCAAATATTTAACATTAAGCATGAAAGGTTTCTTACAGGACACTTTGCATTTTATAATGACCTTAGTTGTACATCGGTGAACATTGAGTTATTGAATGGGTCATTATTTTAGGATACTTTGTTTTAAAGACTTTATGTTTACCCTCGTGAACATGTCCACGTGGTGATTTTATATGTTCGAATACATATCATGAGTGAAATGAGCAGTCAGTGCCATGGCTGAGCATTTCTACTTTGAAACTGCAATGATAGTTTAAAAAACACAGATTCAGACTGCTAGGGTTTCATATGTCACATATCTGAGAGACCAATCCCGTCAACTTGGGGGCGGGGCTTTCCATATCCTCGAGCTGTCAGCTTGAGCTGCAGGCTAGCAACTTGAGATCGAGGAGGAAGATGGAGATATAGGCAGGGACTATTCACATTTCCCTACATCTATATGTATTAAATCAAGCCAATCAAAATCAAGAGTTACCTCCAAGCCTCTTTAACCTGGGACACACTGCCAGCCTTTGGGTATGCATGACTGCTACACTGCTGTACTGCTGTAGCTCGCTAACGTGTGTCTGTGTCTATATTGCCAGTGTGTCTACCATGGCAGTGCAATTACAGACTATCTTTCCATGTTGAGTTTCCCATTAGGCCCATTAGTAACCGAATAAATAGTTGTAACCGAAAAGCACTCCCGCGATTTCAGAGAAAAAGACACAGAAACAGACAGAGAGGGAGATTGAACACTGGAAAACCACTGCCCTTCACCTGTTGAAGTGGCAACTGTGGTTCAGATGGTATTGTGGGTTGCCTATTAGTAGTAGGTTGGTGGTTCAATCACTGGGTCCCCCTGTTCACATGCTGAGGTGTCCTTAGGCACTGTTAACAAGAGACTAGTTGCTCCTGGCAAACACTTTGCATGGCAGCTTTGCCGCCAATGGTGTGTGAAGGTGTGTGTAAATTGGTCAACAGGAAACCGTGTAAAATGCTTTGAGAGGTCCAAGATGATAAACTGCTCTAAAAATGCTGACCATTTACAATTTAAAACACAAGTGATCAAAGATCCTTTCCATATCTATTTATGCTGGGAACTGCATGCATCACGTGTGACGTAAGTGCCACATTTTTGCCGTGTCAGCAGGATATGGTTTGACGAGGTTTGGTTTATACAACAAGAACATTTGAAGGAAATTGCTTTATCACAGTTGCTCAAAACACAGCGAAGAAAAGAGGAAATGTTAATAAAACAGAGCCTCAAATTTAACAGTGGTAATAATTACAATAAAAACACATGAAGTGAATATAAGTGCAAACATTCAGAAAGTAATGTATGAGATACGATTATATGGACAAAGTGCATAAATTATGATAAATATAAAACAAGATAAATAATAATAATGATAAATTAACAGACATGTTACAGTCAAGTACAGATAGAGATGACAGAAAATACTGAAATTTAAATTCGTGTTCACAGTAATGGCAATGAATTGATTGAAGTTGTAAAATTATAAACATGTTGTATAGACAGCTAGGAGACAGCTGGGAATCAGTACTATCTCCATTTTTTTTAAAGTGTCTAGTCTTTATGTATTATGACTTCAGTATCTTAAGTAATTTCCAGAAAAATGAATCATCTTATACACTATGCCAGGACCCCGTGCTGTATATGGTTATGTGTTGCATCTTAATTATAATTCCCCTTCTGTTAGTTTTAATGCATTTTATTGTCATTTATTTGCCCATATTTTTTGTATGAGGAAAAAGTGTAAGAAATAAATTAAGTATGTTTTGGAGGAGAAATCATTAATCCATCGTTTTAATGACAGGTGTCAGTGAACTTGTCATTCACCAATGTTATGAATTTTTACCATGAAGCTGCTAGCCCCTGTACAGGTAATATGGCCATAAATACATTTAATTTAAACCAATAAATCTAGAGCATTGAAAGAAAGTTTGGGATGGCTCCTTATAAGTGCTCACTACAGATGTGTGTGTGGAGCAGATGGATGCTTTAGATGTGGCGTATTTTGATTAATTTGCCCCTTTCATTAAATGAGGGTTATGATGAAGAGAGAGGTTGAGCTGAAGAGTAAAACATTTTTTTTTCATACCTAAAATGGATGTCTATAGGATGCCATTTACATACATGACACACACACACACACACACACACACACACACACACACACACACACACACACACACACACACACACACACACACACACACACACACACACACACACACACACACACACACACCTACAGTATATTAAAATATGTGTGTGTCAGTAGTAATATTTGAAGCTTTGATACACAGATGGTAGTGCTGTCTACACCTGCCCTCCACTGGGACCTGTGTGTGTGTGTGTGTGTGTGTGTGTGTGTGTGTGTGTGTGTGTGTGTGTGTGTGTGTGTGTGTGTGTGTGTGTGTGTGTGTGTGTGTGTGTGTGTGTGTGTGTGTGTGTGTGTGTGTGTGTGTGAGTGAGAGTGTGTGTGTCAGTCTCCAACACTTGAAAGAGACCTGTCAGCATTCCTCTCTGAACTACCTCTGTCGTCTATTAATCTCTCTCTTTCATTCTCTCATCCTCCTCTCCCTCTCTCTCTCCCTCCTCTGCCTTCCATTAATTCTTCTTCACTTTTTTTTATAACCTTTTTTCCTCTCTCTCCCTCACTCTAATCTATTCATCTCCCCCACCCCCTCTCCCATTTTCTCGCTCCCTTTACCTCTTCCTCCGTCTTCCTCGTGCTCATTCACTTCTTCTGAAATACCCATCACTCGCTTCTTAAAAATGTGGTTTAAATATCCACAGTTAACTTAGATTTACTGCTACAACTACAAACAGTAAAGTCAACCCAGGTTAATGTAATTGAAAAGCACATTTAAAAATAAGTGTTGACTAAAGTGCATTAATTTAAATTATGTTAAATCAAAAATAGAATTTAAAATTGTCCTGCTGACAAAGCTGTTCATGAGCAGGCACCATCGTATCTCAGAGATCTTATAAACCATATCGTCCTGACAGGGCGCTTTGGTCTCAGAGTGCTGGCCTTCTTTGGTGTTCCCAAAGTTTCCAAAAGTAGAATGGGAGGCAGAGAATTTAGTTTTCAGGCTCCTCTCCAGCTCCCAGTTTGTGTTCGAGCGGCAGAAACCCTCTGTAGCTTTAAGGTTAGATGCAAAACTTTCCTTTTTGATAAAGCTTATGGTTAGGGCTGGCTCAGGTGGCCCTGAACCAGGGTTAGGGTTATGCTGAAGTTATGCTGTTATAGACCCAGGATGCTGGGGGACCTCGTGATGCACTGAACGTCTTTCCTCTCACTCGAGCCCCACAGATAGTTTAACTTTAGAGTCTGGAATCTGTCTCGGTCTTTGGTTTGTGTCCAATTAGTAATAATGTAATCATTTGTAAATTAAAAATTTCCATAGACTGTATTGGACACATTCATATTTGTGTCCTATAATGAATGCAGTACCAGTCTGTGAAGCCAGGGGTCAGTACACTTAGATCCCTGCATTTTCCTGCAGGCCCGGCTGGCAAGGCACCTGAGCCCTGGGCCTTTTGGAGCAGCATTTGGTGGTTGTCCCACAAGAAGGTAAAGCTTTACCAGTTGACCAGTGATCCAAACTTCACATCTCTATACACTCATATCTCACCATTACATCTCATGAACTTAATGCTTCTTCTCTCCCATAGTTTTTTCTTATTGTCTATTGCCTCTTCATTCAGTTCCATCGCTCACATAGTTTCTGTTCTTTCTCTTTTGCAGATGTCCCGTCATGGAGCTGCACGTCTCTGCTCTGCGATTGTCGTCTCCACCAACAGTTCTTCTCTTCTATCTCTATGCTGTCCTTTTCTTTCTCTGCTCTCCCCTCACCCCAACCGGTTGAGGCATATGGCCGCCCACCTCTGAGCCTGGTTCTGTCGGAGGGAGTGTTTCCTTCTCTCTGTTGGAGGTTTTTCTCAACCCAATACAGTGAATTGGGCTTGTTTATTTAATACATGACAGTGTGGAGCATTGGTGCTGGTTTCGAAAAATTAGATGATGTCAGAGTCAGAGGATGTTTGCATGCTTTGGTCTATTCCATGCAGCTGTTGTCACTGTTCTCACTGTCCAGCGAGGAGTGAACAGCTGGCTCCCACCGCCACCAAACCACAGTAACAACCTTACTGGGCGTCAAAAGTCACAGACAAAAGGAAACACCTGAAATCTGATTGAAGCAGTCAAACCCAAATAGAGCCGTAAAAATGCAACTTGAATCAAACCAGATACAAATGTGGTTTGAAACAACACATCTTGTGATATTTTTGGCTGTTCAGACTTCCTACATATTATCAGATTCCCATCAGATACGTACTCAAATTAAATTTTGAAGGATTAACCCTTTTGATACCAGACTAAAAGCAGGTGCTTACTCACTTGAATAAGGATTTCTCACTTGGTGCATTAGCTAAAGAGTTCTCTAACTTCCAGGTTTGTGCACAAGTGTCTCCACTGCTGGCCCTGCCTGGGGGTTATTGCTCTGCTCATAGACTTTATATTGTTGTAAATTATGAATATTAGTATGCATGAGATTAATGCTGTACACCATCAAAATATATTGTACGGTGTCAGACAGTTAATCAGGTGTGTTTCGGCAATTCAAAAGATTACTCCTAAATTGTAACACAACAGAGAAACTGTTAATACTGCATTTGGTTTAATGGAGATTTAGCAGGACCATGAACTTTTTTTCTTTGAAATGGTAATGCTGGTAACAAAGATTGATTGATGATTCATGCGATAGAGTAGCAACCGATCCGAGGTGTACCCTGCCATTGAAGAACTGCTACAGGTTAAAGAAAGAAAGTAAGTACAGATAAAGGATGGATGGATAACAATTAAAGTATTTAACCATGACAATGGATGTCCTCTGTTTCCTTGTCTGTGTTTTGTGTGTGGTATAATAGTGTAGTAACTATGCTGATGCACACGCAAAACTCTCATCTTCACTACTTCTAAACATATGCCTTTATACACACACACACACACACACACACACACACACACACACACACACACACACACACACACACACACACACACACACACACACACACACACACACACACACACACACACACACACACACACACACACACACACACACACACACACACACAGGAACAACAGAGGAAGACTCCGCCAAAAGGAAATCAATAGGCGGTGTGATGGGGATTACTGTATGCTTTATGTGACTTGAATGTGTTTTCTTGGCCGTGAGAAACACAACTGACAAATTCACATCTGTTACATTACAGCCAAAGGTGTGGAGACGGGGAAGGGGGTTATTCCAGGGGAAAGAAGCGGAATATTACTTGTACGAGGACATCAACTTCTGAATCTCAGATGAAAACTGAAGGATATTATTTCACTGGCTACAGAACAATGAATTAAAGGAGAAGGCATCTGTAGACCAGCCACTGCTATTCTATACTACAAATGGTATAATGCAGTTAGTAATGCTGCTTACCACTATTACAATGGCTACTACTGAGATACTATTACCACCTGATGACTGCCACACACCTTTATATACGGTCAACATTATAGCGCCTTCTTCATGCTACAGAACACTGTGATATTTTAGATGTTGCGCTGCCAGCTTTACAGCAACAGTTTGTGGAAGACCCTCTCCTATATAAACATGATAATGCCCTCACAAAGCCAGGTCCACAAAGATATTTTTTTTCCCAGTTTGGTGTGGGAGAACTTGACTAACAGCTCAGTCTCAACACCACCAACCTTTGGGATGAATTGTAACAGCCACTATTACCGAACACTGGATCTCACTGAAGCTTTGGGAGCAAATCCCTGCAGCAGGTTACTAAATGTTGTGGAAAGTGATGCAGTGTAAAGTGAATTTAAGCCTTATAGTATGGTCGCAAATTGAACTGCCGCATTGTTCATGAAGTCCATGAAGCTAATTTAACAAAGTTAGATGGAAGTTAGCCAGCAACGTACTGTATGTATGACAGTTTGCCTTTTTGTGTATTTGATCAACTCAGCCAACTCTGTCTGATGTCAGAACTTACCGAATCTGCAGTTTAGAGGTCTTCAAAGGTCATCAAATCTAGCATGCAGGCAACCTAAACGGACTCTTCCAGTAAGAGAGAAAGCACAAGCATGATGCACTGTTATTTAATTGGCATATTAAAAATGAGTGAATGTAAAGTCTGAAAAAAGCAGACTAGTGAAGCCCTCCCGTTCACTTCTGTTGTTTTTATTCAGTATTTTGCCCTCTCATTTCTGTAAATGATAACCAATAATTATTTGCTAAAGGTGAAGTATTTTCAACTTTCAGAGACGTGTCTGCTCAGGGTGCCCTGGAGAATCAGCACTACATACATACTGTTCCTATTGTTACTACAGTAACTGGACTGCTATGACTAAACACAACTACCAGTCACCACACATTTCTGTAAAATATAACTTAATTTCATGTCTTGCTCCAGTGTCTTGGTGTTGTAGGGTGTAATTGCAAAATGAGGTAATCGCTGGTGATTACTACAGACTGCTTACTGCTGCATCAGTCATTAACCTTTCAACTATTAGTCCTGTTTAAACACACCCGGCGCTAATGCAGCACTCTGTTTAAAAAGCAAACTGGGTAATTGGCTTTTTGGCATGAGAGTGGTCAGTCTCTGTGTGTGTGTATGTGTGTGTGAAAGAGAGCAAGAGAGAGTGATAGCAGGTATTTTATGTTTATATGTGTATAAATGAGAGAAAAATACGAGATCCATATGAGAGGCTTGTGTTTACCATGAGTGAGAAAAAGGGAAAAAATGTGAGTGGAGTTTAAGTGTGTGTTCTGAGAGTGTATTTGAAGGAGAGAGTAAGAGAGAGAGCAACCCTGACATCAGCTGGCTGGCTCTCAGCAGCCAATTTTACAGAAAAAAAAAGGGAAAAAAAAATACAGGAAATTAACATTCCTACACAAACGCCCCCAACATTTCCACCACAAACCTGCACCTGCTGAATGGCTGGCAGTGTATCTACTTGTTTGTGTGAGCGTACTCACATTCCTGACACACACACACACACACACACACACACACACACACACACACACACACACACACACACACACACACACACACACACACACACACACACACACACACACACACACACACACACACACACACACACACACACACACACACACACGAATGAAAGACTTTTTGTTGCCACTCCATAAAAAGTTGAAGCCCTGAACCCACTCCTACTTAGCTTTGGTTCCATTAGCTACTGTTGGTACTCCGTGTAGTTTCCTGTTGTTGGATTCTTTCAAAACTGAAGCATGTTGTTATCTGTAGGCCAAACTGTACGCTCTGAACATTTTATTATTTTTAAGAAAAACATCACAGGATTGAAGAGATTATCAAGATAGTGGGAACAAGGTAATCTGCTAGCATGTTAGCTGTTGGCCAACCACCATTAGCTGTGCAAACAGTTATTACAATGTCATCATGCAGATCACTTTCGTTGGCTTTATCGTATTTTACTGACTTTCATTGAAAATAAGGGATAGTTTCATACAAGTATTGTTGTAATTAAACTTCCCTTCATCAACAGCATCATTTCAGAAAATATACAACAAACATTTTAAGATCAAATGGCATTAGAAGCCATAATGATCATGGGTCATGAGAATTGGGGAAAAAACATCATAGATGGCCACAGAGGGAAGGATTGGGAAAATGTAACTTGCGAGACTTCACGTCCTGTTTCCTGCCAATTGGTAACATTGGAGACAGCTTTGTCAGGTCAGAAAACTTTCCTAAAACAGATCTTAGACTTTGACAAATAATGTCAACAAACAATATATTTTGCTGTTTGCAGTATTGATACTTAGCTGTCTCCATATGTCATTAGACCCTATAGCTATCCCTAGATGAACCATAGACTGTAAAAACAGACGTAGTCTCCATGTCTAATAAGAGAAGCCAATGTGGAAGTGCCTTGCCTTCATACCAGCACCAGGCTGGACTGACTGCAGAACCACGGTTATTTGCATTTTGATACAGCACAAGGGGCTTTTTCCCGCGCAGCATGGCCAACAGAGAGCTATTTTCATGGCTTCAGTGGGAAAGAGTGCAAATTAATTCAATTCAATTCAATTCAACTTTATTTATATAGCGCCAAATCACAACATAGGTTATTTCATGGCACTTAACACATTAAAGTCCTTACAGCAAGACTTTACAATATTATACAGAGAAACCCAACAATTTAACAATTCCCACATAAGCTAGGCTGTCGTTGTTCACGTCAACATGAATGTTAAAGTCTCCCACTATCATCACTTTATCTGAACTCAGCACTAAATCTGATTAAAAAAAGTCAGAGAATTCAGTTAGAAACTCTGAATAAGGACCGGGTGGGCGATAAACAACAACAAATAGAATCGGTTTCTCTGCTTTCCAGTTTGGGTGAGAGACTAAGAGTCAGACTCTCAAATGATTTATAACTAAGTTTAGGCTTTGGATTAAGTGATAAACTTGAGTGGAAGATTGCTGCCACTCCTCCTCCTCGGCCTGAATCTCTAGGAATATGATAATTAATATGACCGGGAGGAGTTGCTTCATTAATACTAACATATTCTTCCTGTTGCAGCCAGGTCTCTGAGACAGAGTAAATCAATCTGATGATCAGTTATCAAGTCATTTACAAACAGAGATTTAGACCAGAGAGATCTGATATTTAATAGTCCACTTTTAATTGTCAGATTTTTTTTATCCATTAATTTGGTAGGATACATTTTTATTAAATTGTTATTGATAGGATGTGAACAGATCTATCCAGAATCTTATAGACATGTCTGGTGGATTTTCTACACATTTAATCCCCAATTAGATAAATAATTAAATAAAGTGTTTTTTTTAATGCAACCATGTGATTCAGATTCAATCATGAAAAAGTTAACAGACTTTTGTCTATTAAATTGGTTAATTACAAATGGATTTCAATTGAATTACACGTAAAGGGGTAACATTCAAAAGCCTTTTTACCTACTTTGTTGGTTTAAGCCATATACTTAATGATTGGCACTCTTAAAGCTCCCGACACAATTCATTTATTAAAAGCACAACACCAGTGATGTATCGAGCACAATGCTCTTCGTCAGTGTTGTTAATAAGTAAATTGCATCTGTAAATTTGATTGTGCGTAACTTATTACTTCTGCTTACTCCTCAACATTGTTCCAGCACCTAATTTTAATATATTCAATGAGTCTTCTTTGTTCTTCGTAAGAGGTAAGTTTTTGTTTGGCCCTTCAGGGCCTTTCATAATAGCAGTGGAATAATTACCTCAGTTACCTTAATTACCTCTTCCCAAGCCAAGTTAACATGAAACCTGAAACTACCGGACAAGAAGTAATGTGAGTTTCCTCCTGCATAAGGTTGGATGACGATGCCGGTCTACTCTTTTTTCAGTCATCACGAAGCAGGCAACATGCTGTGCCACAGCAGTTTTAAAGGGAAATGGAGGAGCTTATTTGATTGGCCATGACTGAAGTTGGTTGTGACACACTTTCAAATTATTTTGCCATAACCCTAACCCTATATCATTAAGCCGTCATTTGCTAAATTCACTCCTGATAAGTATTCTTGAGTTACGTCTGAAAATAATTTCCATAATTAATTATTTCTTTTGTATGTTTGCGATCGTGCCTTGTTTGAATGGAATCACATCCCCCTGTATTTAAACAATAAATAAATACATATACAATAAATACATCAGTTAGAGATAGACCATCAATTATCCAGGAATGCTTCAATAAGGTTATAATGTGCTTTGTGATATTTCGACTGTTTTCCTGGATTATGTCGATTTTTAACATATTTCTGTGAAGGCATAGCTAGGGTTAGGCAGTCACACCCTTGGTTTAAGAACACAAAGATTGCATTTACGGGTAATAAAAAGTTCAACATGAGCTACAGTTCACACGCTTGCTTCCTATTTTGTTGCATAAATGGGTCACAACTTCCTGTATTAGTACTGAACATTGACGTGAATGTAAATTGTGAGGTGTGGAACTGTCTCATGTGAACATACTTCTTTGGCTAATGGTATAGAATATAACTTTCTTGTTGAAATGTTGACTTAAAATGCTACACAATGGTGAAGTATGTTTTTAACATGTTTTATCCATTGTATAATTGTTAAATGGCAGGTGTCTTCCCACCATATGAATTTGATGGATGACACATTTACACTCATTTCTCCATGTCTGGCTGAGCAATGAGAAAAAAAAACCTAAAACAGGTTGTGTTCACAGCATTTGTTCCCGAGCTCTTCAGTCAGTGTGGCTGCTTGTTAGAGTTAATGTTCATTAGTGTTAATTGGCATGAATCTATTAATAAATGAGAACGGAAAAGGTGGTTTAAGAAGACACTGTCAGATTGACAGTTGGAGGATGTTATGGCATTGGATTTGACAGGACCAGAAGTATTTTACATCTTCTACAAGTGTCAAGAAGCTCCTTCACACTTTTGCTGTCAGTCATTCTGATGTAATTTTTTCTGTTTCTAATACTTAACCATCAGCAGCAGCCAGTGTGTGTCTTTGTGTGTACCTTTTTGCTGTGTCATTAAACCATAGAAGAGACAGTGGTGCAGAATGACAATGAAGCCAATACTTTTGTTTTTGTGTGTTTGTGTATACGTTTGCGCCTGGCTCACATGTAAATGTGTAACATTGTGTGTTGTTGTTGTTGTTGCCTGTGATGTGTGTGTGTCTGTGTTTAATGTGTGTGACAGCAGGTCTGAGGCCATAAAGCACCAATAAACCCAAACCTGAAATCATCAAGATGGTTTCATGCTGAGACTGAGAGAAGTGGAGACACTAAAGCAGGAGTAGAGTTTGAAATCATCAACAATGGACCAACATTAGCTCAGGTAGTGCACACCCAAAGTGTCATACAGTCTGGAAAAGCCTTGCAGTTGGTCCATCGCTCCCCGAGTGCCCATGGTTTTGGTATGACATGAACAACTACCACATACTTTTGTCCTTAAAGTAGATATTCAGACAGACAGCCCAACTCAACTTTACTCTTTTACCAACATTACAGTGTTTTCCTTTATCTTCACAAACTCACATTGTGTGTGCAAGAATTATTGCAATGTACAAAACACGATTACAAATTCTAACACGGATCCCAAAGTTTCAAAAGATACAAAATATGTTAAGCTGAATATAGGGGAAATGTGTGCAGTTCAAAATGTGATCATTACTGTTGGAATAGTTCCATCCATCCATCCATCCATTATCTACACCTGCTGAACAGGGTCACCGGGGGGCTGGAGCCTATCCCAGCTCACTTTGGGCAAAAGCAGGGTACACCCTGGACAGGTCACCAGTCTATCACATGGCCAACACATAGAGACAGATGGAAACAAAGACCATTCACACCTAAGGGCAGTTTGTAGAACCACCAATTAACTTGAGGTGCATGTTTTTGGAAGGTGGGAGGAAGCCAGAGTACCTGGAGAGAACCCACACAGGTACAGGGAGAACATGCAAACTCCACACAGAAAGGCCCAGGCCTGGATTTGAACCCAGAACCTTTTCACTGTGATGCAACAATGCTAACCACTGCACCACTGTGCGGAACAGTTATTTAATTGTTTTGATTGATCTTTTAGTACAATGTTTTGGTCTTTTTTCTGGCAATATTTACATTCAGTAATTATGTCACTATAGATTTGCATTTTTCACCTGCTCTACCCTACATCACAGATTGTCGACACTTGCATGAGGAATTTGCCAGAAACGATGCATGTATGTAATCTAGCACAATTAAATCTAATTTATATTCAAGTTTACCGTTAACTGTTTTATTTCATTACTCTGTATCAGAGCTGTATTACATCACTGCGAAGGTAAAGGAAGTGTAATTTATACAAGTATTTTTACAAGCTTTCATTCTGAAGACTTGTGTGATGAACTTTCACGAGACTGATGTATTGTTCTGTTAGGAGTGTAACCCACTGATCCCACCACATGTGTGATGTGATTTAGTTCCATCCTCTGTTCAGCTTCATACTCCACTTGGAGCACCGTAGAAGCCTGATTTTGTTGATTCCCAGATTTGGTCATTTTTCTGAGATTTTTGTGCTTCTGCATAAATGTTGCTAAATTATGTTTTTTGTTGTCACTCCAACTTATTGTGCTGTAGCTAACAACGATAATACAGTTGGCTGTGCACATTCATCCTCATAATTATTTCGTAATTATATTTCACATACAATACCTGTAGCAAGAGGCGAATGCATTTGTTTTCCCCTACTTGAAAGGGAGTATATGTTGATGTCATGATGTGACTATGCAGGCCCTGCACAGGGTTGGTTTTTTTGTGCAAATTGTTCAGATTCCTGCCAAGCTGCTCTGCTCTGTGCAGCTCAACATGACTTCCATCAAAAATACTCAATGTGCGAATTTTTCATGCATGCCAAGCCATTTATAGGACACTTCTGAGACACACTGCAGTGCGAATGATCAGACCGACGTTTCTGAGTTCTTGATTTGAATGGAAAAGTGCGTACCTATAGTGAGACGGTCTTGATTTTGGAGCTTTGTGGACTGTGTTGCGCTTTACGTTTGAGTACAAATGATACAAAAAAATTGTTGTAGCATCAGACATTTGCACGTGGAAACACGTTTGAGTCTTGGATGGTTCTTCGTAGTACGTGCCCAAATTGTATGCCTGACAAAGTAGCTATACAAGGAGTGTCTGCCATAAACTACATTTGCTGTTGCCAAGACTGAAATACCAAGGATTACAAAAAGTTACCTTTATTGGGTTTTTGGCCTCAAGGGGGAAGAACAATCAGACAGCAGACACTTTTTTTTGTTTTAAGATTTGGTTTCTTGGACATCCAGCTGAAACAGAGCAACAGTATCATACCATTCCAAGTATGTTTTTGTGTCCACCTGATAAATATTCGCTCCTCTTTTAGTTCTTGTTTAGTCTTGACTAACTTCTGAAATACTGTTTAGTTAAATGCTCCAATGTTTTGTAGGTAGTGCACAATGCTGGAGCTTGTTTGCTGAAAACAGCTGCTGAACAGGAAACATACAGTAAACAAAAAATGTAAAAACTCCACATAGAGTGGGTGATAATTCTTGAGTGACACGTTGTCATTTGATTTAGCATTAATACAGAAGATATATTATACATACAGTTTGTGGATTTAGAATATAACATACCCATTATATATCATGTGTTTTAGTCCAAAATCTACACTTACCAGTTATGTCACCTCATCAAAGGCTGACATGTATAAAGAGAGGTGTGCATACAGTATATGTGTGTGTGTGCTTTGTCAATAAAGTTAAACATGCATATACATATACACAGACAGTCACACCTGTTATCATGAAACCCTGGCAGAGTTTTGTTGTGCCTGCTCGTCTGCTTGCCAATTTGAAGCGTCCCTCGTCCGTCTCCGCTAATAGACTTTGTTACGATGCCAGAGGTTCAACGTGTCTTAAATCACTCAGCCAGTCCAACTCTGACAGTGTGTTCTGTGATGTTTAATTAGGAATAATAGTTTCTAATATTACTCCAATTAGGGCCTGTCTCCCGTTTAGTCAGGGGAGTTGGTTAAGTGAATGAAAGGCAGGAAAAAACATGGAGAACTAGAATAAAATGACTGTACAGGTAATGCCAGGTTGTTGCATCCTTCGGGTTTTTATTTTAGTAAAAACTGGCACAGCTGATGGATTTCTGACTAATGATTCATTCAAGCTCTTCTCGGAGGAAATGACTAATTAAAACAGGGCTTAAAGTCCAAATGTTCAATCCAGCAAAATATGTTTAAAAAGACATTTAAAAGGGGCTGCTGGTGGGCACCTGTATGTGTGTGTGTTGCTTAAGGCAGCGATTTACAAAGACTGGTTAGTGAACTACATTGCCAGAGCAAATCATTCATGTTATGTCTGCTGAGTCAAACATGGAGGTTTTTCAATCATTTGACTCTACATCCTGTAGTAACTAAAGAATCAATAATCGGTGTGTCCTACTATCGAAATCCTGAGAAATATTTAGTGCTACTTGTTTTAAATATGATTCAATCAAAATGTATCTAATTTAATTAAAATTGTTGGGAGTTGATCAAATATTTGAGAAGCAAAATGTTTTTGGAAAGAGGGCTTTTTATACACATATACATATATATATGTATATATGTATATATTTATGGCATCATTTTTAACATTTCTATTAAATATCTACTGAATTAGATGGACAAAAACTAAATCAAGTCAGAGTAAAAGGAACTCAACAACATGTACTGTATGTATCGAAACAAAGAAGCAGAGGAAACTTTTGACTGTTGAAACTGTATTAAATGTTACTCTTTAATGCTGTTTCAGTAAAAGCCGTTCTTGGCCTTTTCTGTTCAGATAAGAATAAAATGTATGCAAGTAATTTGTGAAAAATAGTGTCAGGGTTGTGTCTGTTTGTTGGGGTAAACTGCAACCAGGGTTTGTTGATAAAGACGGCAGAGCTGTTTCGCAGTAAAACGCTCTGATTTCTGGTTTCTCTTATTGGGTCACTGAAGGCTTTTGTCCTGTAAATAGGACCAAGCTCTCTCTCTCTCTCTCTCTCTCTCTCTCTCTCTCTCTCTCTCTCACACACACACACACACACACACACACACATAGCCACCACTGTCTCCAGTAGAACCAACAAATAATTTTTTTTTTAAAAGACTCTCCCAGAATGGATTTATCAACCAACAGTTGAGAGAAAGAAGGAGGATGTTGTGTTTTAGGATGTCCGTTCAGTAAAAGTAGGTCATAGACAAAATAAGATTTTTTTTTTTAACCAATAAGCTCTCGCTTCAAAATTGCCTTTGTGTGTGAGTGTGTGTGAGTGTGTGTGAGTGTGTGAGTGTGTGTGAGTGTGTGTGTTGACTTGATTTGCGTGGATTTGTGATCTTGTATTTCTGGATTTGTTTTTACCAGTTTCAAGTTTATACCTTGTAAAGGCGGAATGACTTTGGTTTTAGAGATATTTTTAGAAAACTTCAATATTTTTAAGATTAGTATGGGAGTGAATTATATTTTAGCAATATAAAGGCATTTTATGAAATAATGGGTCTTTGGAAATTTGCACTTTTTTGTGACAGTATTGATATTTTTCCCAGGTGGTCACATTTTTTGGAAAACAGAAGGCATTTATGGTAAGGGAATCAATTTACTATTGACCACTGAGCAAACCTACGATTAGCCGTAGAAAATGAGTGAACAAGGAGTGATTTCAGATGCCACCAAGACATTTTATTTCTTTTTTTTCTGTTTGTTAGGTTTATGTTTACACCATAGACTGTATATAAAAGTGGGAGTAGCTTCTGAGTCTGAAAACGGAGGGCGTAAGCTGCAATACCACCGAGTGCTGCAAGAGGTTGGCTCCAGAAAGCCTACAGCTCCATAGACTCCTATTCAACTAGTCTCAAGACATACAAAATCAATACATTCCTTCCTCTGGTCATTTTGATGACATTCGCTAAAATCGGTCCTTCTTATTTGTTTTCTGGCCATCCATTTGAAAATCATTCCCTCATTAATTTGAAAATTGGCCTCAAAAAGCCGTGTTTTGGGGGGCGTGTCTGTTTGATTGACAGGCAATTCAGGTTTCTGCTATCGCTGTTGGACATAGTATCATCAGGTTTCAAAACAGATCAAATCAGATCCACCCGTCGCTCCCAGCTCGTCCAAATATGGTCACATCTGAACTTGAGGCTTCATAACGGCTGTTCAAAAGCCAATGGGTGACATCACTGTTGGTTGGCACTTGGTTTATGTGAGTGAGAACATTCAGAATTTTTAGAAAGTGAGGATAATCTTGGAAAGTGAGGGCATTTTTGTCACATTCAACTTTGTCTCGCAATGTATTGTGCCTTGTAATGATGAGCATGAAGCCTGGGAAACAAGTGGACAATGTCATCTGTGGCTCTGTAGGAGAAGTGAAGCCAAAATTTCTTGATCTTCCACTGGTGGTTGTTTGACGGATAGATATGCCTCTTAATATATAATCATGCGAGGGTGGATCAAAACATTCAAAGACTGATCCGGTTGCATGTGAACGGTGCAAAACACCGTGACGTGCACATATTAGGAGGAAGAATAGTAAGTATTCAAAGTTGTGTGGCTTGATCATCATCGGTACCTCAGTTACACATATTTTTGTGAGCGCTGTTCCATGCGCGTGGCATTTTCACCATGAAACCTCAGCAGAGCTCACATAAAAAATTGTATCAAATGTTTTGGGGAACACAGAGGAGTTGCAGGAAGTCAAATCTGGTGAGTAAGGAGCCGGAGCAGTCTCTGAACCTTTTGATCAACCCTCATATAGGCCCAGGGTGCAAAGGATGTGTCCTCACATTTGGCCTTAGCAGGAGGGACTTTAATAGCACATTACCACCCTTCGATCACTAATTCACAGACTCTTGTTGCAAATTATATCACCAGCAAAAGATGGCAACACCCATATCCACGGAATTTGACTTCCCTTTTGGTCTAGTGACAGATAGTGGAGACGGTCATCCCTCTTTATATGCAGTTAATGGTTTCAACAGACAGCCTGTGTTAGGTGTGGATTTGAAAGAAGTAGGTGTTTTGCAGATAAAAATAATAATAATAATATATTAAAAACGATAATAATAATAAAAACAAGTTACAAAGCGCTTTACATACATTTAAAACGAAATATGCAACAGAATAAAATATAATGATAAAATACAATAAAGGTAAAACAGACTATAAAACACAATGAATCAATAAAAATGCAGTCAACAAAAGGTAAGTCTAAAATAGTGCGTTTTTAAGAGTGACTTCAAAGAAAACAATGTGTTAGCATCCCTGATCTCCTCTGGCAGGTCGTTCCATAACTGAGAGGCCCGAACAGAAAATGCCCAGTCACCTTCAGTTTTATGGTTAGTTCGAGGTACAGTCAGGAAGGTTCTAATTAAGGACAATATCAGGTTACATTGTGTTTTTGATCTCAGTAGGGAGATCAAAATGGTCAAAATCAATGGCCATTCTCTTTCTTAATCTGTCTCCCACAAATGCCTCAGCCTTGCAGACAGTCATTACTGAATTGGTGGATTACTGAAGTTGTAATAAACCTAAAGTCATTATCTTTTCTTAACAAAGGCCATCACAAGTAGTACCAACATTTGTGTGCATGTCTTTGTATTTCACATAAGATCATCATTTGTAAAAAGACACCATTCAAAAACAGAATCAGGTAATGAGTCTAAATTATTTCTGAAAAGAAAAAAACAAACGCACCTCTAGAAAACTGCACAGCAACAGCAAATAGCTGCTGTTTCCAGGGCACACTTGATTAATGGTGTTTTTGGTGATTTTTTTTTCTTCACCAACGCCTAATAAAAGGTTCACAAACCATCTGTTTTTCTTTCCCCCTGATGCCTTGCCCGAAGGTCCCCCCATCCTGGGACTGGCACCGTGCCCACAAATCCATCCATCCATCCATCCATCCCTTTCTACACCTTTGTCTACTCATTTAATTCTTTTCATCCTTCCTTAACCTTATTCATCTCCCCTTTCTTTTCTCTTTCCTCATTATTCTTTCCTCTTCTCTTTCTCCATCCCTTTTTTCTCTCCTCTCATACCCTCTCCCTTCCAACTCATGTCGTTCTTTCTCTCCTCTTTTACCTAATCGCGTTTCTTCTTTTCTCTTACTTCTTACTCTTGCTTTCTTTGCTCATGGTCCTCTTTGTTTAGCTTTGTGCTTCCATCCCCAGTTCCTCCTCCTCCTTCATTCCTTCTGTTTTTCCTCCCTCTTCCTGTCTGCGTCTCTCTCTTCCTTCCCTCTCTCTCCTCTTTCCTTTTTCCAGCTCCCTCTCTCCTTCCTTCCACTTTCTTTCCTCTTTGGCTCACATCTATCTCCATCTTGTTTTTTCCTCCTTTTCCTCTTCCTTTTTTCCTTCCTTTGGCCATATAGATTTCCTCTTTCCTCCTCCTCTTAATCTCTCTTTCTCTTCCTCTCCCCCTCACCTTTTCTCTGAATCTCATTGTCTCTTCCCTTTCCCCCTTTCCTCCCCTCCTCCTCTTCTCCGTCTCTCTCCTTACCTCTCATGCCCATCCCTCACTCCTACCCATCTCTCTCTCTCCTCCTCCCCTCTCCCTCCTCTCTCTTCCTTTCTTCCTTTTCTGCCCATTTAAACCTCTCTCAACCATTATGCATATTCATAAACCTGCAAACATTCCCATCCAATAGTGTTTAATCCCTCCCTGGATATGTGTGTGTTTGTTTTCTCTCCTTAACCCTTCACACACACACACACACACACACACACACACACACACACACACACACACACACACACACACACACACACACACACACACACACACACACACACACACACACACACACACACACACACACACACACACACACACACACACACTCCTCCTCCTCCTCCTCCTCCTCCCAAACATCTAGCAGCTGGCCGACAGATGGGGCCCACAGCCAAAAAAGAAGCAGCGGCATTGCCACAAAAATAAAAATTTACAAGACGCCAGTGGAATTTATTTAAGGGCAGGGGAGGAGGGTAGGGGTGGGGGTGAGGGGGGTTGTGACTACTCCTCTCCACCTCCTTACCATCCTCCCTCCTTCTTTTCTCTAAAACATGAAAATACATAATTCTCTACGCGATCCTCAGTCCAGTCTGAACCCCAACCATCAGGTGTACACCAAACTCTCCTTCACTCGTTCAGTACGTTGATGGTTCCCACAATGAGTCATGAGATGAAGTATGAAATAGTAAATAAAAGAGTCATGCGTGACTTCTTGAAAAAAATATTTATAGATACTAATTTTCTCTAATCTGCACTTTCTAAGAAAATATATCTCCTTAATCTCCTGTAACATATTAAAAAATAACACTTTGTAAAAGCAACCACAAGTATAAAGCCTCAGAAACCACTGTCCTTCATTAAAAAAAAAAAAAAGTGAGCAGGAAATTGAGATTTTATACACTTGTGGAACATCGCCCTGGGTGAGGTGCAAACCTCCAGGCCAAACTAAATGTTAGTTTTTAGATGGTAACTTATCAGTCTATGCATACAGATCTGCTATAAATATAGAGCCGACTCAGTACCTTCACTTGCATTAATCATACAACTGCTGTGAACACTTCAGTAGGTCCATAAAAACATAATTTACTTGCCTTATAAAGTCTCTGTTTTTACCCGATGCAGCAGATTACAACCCAATCAGTAACCTTGTTGTTCTCTTCTATTTGAATGGCCTTTTCTACCCTCACTTCTGTGCTGGTTCATCCTCAGTGCATGTGACCAGTCCACTCACTGTCACACCGATAGCAGGAAGGCTCATGGTTAGCAGGAACGCATATAAGGAAGGTATAAGGCCCCTTTGGAGGATCCACCAGCAATGCACCTGTTGGCCTGTGGGTGCAGGTGCACGCACTTATACTCCCCAACGCTTAAGTAAATATACAGAGGGAGAAGACAATTGTGCTACAAAAAGGAACAACAACAATATATATATCTATATATTTATATAGATATATATATATAATGAAATCTGGTGTACAATTGTTCTTCCATGTTATTACACTTACAATTATTTTTTTCCTCTAAACCTCTCATTATTTAAAATTTATTTTATAAAACTGTAATTTATTTTTGAAAGAATCCAGCACATGTAACTGTGTTATTCAGCAAATTATGTTGTTATGTTTCTTGTCTTTAAGTCAATTTGCTTCCCACACCCCCCCTTTTTTTAATCACTTTCATTTATCTTCTTTTTAGTCATTCTACCCTCTGGTCCCTGTTTCTCTATGTCAAATGTAATTGTTAAAAATTTGGTTAAATATTATTTTTTTTGTTTTTTTTAGGTTAGTTTTAATCCTATTTTCGTTTAACTCTTCATTTCATCTATTTGCTTCTCTAAAATGTTGTCTTTGTCATATTTTGACCTGTATACAGATTTGGTCATTTCCGTGTGTTATTCTTGTGTCATGGAAGTTATCTCTCTCTTAATATCTGTCTGTTTCTTTCCTCTCTTTCTTCATCCCTTCCTTTTTATGCTAAGTATTTTTTTAATTACAAAAGGGGAACATTTTCTTGATCCATGTGTCATGTTTTTCTTCCGCCACATCTTCATTTCTGACCTTGTCAATGGTTTGTTCAGCTCATTTCAATCAAAATGTGTTTGTTTGCATATGATATATTAGAGCCTACTTTATGTCATTTTTAGGGAAATTTGCAGAACCCTCCTTTACTCTACTAACACTGAGAAAGATGGAAAGGTGAAAAACAGAAAGTAAAAAATAGAAAAGACTAGAAGGAGACTCGTCCCCAGGGGGCACTGTTTGTCCTTGCAGCAAAACTGCACACACATACACACAAGGGGAGAAAAAAACCTAAGTGACAAATAACTTTAGTCTCTCACTCAGTTCATTGTTTCCTGTTGTCAATTTGTTTACACAGAGAGTGAAAAAACACAATCAGATTTTATTGTCTGAGAAACCCCACAACTGCTCTGTTAATTAAGTTTTTAAATAGATACTGGAGAGAATGAACAGTACAGAACACGTGTGCACTGTAAAGAGTATTTTAGTATTCTTAAATATTATCTTTGATAACATTGCATGTATACACCCTTATACATTTCACATGTATGACTCCATTCCTCATGTTAAAATGTCCAAATTGTGTGTTACATGGACAGTTTTGATTAGTTTGGGAAGATGATGATGGTCTATAATTGGTTAAGTCAGTTATAAGCATTTGGCATGCTTTCTTATTAAAACCTCTGTGTTGCAGCTCCCATCTCTCTAGATTCTATCTTAGTCTGAAAATATTGTGTAACAATGAACATCATAATGTACTGAAAAAAAGTGAAAGTACGCATAGAAACTGAGGTTGTTTTTTTTTTTTAAATCAAATGTGTTAATGTTTTAACACATTAATAATGTGGAGTAATAAAACAATATTTTCCTGTTGTGGTGGACTGAGGTGAAAGGATGCACCTCATTTGGTGTTTAAGTTGATATAAATCAATCTTTGTGTAAATAAATCATTTAAAAAAAAGTTTTTTAATACACCTTACAAAAAACAAGCTTAAAAGGAGATAGAGAGGATGATAACCAGGAAAAAATTATTGATTTTCACCATTGCCTGTAAGTTCTTGATTTGTTGGTCTGAGGCAGAGGTAGGCGAAAACCCACTGTGATGTCACCTACTGGTTTAGCTATGAACTGTTCTGAAGCCCTGAGCCTAGCATTTGAAGAGCCAACCAAACAAAAGATTAAACTAAGAAATGAGACCTTAATGACTTGAGGAAAAAAATTATTGACTCTGTATTTTATTCGCTGAATAGATGTATATGGAGCCAAGGGCTGTTTGGAACACCCCCAGAGGCCCTCAGTGGTATTACCCTTCTGCGTTTGCTTCACTTTTAAGACATGTAACCTTGGCCGATTTCTTTTTACCAGCCTTGCCTAGAGGATCCACACACATTTGAATGAATCTATAACTGTTCCTCAAACGCCAAAAAAACATCCAGTAATTAGACTTTTAATGATAGATTAATCATCAGTCTGGTGTTTGGTCTGTCCAAACAGACATATTGTGGCTATAATGAACACTGCAGCCACCAGGGGGTGCTAGCAGCACTTTAGCGTGTTGGTATGAAACAAAAGCAGAATTTTACATCTCAGTATTTTCCTGTGACAGATAAACAGCCAAGCACGCTGTAGCCTTACATTCTGCTGCTGCCGTTATGTGTCCAGTGACATCAGGTGTGTTTATTTTGCAGACCTTTTCATCCTTTCTCCCTGCTGCCCACCTGCGCTGCACCTGACGTCAGCCCCTGTCAGACACACATTTGGCCAACATAAACACAAATACAAGCTTACAGGCATGCACATAAATACATGACTAAACACACATGAAACAGTCTGAGTTACACTGCACAGTGCACCATCATCATTTCTGCCTCCCATTTGAATTATTTTCAAAGCAGTTATTCCTTCAAAGAGACATTCATGGCAACTAGAACCCAACTTGTGTCCCCCCACCCACACACACACACACACACACACACACACACACACACACACACACACACACACACACACACACACACACACACACACACACACACACACACACACACACACACAAACCACACACACGCACAAACCACACACACATTTTTGTCCCCATCTGGTCACCATTCAGCAGGATGTGTGCTCTCTCTGTTGCTGCTTGTTGGAGCGAACACTCTCACAGCCCTCAATCAGCTCTGTTCTGTTAAGGTTCACTAATTGATCTTTGACCTTACATGACCTCTATAGGTGAACAGCAGGAAACTCATCAACACTAAAAAAAAAAACATGTCCTGAACATTGTACTGGGCCAGAGCTGTGTTATAAAGAAATTTACTTGAAAATAAAAAGAATGTGAAATTAATGAATTAATAAAGTTGTAATATTGATACAAAGACAGGTGAAATAGTAAAACACAGTAGCTTAAGGACAGAAAGAAAGGTTTTAGCTGGAGTAATGTTTGAAAACTCCAGGAATATTAAAGGAATTCTGACATTTCCTCAGAGTCAGATTGCAAGATCAGTATCAGTTTAATCTCAGTGTGATCAATGCAGAGAGGAAATCACACTTTCTGTCAAAACAAAAGGAAAATAAAAGAAAACAACAATTCAAAAATTATTCTCAGCCATAATGATGCCAAAAACGATGGTAGGGTAGTGGAATTTGCTTACAGCTAACTAAAGTCATATTTAGTAATCCATTTTTACATTTAGAAATAATGTTCTTGCTTCCTAATTTGTAACTACATGCATTGGGCAGATACTGTATCTAGTGGTATCAAAGAGTAATTATAATAATACAGATAGTGAGGTGATGGATCTATAGAATCACAGTTTATATAAAGGAGGAGGTCAGGGTGAATCGATGGGTCTAAAAAACATTGACTTTTAACACGAGAGGCAGTGTTTGTTTTCCATTTTAAATTTTTCCTTTAAATATGAATTTTCTTTAACTTTAACCTCATGTGTTCCAAATAGCTTGCTTGTGTACTGACACTAGTGTGTTAGTACACTTGAGTGTTAGTACACTTGAGTGTTAAACAGAGGACACAAAAACACATTAGTTTCTGGGTAAAATAATTAAAGTGCAGATATTTTGGCGGGTGATCTGTTCACATGCTGATGTTACTTCCTGTAAGTGCAGAATGGCAGTGTGCAGTTTGAAACAACACTACTCACGTACTACACGGGTAAGAGTCCTGACATATAAGAATACTATCTGTTAGCGTACTCAGGGAAGTATGTAATTTGGAACACAGCATTTATCTTTACCTCATCTTAACCAAGTTGTTTTTGTGCTTGAACCTAGCGAGAAGAACAATATCTGTGCTATATTCCCTGCCTGGTAGGGACACTAATTTAGAAAATGTTCATTTTGGTCATATCCAGAGAGTAGGGACACATGACCTATACGTTCATACAAGTCGGTGGACTTGTTACATGTGCTGCAGCTGACCACTTTGCTAGTATCTAGCTTGCAAACTGAAAATAGCAGAGCATTTTTCTCTTGAATGTTTCTTCAGTAGTTGTTGAACCATCTTAAGTGTGGGAAAAGAAGTGTTTAGGTTTGTAAGTTAGACAATAAATATGCTAGACAGCAATATGAATATGTGTGCCCCATGTTTGTGTTTTTTCTGGCTCATGATGCTTCTGGTTCCTCAAGATTATTGTCACATGCCACTTCCACACCTGGACTAGTTATGGCACAATGCAGATAATATTGCCGGCTGTCAGACGACACTGGAAGATATCAGCCAGAAAGGATCCAGGCATATATTGTTTTTTTCCACATACAATTTACTATTTAGCAAAAGAAACTAAATTCCCATGTGAATTAGCAAAATGTGTGTCATTCTTTTGTCGTGTAGAAGGTTGCTGTCAGTCTGTCGGTGACCATCTTTCAATTAAATAAATTTGACATCATTGCTTCAACCATATATGGTTTAAAATGAAATAATTTGTTCATTATCCATTTACACAGGCTAAATGGTGTTCATGCATGCATTGGTAAATCATTGCTGGTTTCATGCTGCCATGTCATACATTTTCCAAGAACCTCAAGGTCAAGTCAGAACATGTACTGTAGGTACGAGCTTTTACATGATTTGTGAGCCGGCCTTCAGCCACAATGGTGCTCACACCCGTCATCATGGACAAGCCAATAGGGACTCCCCTTTGGTTTTCAGATTTGATTTTCTCAGAGGAGAATGTATTGTATTCTTACTTTTTACACACTATCTTAATTGATTCTCCAACCACAGGCCACAAATATCTTTCTATGATGAAAACTGGTTGAATGCTAGACATTATCAAGTTGATATGTCAACTTGTTATCTTTTTAACTTTAAACTTGTTTCTCAATGAAAAAAATACAGTTTCTGTCCTCTCTTTTGACAACTTTCGAAGCGGGGCAAGACTTTCACGCCTGCTGTCAATTTTTGTGGTAAAATTGGCAAAATAAAATCCAAGATCTATCTCTGTGCTCCATCTATTATTTAAATGTAATGTAATGTGTGTGTGTGTGTGTGTGTGTGTGTGTGTGTGTGTGTGTGTGTGTGTGTGTGTGTGTGTGTGTGTGTGTGCGTGTGTGTGTGTGTGCGTGTGTGCGTGTGTGTGTCTGAAAACCAGGGGCCACAGGTTGGCAGGTTCTAAAATAAGCAGCTTTTTTTCTGGTTCCCAAGCAGCCACCTGTGGTTAGCAATGTATGTGTATGTGAGCGTGCAATGAGTGTGTTTTCACTGGATGTCTCGCAAAAGGGGATGGAGTACATTTTCATGGCCCCCTCCTCGTCCTCCCTTATTTGGGATGGAGAGTTAACGGTCATCCAGCCTTGCAGATGTTCTTACAGACTGCTGAGCTGTTCTACATGCAGCTTCCAAACCAAAACCAGTGGTGGAAGAGACTTCCCAGAACACATCACAACTGAGGCTGCAGAGAGATGAAAACCAGTGGAAACAACTAAAGATTTGCACAAATGCAAGCACTTCTTAATACTACCGGATGAATATTCTCACTGTTGGGTGTAAATGAGTGTCACATGTAATATATTTGAAAACAAGTTTAGTTATTTTAAGTGTGTTCAACTGCTTTGCATTCAGCAACCAGATTTGAATGAAAAATGATCAAATCCATCATTAACAGACGTAGGATTCACCTTGTCACTTAATTTTGTATTTTTCCTACTTAATTGTTAGAATCACACAGACTGTAGCTGTGTGAGCTTGGTTGATAAAGTGACTGTGTAGTCCTCACCTGCTGTATCCCCTTGCTCACCCCTCTCTCCCATCACCCTGTGTGTTGACGTCAGTATCTGTGGTGAACCAGACCACAGCGGCTGCAGAGCCCTTTGATCCCACACTCCACTCTATTAGAGCTCTCATGTGGACGACACACACACACACACACACACACACACACACACACACACACACACACACACACACACACACACACACACACACACACACACACACACACACACACACACACACACACACACACACTCTGTAGCCTGTAATTTCTCTGTGGTTTAATACAGTTCTCTTTAACAGTGATGAACTGAGCTGTCAGGTGGATAAAAGCCTAACATGCACAATACACAATCATATTATTATACTGTTGTGGTATAATGTCACACAAAACTACGTTATCCTTTAGAGACACTTTATCATATTGTAGAGGTACATCAATATGTTAAGAAACATTATTACTTTATGAAATTACATTTGTATACAATACGCTACAATATGCTACATAGAGTTACATAATTAATAAATTGAAAATATAAAACCAAAGAACTACATTATTATGCAATGAAACTGCATTGCTATCCTACACAACTGCGTTGACGTACTATAAAACTAAACTATCGTACAATGTAATACTATAGCACTACATTATCAAATCATGAAACGTCAGTCTTTAATTGTATAATACAACTACATTGGCATCCTATTGAACTACATTATCATCCCATAGAACTACATCATTAATTTGTAGAACTTAAGTTTCCTATTGCTGAAATACCTGATCATATCATAGTAATATCATGCATGCACATGTCATCATCTTTACATCATCTGTCATCCTGTATAACTGCATTATTAAACTCCAGTACAGCATTACAACAGCACATTATCAATAAAAAAAATACACTCTCATACCGTACATTATCAGGCCATATAGAATCACCTTACCTTGTCATGGAACTACAATATCATGTACTGACGCTACAGAACCACATTATTAGACCGTGTTACTATAATACCACACTAAGGATTCAATTATTGTATTATGGAATAACATTAGTGTGCCACAACAACTCTTAGGGCCCTTACTCAGCGCAACATGGGCGCAGTGCAGGTCCAAGTACATTTGCAGTTTTCTGATAGAACAGCACAACAGAGGGTGTATCGATAAAGTTGGGCCGGTGCATTGCAATTTTGGTGTCAATTTTAAACTGGCACCTCTGCCACCTCAGAGAGGGTTATTTCCCTAGCTAGCGGGAAAGGGCGCACATTAAGAGACCTTTCCAAAATCCCACCCACTGCCTTGCTGGACGTCCTATGTATTTAATCCCACTTACATGAATAATTAAAACAATATTTTAAATGACTCTGGTCTATTTAATTGGATGTGAATCAGCCAGTAGAGAATACAATATGAAAAGCACTCGAGTCAACTACAAATGAATTGTGGTTAGATTATTCATTAGGGCAACAATTGAAAAGCCTTTTCACCGACTCATCTGGTTTAGTGATGTAGCCAGCTGTGCAAAGCCAGACAGTGTGACACTGTATCATTTACGCACAAAAGGTTAGGACAAAGTAAATTATTCACACTGAAAGCTCCCAATGGACTTTATTTATTAACACTACAACATCAGTGACAGTTGGAGCAAGTTGCTCTTTATCAGTGTTGTTAATAAATGAGTTCAATTCAACTTTATTTATATAGCGCCAAATCACAACATAGGTTATTTCATGGCACTTAACGCACTAAAGTCCTTACAGCAAAACTTTACAATATTATACAGAGAAACCCAACAATTCAACAATTCCCACATAAGCTAGGAGGGGAAAAAAAACTCCTCTTTAAGGGAGAAAAACCTCCAACAGAGGGAAGGAAAAACTCCCTCTTAACAGGAAGAAACCTCAGACAGAACCTGGCTCAGAGGTGGGCGGCCATCTGCCTCGACCGGTTGGGGTGAGAGGAGAGCAGAGAGAGAAAAGGACAGCATAGAGATAGAAGAGAAGAACTGTTGGTGGAGACGATAAGTGCAGGGCAGAGACATGCAGCTCCATGACGGGACATCTGCAAAAGAAAGAACAGAAACTACGTGAGCGAGGGAACTGAATGGAGACAACAGATAATAATAAGAAACTATGGGAGAGAAAAAGATGGTGAGGTATGAGTCAGTTAGAGAGTAGGAGGAAAGAAAAGAAGCTCAGCATGTAACGAGGTCCCCCAGCAGCCTCGGCCTATAACAGCATAACTAAGGGTTAGTTCAGGACTACCTGAGCCAGCCCTAACTATAGGCTTTATCAAAAAGGAACGTTTTGAGTCTAATCTTAAAGCTAGAGAGGGTTTCTGCCCCTCGAACACAAACTGGGAGCTGGTTCCACAGGAAAGGAGCCTGAACACTGAAGGCTCCGCCTCCCATTCTACTTCTGTAAACTCTAGGAACCACAAGTAGACCAGCGTACTGAGAGCGAAGTGCTCTGCTAGGATTATATGGTTCTATAAGATCTCTAAGGTATGATGGAGCCTGGTCATGTAGAGCTTTGTAAGTCATCAAGAGAATTTTAAATTCTATTCTTGATTTCACAGGAAACCAGTGAAGAGAAGATAAAACTGGAGAAATATGATCTCTCTTGCTAAATCCCGTCAGTACTCTTGCTGCAGCATTTTGGATCAGCTGCAGGTTTTTAATGAGTAATTTGGACATCCTAACAACAAGGAATTACAATAATCTAGCCTATAAGTAACAAACGCATGAATGTGTTTTTCTGTTTCACGCTGAGGAAGGATTTTCCTGATTTTATTAATATTACGTAGATGAAAGAAGGCAGTTCTGGAGATTTGCTTTATATGGTGTCTAAAGGACAAGTCTTCATCAAAGATGACTCCAAGGTTCCTCACAGTTTTGCTGGAGGCCAAGACAATGTCATCTAGAGTAACTAAGTGATTACAGAAAGAGTTTCTAAGGTGTTTAGGACCAAGTACAATAACTTCCGTTTTGTCTGAATTTAGAAGCAGGAAGTTTTTGGTCATCCAGGCCTTTATATCTTTTAGACAGGCTTCAAGTTTTACTAACTGATTAGTTTCATTTAATCTCTTCATTAATCTCTGTAATAAGATCGTATGATCAGTTGTATCAAAAGCAGCACTGAGGTCCAGAAGAACAAGTACAGAGACGAGTCCATTATCTGAGGCTAATAAAAGGTCGTTAGTAACTTTCACCAGAGCTGTTTCTGTGCTATGATGAACTCTAAAGCCTGACTGAAAATCTTCAAACAGATCATTCCTTTGTAAATGATCAAAAAGTTGATTTGCAACAACTTTCAAGGATTTTAGAAATAAACATCAGGTTGTAAATTGGTCTGTAGTTTCCTAAAACAGCTGATCAAGAGTCGGCTTTTTAAGTAAAGGTTTTATTACAGCCACTTTAAAAGCCTGCGGTACATAGTCGGTTACAATAGATAGGTTGATCTGATCTAATATGGAAGTATTAATTAAAGGAAAGACTTCCTTAAAAATTTAGTTGGGATGGGATCTAGAGGATCCAGGTGAAGAAATGATTCTAGTTAACTCAGAGAGCTCAACAGGAGAGACATTTTCCAAGTTTACATCTGGTCCTACAGTTGCTTTCAGGGCTGCTGTGCTTAACATCACATCAGTGACGGTGGCAGGAAGGGTCTGCCTGATTCTCTCCCTAATAGTAAGAATTTTATTAGTAAAGAAGTTAATGAAGTCATTACTGCTGAGAGCTGAAGGAATAGAGGGCTCAATAGAACTGTGACTCTTTGTCAGCACTGTAGCAGTGCTGAAAAGAAACCTGGGGTTGTTCTTGTCCTCTATTAATGATGAATCATATAAAGTCCTGGCCTTACGAAGAGCTTTCTTATATAATATTAGACTATCCTTCCAGGCAGGTGAAATACTTCTAAATTAGTGGAACTCCATTTCCTTTCCAGCTTTCTCGTCGCCTGTCTAGCAGAGCGTAATTCTGAGTTGTACTATGGAGACAACTTCCTTTGGTTCATTACTCTCTTCTTCAGAGGGGCGACATCATCTAGAGTTGTAGCAGAGATACTGCAGTGTTTTCTACCAGATGATCCACTTGTGTGGGGCTAAGATCAACGTAGATGCCTTCCGCTGCTTTAACACACGGCATCGAAGAGGATAAGCATGTAACTGCTTCCTTAAACTTGGCCACGGCATCATCTGACAGACATCTACTGTAGTGGGATTTATTCCCACATGCTGTGTAGTCCATTATTGTAACCTCAAATGTTAATAAGAAGTGGTCCGACAAAACAGGTTTTTGAGGAAATACAATTAAATTTTCAGTTTCCATGCCATACAACAGAACCAGATGGAGGGTGTGGTTACCACGGTGAGTGGGTTTATTTACATTCTGAGAAAAGCCTATAGAATCTAATAATGAGCTAAAAGTAGAACTGAGGCTGTCGTTGTCCACGTCAACATGAATGTTAAAGTCTCCCACTATCATCACTTTATCTGAACTCAGCACTAAATCTGATAAAAAAAAAAAGTCAGAGAATTCAGTTAGAAACTCTGAATAAGGACGATAAACAACAACAAATAGAATCGGTTTCTCTGCTTTCCAGTTTGGGTGCGAGAGACTAAGAGTCAGACTCTCAAATGATTTATAACTAAGTTTAGGCTTTGGATTAATTGATAAACTTGAGTGGAAGATTGCTGCCACTCCTCCTCCTCGGCCTGAATCTCTAGGAATATGATAATGAATATGACCGGGAGGAGTTGCTTCATTAATACTAACATATTCTTCCTGTTGCAGCCAGGTCTCTGTGAGACAGAGTATATCAATCTGATGATCAGTTATCAAGTCATTTACAAACAGAGATTTAGACGAGAGAGATCTGATATTTAATAGTCCACTTTTAATTGTCAGATTTTTTTTGATCCATTGATTTGGTAGGATACATTTTTATAAAATTTGTATTGATACATCTTTTCTTGAGTTTTTTTTAAATATAGGTGGTCTGAGTACAGACACAACCTCTATAGGATGTTGAATGTTTTGGGTGAGTGACAGCTCTAAAGAAGCTGCAGAGGAGTGTGTAAGATTGCAGCTCTGTGTCCTGGCCTCAACCCTGGATGTCAGGTTTTAGGGCTGTTAAGAGACATGGCCAGTTGCACTGGGAACCTTAAGTTTACTTCTGCTCTCTCCCTGACATTGTTCCAGTACCTGATTTCTCTATATTAGATCAATATTCTTTGTTCACTTTGACATCACAGTTTGGCGTCTATATGAGCCAAATTTTTGTCTTATTTCAATGAACCGCTTCCTACACTGAGCAGCAGTTCTCAGGGGAAAGGCATTTGTAATATAAGTTAAATCTTCCCAAGTTTGTTTAACATCATAGCCATGCAGACTCGTAGTATAATAAATTTAGGTTATTAAAAGCCTAAATCTTCCCAGACAATTATATCAGTTACCTCCTGCGAATAGTTTGGATGGCGATGCCGGTCTGCTCCTTTTTCAGCCATTAAAAATTGATAATATGCGGCATTAAACAGCAGTTTAAAGGGAATGAGTGGAACTCCTTTGATTGGGGATGAGTGAAGTTGACTGTGACACAACTTCTAATTATCTATTCTGCCTACTTCTCCACTGCGCTATGCTATGCCAGTTATGCCTGTGCTTTTGTTCACCAAAATACCAAACAAGTTGTCCACACCTACTTGCGCTCCCAGTACACCTGTGCTTGTGGAGCGCCTGCAATTGTGCCTGCTGCACCTAGGTGGATGAAAATAGGGTCCATAGTGTATTCCACAACATTACATTATTTTATGCTATAGAGCTATTTTATCTCAATTATTATTGCCAGCTCTATAGATCCAAAAGCCATCTGCATGTTTTGATATAGGACAAAGTTCTGACTTACTTTGCATATGCTGAGCCATCTCCATGACAACTGAGCAAACTCAGTCCACATTTGGCTTCTGCAAAATTTGGTCAAAATCTTTAAGATAAGCTATCTGTTGGACTTTGATTAAAGAGAAACTAAAACGACCATTTCTGAGGTCAGGAATAAACGTTGATGTCCATTTCCTAGTAAAGTAGTTTTTTTGTTCTACAACCTGTAAGCCTCTGTGAATCAAACACATTTGTAGATGGTGGAAACATACAGAACAATTCACAGCCGGAAGCTTGTTGGGAGAAATCTGCTTATTTGCGTAAAATGTGTCACCCTCCATATTTAGGTCTAATAAAGAATTTTCCACTCAGGTGAACAGTGTGGACAATTATTTTATGACAACTTAACAACAACACGATAATCGAGAAGAAATGAATAATTTCCCGGTAGATATCAAATTATCAGCTCACATCGCAGCTTTTCATTCTACTCAGTCTTCAGGTTTCCATGTGTTGGTTCCACCTCAAACTCTTTCTCCCATTTCTTTTCTCACCCACCTCCCTCATCAGAGGTGAAAATTTACCCAAAGGGAGTTTCTCTGTCTCCTTTCCTTTCTCCTCCTCTCATCTTCACACCTTCATCATCACTTCTGCCAAGTTCCCCCCAAAGGTGTGCAGCAGCTCGCTGACTCGCTGCAGGAAACGATAACAAGCTTAGAAGAAAATTTTAGCGCCTGTTCAAACTGTTTATTTTCAGACTTAGAGGCTAACAAACATTGTTTAAGACAATTTTACCTAACACATTGTTATTATATATAAATTGCTGCTGTGATTCTAAGTGTTTCATGATAGTGTAATACAATCTGAAATTTACATATTTCAAATTGTAAAACTGTCTCTTTTGTTGAATAAAACTGAATTTAAAACTTCATTATAAAATCAAAGTAAGAGGTTTTAAGTCAAAATTTCTGCTCAGCTTGATCTGAATTTATTAGCAAAAGATCTGAGCAGCAGAAAAGTCAAGGTTGAGCATCTGAAGTTTAAACAGCTCTTTAATTGGTTAATTTTTTTTTTCAGTTTTTTTTTAAGAAGCTGTCAAGGTGAGGCAGTCTCACTTTCACAGCTTTTGTCTCTTTTTGTTGTTCATCCTCTCATGCTGCTGTTGTTACATTGTTTTCTGCGCTTGCGTTACTGTAATTATTAAGTCAGTGGGAGTTCATCAGAGCCTTTTGTGGATTTTTCTAATAATATCCTAGTATTAATGAGGTTATTGACTAAATTATTTAGAGTTTTTTTTAATCAAATGGATCTGAAACCAAATGTACCATAGGGACCCAGGATTCACAAATCAAAATCCACCTCTGTTCAAATTTGGCAAAGTCGACTGCTTCAAATGGAGAAGTTATTAGCATGTTTCGTCACCATATTTAGTAGATTATCATGCCGCCAAACTATCGTGTTTTCAAACACTATGTGAAGTTTGTGGTTGCTTTGATTCATGTTTGCTTATACAACTGAATGATAAATGTGATATAATTTCCTGTTTCTAGAGCAAGTGTGGGGCAGATTTGTTAAAGCCAGCATGTCCCTATAGAGATCACTTATAGCCTGGTTGCACCAGACTTCCGCTCACAGCTTCAGTTTTCTTCACTGTGAATACAGTCTGGAAACGCTGCTCGTATTAACGCTTGGGGCAGACCAATCAACAACCAGTGTCAGTGGTGAAGCAGGTTTGTCTTACCACTCCTTCACTGTGATTGGACGGCTGATGACAGTGATGAGCACAGCATTAATATTTTTCAACTCCAGTGACCAGATAAAATCAAGGTACTTTCAGGCATAATAACCGCTCAAAAGCTTATCAAGCTGCTGGCGTTCCTTAAAAACAATTTTAAAAAAATACGCTGTGCTAACGCCTTGGTTGACACGGGCCTTAGGTAGTTGCAGCGGTGGCAGTGTCAGCCAGTTTTGTTGAAGTCTACACCCAGTAGCATGGAACAACTGCAAACGTTGATCCATGTATGGAGTAAATATTTGTGATATTCATGGGGTGAAAATGGGTCTGGTTGCACAACGCTGGAGGCTTTCTTTGCATAATTATACTGCACGTTAATCAGTGTTTGTGCTTCTTACTTTAGGATGCAATTAAATTACTGACAAAGCTTTTTAAAACATTAAAAAAATATTTTTTGAAATAACAATTTTAGTACCGTTTTTTTTTTTCTCACTCTCTGTGTGTGTTTGTGTGTGGGGGCGTGTGTATTTACTAAGGGACACACATCTGTGCAGCCCATACCACCAAAATCACACATTGGTCCGCACCTCTCAGAAGTAAAGGCTGATTTGCTGATTTGCTGACACTCCACTAAATAAGACTGAAGTTTTTGAATATTTTTTGTAGTATTTCTTTTCAGTATTGCACTGATGGTCCCTGCACTTGTCTCACAGTCAGCTGTACGCAGAGATGCATTATCTGTTCAGTGACTATTCATTTTATGAAAATTAGGTTGACGCTCGTTCTCTACTTTAGGAATGAAACGTCTGTGTTTAACAACGTTTAGTTAATGAGTTAATGGACTAGTTATTGAAACGTTTCATTGATGGTCCTCTCTACTCCTCTTGAAAAAAAAAAAAAAGAAAACAGTAGTAGTAGTGTAAGGATTCAACTTAACACTGTATGGTGGTGAGTTTATCTGACTGCAGATGTCGACCTGAATGTTAGCACATTCCACTAATGTTTATAATCACTCCTGTCCAGGATCAGCCGATCGGCGACTTTACATTTGAAACAACAGATTACATGCTACCTACATTTTTTTTTTACTTTTTAGTTCGAAAACTATTTTTAGCTATTTTTAGTTGCATATGCGAGTCATACTGTAGAGCCCGGCAAATGTTTAAAAAAATATATGTAAAACTAATATTTTTTTTGTAAAGCTGCTCCTTCATGCACCCTTTAAAACATCAATACATGTTCTGTTCATGCTCGATATGTCTGTGCCTATAACATTGCAACACTGATGCACCTCTCTATACAGCTTTCATTGCTTGGAATTTCTAACATTTCATTAATGACTGTATCACCATTCCCAGAATTTGTAGGAATGTAGGATGTTTTTTTTTTTTACCCATCAAGCAAGACAGACACATTTGATTGATCCCTAATTAATTCAGCAGCAGGACAATGAACCCAAACATACAGTGAGAGTCATTAAGAACCATTCACAGCTGCAAGAGGAACAAAGAGTGCTGCAACAGATGGTCTGACCCCCGCAGCGTCCTGATCTTAGCGTCATGGAGTCAGTCTGGGATTTCATGAACAGACAGAAGACACTAAGGCAGCCTAAATCCATTGGAGAATGTTGACAAGTTCTCCAAGATGCTGGAACAATTTACCTGCCAAGAACCTTGAAACAAGTGTACCTCTGAGAACTGGTGCTCGTCACATCCAATATCAAGTTCTATTTTCTGTATACTGTACTTCGTATGAAGTTAATATTAATCAAAAGTATATTATTATGTCATATTTCCTCCATGCCTACCATTTATACCTTTGGCACACACTGTAAATTTACTTTGGGATGAATAAAGTCACTTATCCAGGATGAGGAAGAGGTTGGAGAAATGAAGAAGGGTGACAGTGGGAGGGCCAGGATAAGGAATAATGAAGTAGGAAAGAATTAGAAAGAGAACCAAACTACATAAGTTCAGACAGATAAAGATAAAGTCAGAGACAGAACAAAACTGAAGGAAAGGTTGAGCTACATAAAAACAATGAACGAAGAAGGAACAATTGAAGACATGAAATTGAGAAATCCTAAGCAGACAATTAAGACGAAAAATGGAGAGAAGAAAAACAGTTCTGTTTATCAAACTCTTTTCCCCTCTCCTCTTTCTCCAACAGAATGAGCTCCGTGAACACACACCTCACACACCTGGCATAAGTCTTAATTGACTGCGTGGACTTTTAATTACAGTGCTTTGTTCTCGGCTGAAAGGTGAAGTGTGAGAGGAGACACATAATCACTCACAGACACAAAAAGAAGTGTATGTTTGTATTTGTGTAGTACCTGTTTAATTTGCAAAAAGGTTGGAATTTAGGAACTTTAATAATAACAGATGCTGATGTGAATAACTTCCTGATCAAGAACATATGCACAAAATGTTTCCCATTGATAACAACTGTAATTCCTTTGTTTGGTTTTGGAAAATGTAGCTTTATTACAACTCCTTTCCTAATTTTGCAGTACTGTCCATCATTTCAGTGATGATAAAATGGTATTTCAAAAGTTAATAGCTGAGTTCTGGGAACAATATGCCACATGCACAAACAAATTTGTTTTTAACAGGGTGCATACAATTGATTTAGGAGTATGTGGGGCATTCCATTCAATTGTTTTGGACTGCAGGACATTAATCTCCACAGACATTTTTTTGTGAATGGAAGTTCCCAAAAACTTTAGCAGAAGAGGAAGCCTTACATGGCATTTGTATGGGTTTTGAATGAGAAGATTTCACAAATCAGGCTGAAACTAGGAAGTTATGTCAAGTTTTTACAGAGACCCGCAGAGCTGGGTAAATGACCTAAACTAAGAGAAAAAGTAAGAAAGGGTTCAGGATAAGTGCATCTCCAGAAAAGAAGTTGGTGGGGTCAAGAAAAAACAAAACAATCTGATGACAACACATTAGCAAACAGTTCCATAGGCTATCTAAAGCCCTTCATTTGGAAGTCAAACCATTTAAAATGTCAGGATTAATCAAACTTTTTCACTGGAAAAGTGTGTGTGTGTGTGTGTGTGTGTGTGTATGTGAAAGGTCAAAGTTGGAGCTGCAGGTCTTAGCTTTGCGAGCTTGGAAGGCCCCAAGTGAAGAATCCCTCTGTCCAGCAAAGGGAAAATTTGGGTAAACTTAATTTTTTCAACTTGCTGGATTTCCAGCATGTTCACATTTCAAAGGTGTCAAATACTGACATTTTGTTACATTTGCTGGCATCAGAGAGAAACGCACAAGGTGCCATTTGGCGTCAAAGTCATAAGGACAAGGTACCTTACGTGTTGTGTACAGGAGGTTACAGGTGGTTGGATGGACCAGAACTGGGACTTAATTTAGGAGTGTTGCGTTCAAGTTCATGATAAAGTAAAGGCAGTGTGGATTTCTTTTATTGTGGGTGGATGGTGTGGCTTTCATTTGGTTTAGGTGCTTAAATAGACACTGAGGTGCATGAAGATGCACTACACCATGGCTTTGATAAAATATCAGTATTTGAGGCACTGGGGAAAAGGACACGTTGGTATTTCTGTTTTTTTATCCCCTGTTTTTAGTTTTGATTAAGCAGCATATTACATCTCTGCAATTCTAATGTAATCAAAATGTACAAAATGTTAAAACAAACTAGACCTGTAACAGGTCTCCCTAAAAGTATAACATTTTACCCTTCATTATTAATCTTGTTAACATAACTGTTGATTAATCAAAATTTGAAAACATTTAAAAGTCCCTTCAGTATAAATTAAATCTTTAAACTCAGGGTCTCCTGTATTAGAATCAGGCCATGTCTGTTATCATGAGTGACCCGCTGATGCTATTTTAAGAAGGCTAAAATGGAAAGGCTGCCTTGTCCTGCTGTGACTAAACTTGATGTGGTATTGTTGTGCTTCATTTTTATTGCAACACATTTGGTAAAGTGGTGGTTCAGACCTTTTATGAACATGAATAATATTGGAACCGATATTGATCTATTTACCTCTCATGCCTGGTGATCATATTTCAAAAGCCTTTTCATTTTTGCTGTTCAGTTTTGGAGCTGTTACTGACAACATTTTGGAATGTTTTTAAAGAGTAAACTCCAAGAAAAAAATCTGTACAGTTTCATTATCATAAAATGTTCCTTCAAACTTCCTTTACATTTGGGTCTGTGGCCCACTAAAACACAACTCTATTTAGAATCACTGACGAGAGACATATAAGATAATGAAGAACATATAGTTCAATGCTGTAGAAAAACTCATATTTGTAGTGAATACCCACAGAAATGTGTACATTTTAACATTTCACATTTTAGCTGTCACCTGTATTGTCTGTATTTTCGCCCACTAGTGGCAGTGCAGTGATGGATGTTTGCAACAATCTAGATTGACTATAATTACAGTTGATCTTAATCTTCTCTACCAAATAAATTTAGCTAATCCCGTTAAAAATATATATATATATATATATATATATATATATATATGTCATCACTGATCTCAGCTATTATCTTATTACTAATAGATATGATAGACATGAACAAAAAGTTGAAATAAAGTTTAATTGTTTTTTGAGATCAGCCTACTACTGTCAAGACAACTGCAATCTGTGTGTGTGTGTGTGTGTGTGTGTGTGTGTGTGTGTGTGTGTGTGTGTGTGTGTGTGTGTGCGTGCGTGCGTGCGTGCGTGCGTGTGTGTGTGTGTGTGTGTGTGTGTGTGCTTGCACCTATGTATGTCCTCAGGCTGAAGCAGGTTGAGGAAATCTGTATTCCATTAACTGGTTTAGCTTCAGACCCGGCCCTCCTCTCACCCTGTTTTTGGTGCACTGATGCTCACAACCTGCCGCACAGCCACATCTGGTTGTTCAAAGGCCCTGATGTGTGTGTGTGTGTGTGTGTGTGTGTGTGTGTGTGTGTGTGTGTGTGTGTGTGTGTGTGTGTGTGTGTGTGTGTGTGTGTGTGTGTGTGTGTGTGTGTGTGTGTGTGTGTGTGTGTACATTTGTGCGTAGGTATTTTCCCAGCAGCTGCGTGCAATCTCTGCAAAGTGCTTTGGTGTCTCTCTCACACACCAGCTCGCATTATTAAAAAGATTAGCTGCTGTGAAGCAAGGTTTTTCTTCTGCCTTAGAGCAATATGTCTGTGTGTGTGTGTTAATGTGTTTCTGTTCTGACCAGCAGAAAAGGAATGCATATGTGAACCTATAAAAGTATAAGGTTAATGAGAAGCAGACATTGTAGTTGTGTTTGTGTGGCACATTTGTTGCATAAAGCAACTTGTTATTTCATTTGAAAAGTAACAGAAAAGTAACCTGTTGATTTGCAGTAGGATCTGTATAATTGATAGACAAGTTTAATTCGGAACAGTTACTTGTTGCCTTTAGACAGCTGTTTGGAAGCACCAGAGTAAAAGGAAGGCCTTGAGTTTAACTGTCGTGGATTACAGTTTACAGTGCTGGTAAGACTCACTTATTAATCTTTTGGCATTAATGGTGTAATGAAATGTTTTACTTTATGCATGATCATATGTGAACTGGCTGAAAAACTTACAGTAACACTACAAAGACAAAACTTGATTAAAGGGGGTTGGGTGACTTTAGCTTAATAAGTGTGCATTCGCCAAATAAAGTAATAAACCTGAGATGATCAGAAAGAGAGAGAGAGAGAGACAGAAATGGCCAATAGCCTCTGAGCAGGTGGGCAGCTGACCACCATGCAAAACACACTCTTGGCAACAAAGTAGCTGCTGATTTGTCTCACCCTCCTCCCACGATAGCACACAAGTCACCAAGATACCAAATCCTTTTTGTAGAAATAATTTCAGCACACCACAGGAACTGAGTTTATTGGTGCATCACTGCATTTTACATGGTGCACCAGCACACAAATAGAGCCCTTAATCTTTTTTGCTCTACTATTGATACTGTTTAGTCCATAACGTTAATTTCAGTGGCAGCTCTGTTCCCTCGGGCCATTCTCAGTCATCTTTTAGTGGATCAATGAATTATAAAAAAAAAAAAATTGAAGTAAGCTGAAACAATAATGACAACAACAACGAAAGAAAAGAAAAAAGAAAATGACTTGAAATAAATTTGTTGGTGTTGTTTAGTCTGCAGTGAGTCATTGTGTTTCAGCTCCCTGATGTTTAGTTCATGTGACGCTAATGACTCCGTCTTAAGAAACTGAACATCTGCAGGGAACACACACACACACACACACACACACACACACACACACACACACACACACACACATTTCCACTCTTGCTGATTTGGTCTTTGCGTTTCTCTTTATTTTTTTTATTTTTTTTATCACATCTGCTGTAAAAAGAGGTTTTGCTTTAAATTGTATTTACACTGTCACAAAGTCCACAAAAAGCTGACAGACACAGCCACAACATTATCATCCCGCTGGACTCATGTTGTTTCCACCTGATGAATGCAAGCCCAATATTCACTCTTCCTTTAGCTCCAGTTTGGTCTGCACACGGTCCAAAATTTGTACTGTAGTTACTTTAAATGCCGTCCCTACTAAGTTCCTTTAAAGTTAAAGAGTGAAAGTCATCGTAATCATGCTTTATGATAAATCAGAGAAGCCACAGAAGAAGACTGTGAAAACCTTGTGTTTATTGTGTATGGAATGTGTACAAAATGGCTTTTCATTTCGTTATGCTCCGCGCTCACCAAAACATGTGAAACTCAGGAACTGATGATGATCAAGTGACAACATTTGTAACACTTACTCATTATGGTTATACCGCACAATATTAGTTACCACTTCTCAAGCCTGTGATCAGCTCTTGGAGTTCGACTCGTAGTTCAATAAATGCTGTGATTAGAGACTGAACCTACCGAACAAGTAGGTCAGTTTCATCCTGCATGGAGTTTGGATGGCGATGCCAGTCTGCTCTTTTTTCATTCATAAGAAACTGACTTAAAGGAAATGAGAGGAGTTGGTTTGATCGGCCATGATTGAAATCGGCTGTGATACACCCTTTAATGATCTATTTCTCCTACTTCACCACAGTGCCGTGCTGCATTAGATTTACACCCTGCGCTTGTGTTCACCAAAATACCAAACATGTTTTCCACACCTATTTGCACCATTGGCCCACATGGGCCTGCTTTCCTCGTTGCCACTAGCCTGCCCATTCGCTATTCTTCACAGCTTCAGTCCTTACTGTGATTATAGTATGGAAACCATGTTTGCATTGAGGTTTGTCCAGCCACTCTGAATAGCGTAGCAATCAGCGAGCAGTTGAGGTGGCAAAGTGCAATGACGCCAAAGTAGTTTTAACATTGGCAGCCTACAATACATGCTGTCAATGCCGATTAATAGAGGCTGCTTCACTAGTTTCAAAGTAACCCAATGTGTGCATGAGCACACAGGCGAGTACTGGAGACTTTTAGCCCAAAGTAAGTTCCTGCAAATGTTTTACATCAAAAGCCTTGTTAAAAAATGAAGACTTCTGTCTACTGAAACACTGGAGGGCTTTGAATTTTAAATGGATACAACAATTATGAGTTTTTATTAATGCACGACTATAATTCAGTAACTTTAACATTGCGAATGCTTGCAGATAAAAACAAGGCTTCGAGATGACATAGTGAATCAATTGATACACATTAAATGTGAATTTAACAACTTTGCTCATTCTACTTGTTTTTATTGGCTCTCTTGCATGACAAACACCCAAGAGATGATTGGATCTTCAAGCACTGAGAAATGTAAATGAATATAAACCAGATCAATAGAACTGTGAACATTTTACTCCTGTCCTTACACAGAGAAAAATAAAATGGCAGAGCAGTGTTCAGGTGTGCTCTGGCAGAACTCCACCTAAACAATACTCAGTGAAGCAGATGAAATGAGATGAGCCTTTCATTTGAAATGGATACAGGAAGTCCAAGACATTTGGCAAACCAATGGTTTAACTTTGATTACTTACTCAGTGACAGACATTCACATGGCCCACATAAAGTTATTGTTTACCTTATTTACTTTTGGATCTCAGTTTTTTTTTGTGGCTTTGTATGAAAAGGTCACACTGTCCTTTCTTTAAGACATTTCCTTAAGTCACATTAACTTTGTCTCTTTTCCTGCTGTTAATACAACAGACACTTTCTTGAACTGTGTTACATAATGAATAAATGTTGTGTCTGTATGTGGGTGTGGTGTGTGTGTGTGTGCGCGGGGTTTATGCTGGCTGTATCACAGGATGTTCTAGAAGAGGACAGAACAACCATGTATTATTCCACAAGTGTCAATGTGTCTATGTGCGTGTGTGTGTGTGTGTGTGTGTGTGTGTGTGTGTGTGTGTGTGTGTGTGTGTGTGTGTGTGTGTGTGTGTGTGTGTGTGTGTGTGTGTGTGTGTGTGTGTGTGTGTGTGTGTGTGTGTGTGTGTGTGTGTGTGCGTGTTCCCTTGTACCTCTTGTCCTTGGTACCACTTTGAGATCTACACCATAAGAAGGTCGACATTTTGCTCCGTGCTTACGTCAAAGAACTTTTAGAAACAAACAGTATCTCTCTTTGAGATGTTGTCTTTCACTCCAGTACAATAGAAACGAAGGGATTTGTGATGTTCACTGTGTTGTGAATCTCTTTCCAGATCTTATATTGGGTTGCTATTTCAATAATTATTCTTAAAATTTTAGATGAATTGACCCCTGGAAGGTCTTGTGAAGTTACATTATTTGCCTCAATATGTGATACAATTCCTTTTTAAGCAGGATGTGAAGGTGGGACATTAATCAGGGATTCATTTTTTGTGTAAAACAATGTGCTGGTGGGAGAAGTCATTTCATTTGACAGGATGAAAAAGACTAAAAGGCAAGATTATATAAATGTATGATTACTTTATTGGGTTCTAGAAATTAAGTTCCTTTGAGTCAAACATTAGATTTTAGATGAAAATTGACCTGGCTTGAGCTTAGTTCATTCACAAGTGAAGAGTGAAATCACCTGTTCTTGTGATTTAAGAGGGATCTTAAAGTTATACCATTTCTTTTACTCTGACTACTAGCTCATCATGTGTACATGATGAATAATTGATATTAGTATTTTCAACATGCATGCAACACATGAGTACTGGGTTGAAGTGAAGTCAACACCCAGCCCTGAGCAAATGACAGTTATGGTGGGACATTTGAAAGACAAACAATGTTGCTGCAGCTGCTTGAGGGTTGAGTCAATTGTTGCATTGAACTGCGTTGATAGTGAGCTATCTAGTGAACAAAATCCACTGTGATTGGCTACTCGTCCACTATGTAGTGTGCTATATAGTGGACAAGTGAAAAACTTTTTTACAGTACAGCACTTACAGAAATTTAAAACAAAACATCACTCTTGGTTGGTTTAAAAATTTCCTCTTTTAGGTTACAAAAAAAAACCTTACATAATCTATTAATTTAAGTAAATTATTTAAAGTGACATACTTTTTTTATCTGAAACCATGATCTTTTCCTAAACATAACCATGTCGTTTTGATTTGCTAAACCTATGCCAGCGAACTGTGACAATCAGCAGTTTTTGATGCCCTTTGTTGAAAACGGTTTCAAATTGCCAACAAGTGGCTGTAGCTTTTCATTTTCCAGTCATATATCTAAACAATTCCAAGACTGCCCCCAAAAAAGCAAACCCATAATGTATTTGTTCAAGTAGCTTGTTACTGCCCTTACACTTCATTGTGACAGCATCCTCTACTGGCTGTGGTAATTATGGCGGAAGCAACGGAGAAAGGGAGTTGATGTAGTTACAGAGCCACACAGTCTGCTTTGTAGAAGTTTGGGTTAGATGGCTGGGTCGCTATTCGTTTCCTTTTTCTTCTAACCATGACTAGTCCATAATATCAATGTGTTAATTACTGTTACCATGACAATAAAAGACAGCACTTTTTTTTTAAACAAAAGTTTTCAAAAGCAAAATAAATTTACAGAAAGTACAGTATGCGTGTAAACATTTGACAGGATTAAACTGAGCAACACTGACAGTTATGAAAAAAAATCTAAATGTAATTAATGAGAATTCAGTGTGGGAACTAACAGTCAGGAAAAAAGGATCAACAGGAGATTATACAGCAATCTGCTTACTGAAAACACACATGTAGCCATACATACACACACACACACACACACACACACACACACACACACACACACACACACACACACACACACACACACACACACACACACACACACACACACACACACACACACACACACACACACACACACACACATATTTTGATTAGATTTTGGAAGCTGGGCTTTCCAACAATAAATGACCTTTTGTTTAAATATCAACACACAGAAGGTGCTCACCCTCACGGCTGCCAGAAATCTGAATGTGTTCATCAAGATATATAGTCATTATAAGAGAGCTAAATATAATCAAATCAAATAGAAGAAGGTGCAGACTAAACATTACTAACGCATTACACAACATAGCAGATTTAACACAGTGTGACACTTTTTAAAAATGAACTAGAGAAGCAGACGCCAGAATGACTTCTAAATTCATGTTCATGGTATTAGTAACAAAATAAAAGTATTTTACACACCTTGACATTAATTACAAAGATCAATGATTTTATTGAATAAATTGTTTTCTTGTCAGTATGTGCTTCCATTTACTAATTCACAGCATTTTCCTTGGATTATCCATTTATTTATTGATTTTCTTTTCTGTTGTTTTTTTTTTTTTGGTGGTTTATCCAGGAAAATTCCACCGATTTTTGTGCCTCGCCAACATCAAATCTACATCATTTAAATCTACCCTCTCTACACAGGCAGTGCTTGAGGCTTGTGGATGCAGTGACTACCTGCCAGGTTTGTTGGTGGACCTATAACTCAACAGCAAATGGCTAACATGGTAGCAAACCGGGAACAGTACAAGTTGTCAGCCTCAGTGACCTTCACTATTTTGTCTGTACTGTGCTATTTAATTCCTGTTGGAATTGTGGTCTCAAAATTGTAACACCCTCACCCTCACCCCAGGCACTCCAGTTATTTCATTGAAATTAACCCATTATTTTTGGTATTGTGCACAGACCTACAGTAGAAATTTAGATTGTGATACTGGCATTAACTTCACTGTGTGTGTGTGTGTGTGTGTGTGTGTGTGTGTGTGTGTGTGTGTGTGTGTGTGTGTGTGTGTGTGTGTGTGTGTGTGTGTGTGTGTGTGTGTGTGTGTGTGTGTGTGTGTGTGTGGTAGTACTACTTGCATCACTGAAGGAGTTGAGCCCAAGCTTCAATTGAAGTGGTTCTATTATTTTTATACAGCTTCTGAGCACACACACACAGAGACACACACACCACCCAAAGAGCAGACCTCAGCGGCAGATGTGGCTAGGTTGCATGTGGTAGCAAAATGAAACAGCCTGTCTTCATCTATGTGTGTGTGTGCGTGTGTGTGTTTACTTGAGTTTGGTAGAAACCTACAAATCCCTGGTTTAGGCCGTTCCCCATCTTCCTCTCGCTCTTCTTTTTCTCTATTTTTACTCTCCGTGCCTCCTCTCTCTCTCCTTCTCACTATAGGTCACTCTTTTCCTCCCAGAATATCTCTCAACTTTCCCCTCTCTCTCCTTTCTATTTGCTGACGTTGCACTTCTGCCTTCATTTTAAACCTTTAGACACACACACACACACACACACACACACACACACACACACACACACACACACACACACACACACACACACACACACACACACACACACACACACACACACACACACACACACACACACACACACACACACACAGTCCCCTCAACATTGCACTTAAGCACAATAGTTGTATTCAAATGTGCTCCCACATGGCTGCTGTGAGTCGTCCGTGTCCAGTCAGCAGAAGTTGGAGTCGAACATGGCAACCTACATTTGAGGTTAATAAATTAAAATAAGTTAAAAATAGTGAACTGTTATTTTCTTGTTAAAGATCATTTTAAGGATTTTTGTGGGTGTTTCTGCTTTATTACAGCGGATTCAGCAGATAAGACGGATGGGCGGAGCAGAGACGGTAACGCTTCCAAACTAATTTAACAAATATGAGCAGCAGGTTTTTTCACTTAAAAATAATGAATTGTAATAATAACAGAATAACATCAGTGATTACTGATGTCTGACTTTATCCATGGCCCAAAGGAACCCATAATATATGAGATGATAGAAAACTGCTGGAGTTATAAGTAACTTTAATACAAAACACCACAAAAACAACGGTGATGAGAGGCCTGGTAGTGGCATGATGGCTTGATGCTATGCAGAGGGCTGTTGGATTTGGACTTCTCTTCTCAGGTAAAGCTCATCAACTAAACGCTAATGAGTTCCAACCATAGACTAAGTATAAAAAAATTTTACTCTGTGACATCATCCATAGGGTTCCTAAGGAGCAGTTTTGAAGCTCAGTTCCAGGTGGCTCTGACCATCTGATCAGCCTGGTTGCTGAAACCTGCAGGTAGATAAAGCCAACTGTGCCAGCACCCACCTGTCAATCAAAGCAGCCCCATCCTTAATATACAAGAAATTACGTAAAAATTCCTCCTCTGTACAGTTGTCATGAAGGAAAATTGAACCAAAACCAAAACATGTTTAATTTTGCTGTTAAGTGAGGAATTTTAACAGGAAGACCTCCTGTTAACAGACCACTGGGATTTACTCACTTTTGGAGCAAGCCTCAAGTGTCCATTCGAGGAATGTCACTCAAAAAGAGGAAAGAGAGAGAGAGAGAGAGAGAGAGAGAGCAATGAAAATAAATTAGAGATGAAGATGTACTGACAGGGAGCTCTGCTTAACAATAACCATAAATGCATCATCTGTGAAGGCAATGCAGAACAATTAGAGAGTTATGATGTTTACAATGAATATTATGGGTAAAAATATGAATAAATAAGTGATAATAATGGTGATGAGGTTGTGATTGTTAAAGTGAAAATTAAAATAATGATACAGCTGACTGTAATGATGATCAGATGTAATGATACCATGATAGATTAGGATTACAGTGAAGCCAGTGATGGTGATGATGATGAGGCTGGCAAGGATGAAGATGTTGATGATGACATTTACATGAGGATGATTAATGAAGATGGCGAGGTCCAAAGTGATCAGACTGGTAGTGATGTAATAGTGATAATATGATAAAGATGATAATTGACAAAGGCGGTGAGATAACAATAATTCAATCTATTTATGATTATGATGAACAAGCTAAAGAGTATGATGATAATGTGAGGTGGTAGAGATGAAGAGAAAGACGCTTTTGAGAACGATGATGATGATAATGATGATAATATGCGTGACTGCAAAAGATACGGGGCGATAACACTTATGGATTTGTTAACTCAGTATCACAGCAAAACGTGAAATAGCCATGCTCTGCGCTGTCTGGGGCATGACAGATACACACTTTTGTTGTGAACCAAAATCAAACTTACTGTGTGCGTAGAGAAGTGATTTACAGGAAAAATTTAATTTATAGGCAAAAAATGTGGTTGGGGTTACTAAATAAGCACAATGTTAGGGTTAGGAAAAACAACATGGTTGGCCTTAGGGAAAAAATATAAACATGGTTGGGGTTACATGAAGTGACAATGCCACCAAGCTACCTCTCCTACTGCCAAATAATTAGTTTGGTTGCCTCTGTTGTGGGACTTTGGTCCCATCAGTCACATGACAGTTACATGCGTGGAAGTTTCACACTTTCAAAGCCTGTAACTTTCCCACTTAGACAGCACAAAGCGTGACTATTTCACATTTTGCTGCTGTGGACTGGTGTGTCTATCTTACGCTTTGCCGTGAGACTGGGTTGAGATTCATAGATGTATGATAATGTGGTTTCTTCAGTTTTACTCCAGCTGAAATATTCTCATTCCATCTCAGCCAATCATAACAATTTTTTTTTAATTTTTTTTTTTTACAGACATTTCTATAACTTTTTAAGTGAAAAAGATCTTATGGGTGAACTTAAGCATTGCATTGAGTATTGTATACTGAGAGAACAACTTTACTTTATAAACAGACGGAAGTGGCCTCAACATAACCCCAGCTGCCTTCTTCAAGCTTAACCCCCCCCCCCTCCACACACACACACACACACACACACACACACACACACACACACACACACACACACACACACACACACACACACACACACACACACACACACACACACACACACACACACACACACACACACATACATACATATAGTAAGTACATACTGGAGACACCTGTGTAAACCACTGCTACCATCTGCTTGGCACCCGCCTCCCTCTCCCAAAAACACCCAGGCCAGGGATATCACACACACACACACACACACACACACACACACACACACACACACACACACACACACACACACACACACACACACACACACACACACACACACACACACACACACTCGTGTCCCTTCTAGAAACATCCACCCTCATACTCTCACACACAGACTCACATAGACCAAGAATTCTGCAGGGGGAGAAGTTTAAATATTTGAGATTTGACACCTGCTGAGTTTCTCCAAATGAAAAGAACCTCAGTTTCTCTTCAGGTCTTTAACTGTTAATAGTTGTTACTTTCACCTGAGTGAGCAGGTGGGGCTGCTCAGCCACTTTCCTGTCAGATGTGGAAGTTGGAAATGTGTAGCTCATAACTAAAACATCGGCAAAACTCCAACTCATAAAAAACATGAAAGAAAGATGGCTGCCAGTGAAACCTTTGACCAACATGAAGCACCATGTAGTAACTGTATTTTTAACTGTCTGTGTGAAAGGTCTGGCATTAGAGATCAGCGTACTTTTTAGAGGAGTGATGACCATAATAAGGCCATTTGGTGAGCTGAATCTAAGAAAATTGAAGCTTACGAAGGTCAAATATCCTTTCCCTGGGTAGATTAACAGAGGCCTCTTTAGTGCGAGATGATGTTGTTATTATTTCTAAATTGTGTGGTTTGTTGGGTCAGTGTTCGAGTTTGATTTCCAGTATATGAAGTGAATACAGTAAAACTAGAAAACTGAATTCAGTTTTCTAAAACTGCATTTTTATTTGTTGAGTGGATGTATAATTAGGAATTTGAAAAGAGTTTGTTAAATCTCGATCTATGAAAAAATGTAAATTACGTCGCATGTCATCCAGTTGATCAGAACATAAAATCAAAAAATACAGACTTTGATGCGTCTTGTTCTAAAGGACAACCAATATTTTTGTTGGCATATCATGTTGATTTAGTGTTGCATACCTGTGACCATAGTTGGCAAATGACTTGCATAAACATATATATGGCTTGCACAGAAATCAGTTCTTAGAGATGAATTCTACATTGACTTTAGCTTTACCATGGAATTGAACACCAGTCTCCCATGTGGAAATCCTGTGTTTGTTCCACCCATCCATAGATGACATTTTTGATTGGCCTTGTCTCGGTGTAGAACACAGAAGGTCCCTTGTGCGTATGTCTTGGACACCAACGGGCACTGACGCCAGTATTTGATGTCCTATTAATGAGAACAGACTGGTATACCTTACTTTTGCCCAATGTCACCTGGGACAGGCTCCAGCCCCCCCCCCCCCCCATGACCCTGTGCAGGACAATGGATTATACCGGATAAACCTTTTGCACATACAATTAGCATATAAAACTTATGTTGTGTTTACCCAGGTTGCTTTTGTGCTAAATTCTGACAGTTTAGTCAGAGACAAACTAAAAAACTGACAAAGTCACAAGAGGGACAAAAACTATGTCACACCATTTTCTGTTGAAACAACGGTGAACAAAACAAAAGACAAAAAGAAGCATCTTCTCTGTGGTGGACAGTTTGAGTGCTTTTTGAGAGAGGGCGCTTGTTGTGTTCAGCTGGAAGAGGAGGAGGATAGAGGAATGTTCCAGAATGCTGATAACGGGGACAGATTACACACACACACACACACACACACACACACACACACACACACACACACACACACACACACACACACACACACACACACACACACACACACACACACACACACACACACACACACACACACACACACAGTGATCCGGGTGGAATCAAAGGGTATTAGCTGTGTGGTGTTCAGTTCCCCCGGTCCTTTCCCAGCATTCTCCACAGCTGTACGATTACACAGGTGTTTGGCAAAAACACACTGTCAGAGACCGCAGAGGGGCTGTGTGTGCACGTGTGTGAGTATGTGTGCATGTTTGTGCATGAGTGAGACAGAAAAAAATGAATATGCATGTCTGGTTGCATGTCTGCTGTGAGAGCTTCCCTGCAGGAGTGTTGTAATGTGTTTGCAATACTCCACTCATTTTTTACAATATTTTATTTTGAAGTCCATTCTGGTGACCCCCTGGTCTACACCTAGGTTGACTCCAGCTGCAGATATTTGGTGTATGCCATCGCTATCTCTACCCTCCAATCAACATGCTGATGTTTATTAAGTATAATAACCATATTCACCATAATAATTTAGTGTGTTAGCACGCAAACTGTTATTTAGGCTTAGAATAAAACACAACATACAGAGACTGATTGGAATGTCATTTTAGCAAAACATTTTAAATAACATTCAAGTAGAAACTATGCTGTTTTAAGAATAGATCATTTTCATAAAAAGGGTAAACTACTTCACCATGACCATTGAATGTCTCACACCATTATGCCCTGTGTGTATAGTTTGACATTTTGGTAAATATCTTTCACTCTTTTGCTGAGAACCAGATGAGGAGTTACAAGCTGAGTGTATGGGTTCCCTAACTTTCAGAGCATATACCACTATACTGAACCAAGTTTTCCAAGTTCCACTACCCACCGCAGATGCCAAATTTTTTTCTTATAAGTATGCCAGACCCACAGAAAAGGTAAAACAAAACCAAAGAAAGCACAAAGCAGGTGTGTTACAATCAAAGAATACATTTAAAGAATCACTCAAAATCAGCAGGAGGAGGTGGTGAACCCACTGTTTGCACCTACCATCAACGTCAACTATGTTTTGGACCTCATAGTCATTTTAAAATTGTACTTATTCCACTTTCTAAATTCAACGAGTCTCAATCTGATTGTGTCAAACTAGCATTAGTATTATGCTAGGTCAGGTATCACTCTACTTGGCCAGGCACAGGAAAATTTTATTTTGAAAGTATTCACAACAAGTTTTTACATCATTACAATTAAAATCAAAATGACTGAAATCATTTTTCAGCAAGGCTCTTGCATACCACAAGGTGAAGCTTCGCATTGGTAATCACTAGCTTGGTTAAGACTGAATGGTTTTAGACAAAAGAGCAAGCATTTATAAAATATGCCATTAATCTAATCTAATCTAATCTAATCTAATCTAATCTAATCTAATCTAATCTAATCTAATCTAATCTAATCTAATCTAATCTAATCTAATCTAATCTAATCTAATCTAATAATGTAGCAATTTTTCTACTTACAAAAGTAGAAAAGGGAGTAGAAAGTTTTCAATCTTCTCTAATCAGTAGTTTTGTATTTTTGTATGTTTTTAGTATGTCCAATATGAAAAGGGTCACTGAGACAAACCCTCTGCACTTTCAGTGCAAAGACCAAATGAATACCTGTGCTCACCGACGGCATTGTATCTACCAACTCGAACCAGTTTTTTACAGTGCTAAACATGTCGAGAACTCAACACAGACTACATTAGGGCTAAATTATAAAACATTATTTTTTGGCAAAATATGTGTTATAGCTGTTGTTTCTGTTTGTTTTGGCAAATATCTGTCTGATCTTAATTTGAGGCTGCATGTCAAGGGGGCTACAGTTTAGAGCCTCAAAGTTGGAGTAGGGAGGAGGTCAGGGTGGCTGAATGGGTCGACAAAACATTGGGGTTGAACACAGGAGACCTTTTGTGTTTCATACCAATTGTCAACACTGTTTCTTCTAACCATGACCATTCTGTAACCTTAACAATGTGTCGACTAATTAGAAACCAAACCATTAACTTTCCCTGAATCTAACCGAGTTCTTGTTGTGTCTAAACCTAACCAAATTTTATCATAATATTGTCACAAAAGTAACATTAAGTGTGAACAGTTTAACTATTTCTGCTGCTGCTGCTACACACCTGTAGGTCGTATCAGTGAGTAGGGACAAAACATTTACATAATGGTGAAGGTTGAAGAACTGAACTTGGAAAAATATCCCTCGGCCCCCATCGTCCCTTATTATGTAAAACACTTTTATCTATCAAGGTTGATTTTTGTAGTTTAGTTGTAGCAGACTGTAACTGGAAATTCCTGCTTGGTTTCAAGGTCGGTTTCAACATACTCAGACTACACTAGAGTATGTTGTTTGAATGTTATGTAACTCTTCACCTTATTTACATACTGATAATAAATTAACAGCATTAGCATTAGGTTGACAAGTCAGTTTGTTTAAGGGTCATCCAATAAATTAATGGAAGAAAGAAAAAATGAAGAGGAGACGTTCGTGTAATATCCTGTTCACATTTTAGTATTCAGTATTAGGCAGAACAAAAAGACACCTCACAGTCACAAAATAGTAGAATATGCTTCAGTGGATTAATCTGAACAACAGTTTCTTTCACACTTTTTGTTTCTCTGTTTTTTTTTTTTACCTTTTTATGTTAAGTGCTTAACATTATCATGCTTACAGCAGTCTTCATTGTTGTTTTTGCTGGTGACTGGGGGGCAGCAGAACACAAAATTGACATTATTTCACCATATAAAGTTGTGATGGCTAACATGTTGGCAAACATTTTCTTTTTTTACACTGCTTAAAGGCAAAGTGCAGCATTCTTTTACACTAAAGTTGTGTTTATGCCACCTGATAAACTTTAGTCCTTTATGCCCTCTCTTTTGTGCTCTGGTTTGGTTATTACGTTTATTTTTTTACCTTCTAAACTAGCTGTTTGCTGACTTTGCTGTTTGGTCTCGGACATGACGTCAATATTCATTTTCATGATCATTTTTCTGTGGTTCTGTCACGAAGAGCAACACCTCTCAAATTGCACAGAATCATTTCATCTGTTGTTATTATGAAAATATCTATTAGTGTAGCAGAGATTTTCAACAAACCTCTGTTTTGATAGATTTTTGTTGCATTTTTTTCTGCAAAAACAGTTGACTATATGAGGGTGGATCAAAAAGTTACAAGACTGCACCTGTTGTGCAGCATCGTGACATGCACACCGAATGGGCAAGCTATGATGTTCTTGAGTAAACACTTCAACAGAGACCCTTGAAATGCTTCAGAGAATTTACATAAATGAAGCAATAAGCCTGAAAACATGTTTTGAGTAATATTTGCATTACCGAGAAGCGGAGCTGGTTGCCCTCCTGTCCTGTGCCTGAAAAAGGTGCATCCGTTCAGGAGGGCAATCAGCTGGGCTTTCTTTAACATTCATAGGGTTGTGCACTGTGAATTCATCCACCAGGGTCAGACCGTCAATGCCTACTTCAACTAACGTCGTGAGCCGTCTGAAGAAAAACATTCTGCACAAACGACCTGAATTGCGTCGTGATGGCACTGAGGTTTTGCAACATGACAACAACACATTGAAAACACACAAGTTTCTCAACACAATTGTCACTTCCCACCACCTCTACTCACCAGATTTTGCTCTATGCCATTTCTTTCTGTTCCCCAAAACATTTGACAGAAAATATAATGTCCATTCTCTGCTTAAGAGTCTGGTGTACTGAGAAATTGCAGGTGTGGCCGGACCACTGCGAAAAATGTGTATAACTCAGGAACTGATTTGATTAAACAATAGCTCATAGCTTCCCCCTGCTCTGTGCACGCCACAGTTTTGCGCACGGTTTGTGTGCAACCGGACCAGTCTTGGGACTTTTTAATCCACATTTTTATTTTCAAAATTAATTCTACAACATATATTATGTTATACAAACGACAACATTTTATATAGAGTTCACTTTTATTGTGTTCGACATTTTTGAATAGTAACACTTTACTTCAGAGGGTGTGCGTAAGACTGACATTACACCATCACAACCATGACATGACACCTGTTTTTACGACAGTTGTCCTTAAGTATCATTCTCTCAATTATATCACTTTTAATGCAAAGCTCTCTGTTTGAGATGTATTTTTTATGACCACTTTACTTTAACAAGACAATGTAACCTATCAATGCCTTTGTAATGACAAGTTAACTTAACCCTTACCCTTATTATTTCCAACAGTGTAATGAATGATGTGCTTAACATTAATTGCAGTGGTACAAGTTAGGGTTAAGGACATGTTTATAAAAAGATATGTTGTCTAGGTTAACATCAAGTTGTCATAACAATCAACATAACAATGTCAATTTTGCAATAAAAAATGACAAAAAACACATGACATGACGCCAAATCAACCAGGACAGTAGTCTGCATTACATCTTTAAGCAGGAAGTACAACTATCCCTTGTTTTGAAATTGTAACTTTGTTAGATTGTAAAAACTCTTATATCAGGCATTTTAGAACTTTGTAATAAAATAAGTTATTCCAGTGTTGCCCATTAATTGTAACTTTCAGCACTTCAAATACTGACTAGTTAATTTCCTTTCTTCCAGCAAACCGATAGTTGTTTTTTTTTGTAGCCTTTATTGTGGCAGCATTTTCTTAACAAATATTATAACAAACAAATACTAAAGGTCAGTTTGTCCTTGAGTTTGACCTCTGATATTGTTGCACTTAATGAGGCATCAATAGTCTGACTGAACCAAATCAGTCTGTTTATTGTTACTATCTCGTTAGTGGAGCTCAATGGAAACATTGAAAGAAAAATTGTGATTTTTATAGTAAAAACATTTCTTTAGGAACTTTGGAATGTATTTTTGCGCAAAACGGGGACTGTGAATATTGTCCCCTGTTACTTAAATATAAGCACATCAGGATGGGCTCAGTCAAGGGCTGGTCTGAACATAGGGAATGATTACAGCAAGGGATACCTGTTTTATAAGAGTACTAACGGTTTAACACAGACCTTGTAAAATAGTGAACTTGATCCTTGATCATGTAATGCTCAATTCACATTTTTAATGAGGGATGTGGTATGTTATTTATCGAGAGGTCTGTAGGGACCAAAAATAGGCTGGGGTTGGCCAAGGTGGCTCTAATTTGTTGTGGGGTCTCTACTGAGGAAATTTCGGACACAAAGCCCTCTCTCCATTCTGGGCATTAACTAATAAGGCTGGACCTGCCTTCATTTATATTGTTTTTGATGCTGCAATTTCTCCAAAGACTTTGCAACACATCAGAATACAAACGGACACTCAGTGAATCTGGACTTTTTGGGGCTCCTGGGATCTCGGGGCCCTTTCCTGCTTTGCTCTGTTTATAATCAGCCTCGGGGCTGGCCCTGTCTGCATCTTCAGTTAGTTGTCAGCTTGGAAAAATAGGCGAAACAAAATTGTTATATGTTATCTGCCCAGTTTATCTGCAACAATATCATCCTGTAAAGACTTTAAATTCACCTCAGAGCAGGAATGACTTGCTGCCTTCACAAAATAAAATGTTCCCTTTTGCATTCAAGAATGAGTCAATCTGTTCTTTTAGTTTTTTTGAGAGTGACGGGCTGTGAAGTACCAAAAGCCAGGACCACCTTATATGGCAACAAATAAGCCTTTATGTTTTGCCTGCACCTGTGTGTTTTCTTTGTTGGCATCTTCTCTGTAAGAGAGAAACCCGCACATGCAGGGTGCAATTTGCAGAAATAGGCCAGTCACTTTATACCTGCAGGCTGTGGGCTGCACAAAAAAAAGAAAAAAAGAAGTATTGCAAAGTATTTCCAGAGAGGAGAGTTTTGGTGCTCTTGTACTTTAAGTGGTGACCCATCATGCAGGTCAAGAACTGCACTTGTTTCATTGCAATCTCTCTTCTGACTGGCAAGCAAGCTACAGAAAAAAAACAACAACATACATACAAACTATATAAATAAAAGAGGCATGCATCTCTAGACATATGTACAGTATATGATAAACTAAAACAAATGACAGAAAGAAAATACAAAATATATAAGTATAAATGAATGAAAATATTTTAACACAGCTTTTACATTTTAAAATGATGAAAAAAAGTTGTATTTGTCTGGGTTCAAGCCTCATTACAAACTCCTGAGGACAAAACATCGCCTTTGCTTTCCTCGATTAGCCCAATTACTCCAATTCAAATCAAACCAGCCAATCACGGCTCCAACCAGTCAATCAGTCAAAACAACAAACCAATTTTTCTTTAAAATGTATTTATTTGCAATGTTGATTTTCTGCTCCGTGTTGTAGCAGCAGCGGCAGCTCGGTGCTCGGCGCGGTGGTGTTAGTCGAGAATGTAAGCTAGGTGGCCGCACGAACACATTTATCACACCGAGGCTGTGCCATACGCACATGGGATCCGTCCCGCGTACCCGGGGATCTTCAGCACCCACAGCCGAGCGGAGGGCACCCTCAGCCCTTTCAGGAAAAGCGCTCACCCTGCCTGGACTCCTCCGCTGACACAAGCACACACACACACACACACACACACACACACACACAAAACAACCACTATACATTTCGGGGGTGATATTTTCCCTTCCTGAGACACAGCGTGTTATTTATTTATATCGTGTGTGAGCCTGACAGTCAGCCGCGGCGGACAAACTGCGTCTTTGCGCGGGGAGGTCGGACTTGTTCGGCTGGAGGAAAACACACTAAAACACATGCGAAAAGACTCCCGTTCTGTCGCCCCCTTCTTTTATTTCCTGTTAGTTTTTTTTCTTGCGATTTATTTCCTGCTGCCAAACCAGGAACCCGGGACTGAGTCCCTTCTCCGAGGATGAAAGAAAACTAGATTTGTGATCGAGGCTTTGAGGTTGTTTTACTGGATTTATTTCGCTGTGGAGGAAAAGAGATCCGGGAGCGGAGCGGTGCGCAAAAAGCCGAGGTCTTCCTCCTCTCCTCTCTTCTCTTCTCTCCTCCACTCTCCCTCCCTCTATCTTTCCATCTATCAATCTGTCTACCTATCCTCTTCTATCTATCTGTCTCTCCGTTTTGTTTCCATGTTTTAGGTCCGTGCGATTTTGCTAAAATGCATCATCAACAGCGGATGGCAGCTTTGGGGACAGACAAGGAACTGAGTGACTTACTTGATTTCAGCGCGGTAAGGAAACCCACCTTCTTCTCATAGTTAATATGAATGTAATTATTAGTATCATGTCAAAACAAGCCGTAGAGGAAAATAAACGCGTCTTGTAGGCTTCATAGCGACCACTGTTTACATTTTTAATGTATGAGTTGCACGCCACATAACCTGCATATTTTAGCCTTCACTCAGTCTTTCAACTGTTTGCACAAAAGTTGTGTTTATATGGAGTAACTTGCAGAAAAGTCAGTGCATATTGTTGGTTTTGTGTTGTTTAATTTTTGCTTGTGTGTGCAGAGAATTGTGATGCTGCATTGGTAATTTTGTTGTCTTATAGATGCGAAACAGCGATTTGAAAATGTTCCCAACATCCATGGTAGTATATTTCATTTTAAGTCCTTTTTCCGTCATGTGTAGCCTGATTCTAATCATTTTTTGCCCATGATAGGATTTATAAAATGTTTCTTTTTGCCTGTGTGACTTTCTAGGCTGCTCCATGCACTCTGCACCGTGTTGTCCAGAGTATTTCAGATGCACAAAACGCTCGATGTTCAGTCATAAACCTGCATGACAGACAGCTAGACAGACAACCACACTTTAAACGTGCCTCCATCAGGCTGTTAACTGTCCAAACCTTTTCTTTTAAAGTTTGTGAGTATTCTTTTTTTTAAAAGAACACTCTGTGTTGTGAACTTGACGGACAGGAAATAGGGTCCCCGCTCTCGGCCCTGTTTTCTCTGCGTCTCTCCTCCTCAGGGAGCAACTTTGGTCTAAAGAGGAGGAGGGGAAAAAAATAGAAACACCCCGAAATGAAGAGAAAAAAAAACTAGCTTAGATCAATCCTATGATCAAATGTAGCAGAATGAACATAATAACATTATAAAATATCATTATTAAACGTGTGAGTGTAGTGATGCTGCATGAGATGCAAATACTTCATGAAAATCACAAATTTGACCTGCAGCACTATAAATTGCTATAAGAATGTTAATGCAATAAACCAATAAGGTCACAGCCAAGGCCTGTGTATGTAGTCTAAGTGACTATACAGGAGTATTATATGAAAAATGTAGTTATTACAGGAGGCATATTGAGCACATCACATCAGAAAATATATATTTTTACAAGAATGAGATGCAACAATGGGGGAGACAATCACTTTAAATTTACCTTTACGTTTATATGGGAAGGTTAATGCTCTGAGGCCTGCATGTACACTCCATGTTGGAGATGACAAAAATATTATAAGAATTACAAAAAAAAATCTAGAGATATTATAAGAACATTGTACAGTAATGCCCTATAAATACACTGTAGTGACTTTAAAAAAAAAAAAAATATTATTACAGGAAATTATGTAGGTTGAATATATGTATCAACTCACATATCTTAAACACAAAAATCCCTATTCAGGATGGTGACATTTATGTTTAATAAAGGCCTTGTAATATTTTTACTTTTACAGCAGAACTGTGCACCACAGATGAAAACATGCTCCTACAGCAGGATCATGACATGACAGACATACTCTATTGGCTGTATGGGTTGGTGTGTTTAAATACAGGGGGATCACTGTTAAAGTGACTATAGAAGTATTATAGTTAGTTGTCAAAGGTCCAATAAAATCACTATAAACTCTAAATATAGTGGCACACACAATCACTGCACAAAGGTTATAGTGACATTTATGCAAAAATGTGCAGAGTATTATAATACAGTTTGTAAATGAGTACCACAAACAAATGTTAATCCTAGTAAGAATATTATAGTTTACGATTGTAAGGGCCTTTTATCAGAAGAAAAAGATGAATAATGATCACTACATTGAGCATTTATAATCACAGAGACATTGAAATATTGCAATGATACAAATGCACAGTATACTTATGTATACATGCAATAAGCTTGTGTATAACATGAATAATGTAAAAGTCTCTTGATACTAAATATAGCTGAAAGAACAGCAACAGTAGAATTTGATTTTTAATTGTTAACAAAAGTACAAAAATATATTTTAGTGTAAAAAATAAACTCTTAATTCCTTGAGGGATATTGTATTAATGTTAGAGATATTTCCCATAGTGGATATTTTACAGGTTTTCTAAAATGTAATTTAGCCTTTCTTAAATTCTATAAAAAAAAAAGAAAAAGAAAATTCAAACAAAGGAGGGCAACATTAGTGTGTCTCCTCATTATAAACGCAGGGCGAACATTAATTTATGCGATCATCTGTCTTAAAGCGCCCACAAGCTGACATCAGCAGCTCAAAGGGGTTCGACCACGATATCGATAGACCTGCTGATAATCAGAATTAGATTTTTTATTTCCCAAACATTTGTTTTCCTCTTTTTTCGTCGCAGCTGGGAGGGAGATCGAATACACAAGCAAACTGCGTAGCTGACATACACACTTACAGGCCCACCAGGCTGAATTAAGAACAGTGACAGATTGGATGTTTGTTGCTTTTAGTCAGGGTTGAATTGACTGGTATTTCAGTCGATGTAAAAGACAAATCTTAAATTTTAGCATCTGAAAATGTGAAGCTCAGAGTGTGTTCACAATCACTTAGATTCCACCATCGGCCGCACAACCATGCAGGCCTGATGCTCATCCAGAGAGGTTATCTATCAGGGTCAGATGCCCCCCTTTGATAATGCAAACCTTTCGGTTGTAAAGCTTTACAGTAGCTCATACAGTAACAGCAGCAGTAATTAGCATTCAGCTTCAGTCTCTGTCTTATTGTGATCTTGATTTTCCTGTAGATGTGTAGAGCAGATGGTAACTAGTTCTGATGATGATCTCATATGTTTAAGTCAGATATGAAGTAGGTATGAAGTGTTTCATTCCAAAATTAACTGTCCAACATTTGGCAAAGTGACACTTCAGAATGAAAACATTTCTCACTAAGGTGTACAGGTGATTTAAGTGATCCTGCTTATTTTTCACAGATGTTGAATCTGAAATTTGATTTCTTTCTGCTTAAAAAAATTACCCTGCAATGTTTTGGAAAATGAACTCTTCATATCAGTGTTCAGCTCTGAGCTGAGAGTCTGTGTGATGGTTAGGGCTGGGTATCAAACATCAGTACTTCCCAGTGCAGATGGAAATGTGTCCATAGCATTAAGCACTGAAAGCATTCAAAATACCAAAAGATGGTGTGAAGAGATCTGATGACTTGATTTAAAATACAAACTCAAAACGGAAAATTTACTTTGACTTTAATATTACTTTCATGTGTTTCTACATATTTGACTATGAAAGACATGATATTCTTATCAAGCCCAAATATAATGAATTATTTTCATCTTTATTTTCCTGAAAAACTGCTGTGGTTGGCAGTAATAATTGTTGCTCTGTAACAGAAACTACTCACCAAGTCAAACTCGATCACTTTGATTTTGAATGTTATGTTGGTGTAATACAATACATCAATGACTTCCGTAGATTTACAATACTGGGTGTTATTCTGTTACTTTTTTTATAATGACTTGTTTAGGAGTAGAAACTAAAGGACTTGAAGCTGGTTTGGGACTGGACTTGGTACTTATTTACTTTATCTTCAATTGAGATGTTGACTTGGGCTTTACTTGTCTTGATCTGTGACTTGACTGTGGACTTAATTATCTTCCCATGTCTTAGGACTTGCTTGTTTTGGCGTGGGACTTGTCTGTTCATTTTAGTCTTGATGTGGGACTCGTTGGACTTGAATTGGGACTGGACTTTTTACTTTTTGGACCTATCTCGATAGTTGGGTTAGGGTTGTTGGTCTAGACTTGGAGACCTGACTTGGAGCTTGTTTGTCTTGATATAGGACTTGATTCTAGGCACTTTAGTCGTAATGTGGAACTTGTCATCCTTACATACAAATGGGCCTTGCCTGTCTTTACTTTGGGCCTTGATGTCACATAACCAGACATTTGTCCACTGTGTTGTGCTGCTGAAGAATAGTTTGTCTGAACCCATATTATCATTCTTATAGTTTGTATTTCTTTAAATTAATGACACTAAGCCCACGAAGCAGCAATAGTGACCTTGCAAAACAGTGCTAGGAAATTTCTTTTAGTGGAACTTTGCTCTTAAGACCCTTTCCATGGACATGACCAAATCCCCACAGAAGACCTAAAACAAGCAAGCAGGCCTGCCTCCTAGAATGATTTGCATTATCAAAACTTGTCACTTTCAGTGTGTAGGTTGCTGCTCGGAGGTTTTTGTTGGTGTCCTGTAGTGATGGGGATTTCCAAAACGGTAACACAGATAGCAGAACGGGAGGAGAATGCTTACTAAAATAGTTGGCCAATGGCAGGTTTATACCAGCACTCGAACTATGTGCGTTTTGACTATTGTTGACCTGTTTGATTTCTCTTGGGAGTTGACCTTGGACTTACCGATCATGACTTGGGACTTGCTTAGCACAATTTGAGACATACTTGTGACTTGCAAAACAGTGACATTTTCAAACCTTAGCTGAGCTCAAATCGGTGGTTAGATTCATAAATAAGCTTAAGAACCCATTAATGAAATATCACACACAAAGTTGTTGTACATCTGCTTGTATAAAGACAGCATTAACTGTTGACAGCTTTGGCTACTTTTGTAAAATGAAAAACAAACAATATTTTTCTCAAAGTCAAGTGTTTGGCACCCAACCTGAGGGATCTTATTGCTACTGAAAGACATTCAAAGAATACCCAGCCCTAGTCATGGTGGACAATTTTTCTTTGTAACAATCTACACAAAGTTTCCTTCCAAAACAAGAAATCTACTAATTGAAAAGCAGACAATGTGCTCTGAAGAGACCAAAATGAAGACCATTAAGTGTCACCATTACATTTATGACATTTCCATCTGGATTGTAATAAGAAGAACAACTGGCAGGAGCAAACGTTGCTTTGGCGTTTTGGAATGAAGCTTTTCATGTGTAGCAGCAGTGATGTTTCTGTAGAGATGTGTCTTGCTGTCTGCGTTGTCAGTGCTCTCAGAGGTAATGCGCAGTCTGTTTGTCTTGTAGATGTTTTCCCCTCCTGTTAGCAGTGGAAAGAACGGACCGACCTCCCAGGGGAGTGGACATTTCTCTGGCTCAAGTACGTCAGCCTTCTCCTTTTTTCTCCCTCTTCTTTTTCTCTTTTACTTCAGTCCTCTCTCAGCGCCCTTCTCTCCTTCCTTACACCTGCTTGCTGCTGCTTCGCTTGCTGTTTAAATTTTCTTGTATGGGTAGCCATATTATGTACATGCAGATGTGGTTTTTGGTTTTTATGCTGATATACTTTGTCGAGGACTTTATATTTTGAGGAGACATGATGGATTAAAAATATACTTTGCTTGTTTTTATTCTTTGACTACTTTGGTTGGGCTTGTTGTTGATCTGGTTGGTATTATCTGCATTAAACCTGCATTCATACATCATATTTTGTTGAAACAATCAGGTGGCTTTGTTTGATTATGGGACTTTGATTATGTGTTAGTCCATATTTCAATAATTGTCTGTCATGTTTGCATCAAAATGATCTTAGAAGGATAACGTTTCATAGAAGAAAAATACTAAGGAATTTCCCAAGACAAGTGAACAATTATTTTTTTTACCAAAAGTTACTAAAAATGCAGGAAGAAGTGCATTTGTTTGGGACTATTTTTAGTGGCGGAATATTACAATCTGTGTCCTTGATTTTGACCAAAGTTTTTGAAGATCAGCATGTTCAACTTTATTTTCTATCCCGCTGATGATGTGATTTTTATTTATTTATGGGCAACACATTTGTTTATCAGCTGCTGAAGTTCATTCCTGAAGTAGACTACCTTTTTTTTCTTTTTTTTTCTGCACACTTCTTTCCTGCCTGTGTGTGTGTGTGTGTGTGTGTGTGTGTGTGTGTGTGTGTGTGTGTGTGTGTGTGTGTGTGTGTGTGTGTGTGTGTGTGTGTGTGTGTGTGTGTGTGTGCGTGCGTGTGTGTGTGTTGTGTAGATTAGTTCACTGTGCTTTGGTACATAGTTATTGTTGGTTTTTCACAGGCACAGTGTGACTTTCTGAAATTTGTGGATATTGATGATGTTGATTGATGATGTCGTGTTTGACTATAACTGTGCTATCAGTTCAGTCTGACAAAGCGTCTGTCAGATATTCTTTCTGTAAAATTACTAATTCATTCATCAGTGATTTTTTTCATTCTTAGTTATTGAGTCTGTGTTTCATTCATTCAGTCAGTAAACATGGCACACACTCACAAAGTACATCAGTGAGGTGGTAATCGAGTCAGAGAATGAGTCAGTCAGTCTGTAGGTACGTAGAGTGCTTTCGATGAGATAGTTTCTTAATATAGCGATCATTCACTTCTGCCTCCATCCAGTCAGTTGGTGTTATTGTTAAAAAACCCTTAAACATCAAGAAGTTAGCAATTTAGCCAGTTATCCCAAAATACAGCACAGACAGACTTGGTTCTGCTACCAATTTGAGACTGATTCTCTTGTATCTTTTATAATGAAAGTCTGTCGTCCTCTGTATTTTATTGACTGATTGACTGTTGGATTGGTTGAATCGGTCACTTAGACCTCATATACCCATGATGCATCCAAGAAGCATTCAGGAAGGACTGAAATCCAGTTTTTCAAATCACCAGCAGCAGCCATTGAAGATGTATTGTAGCCAGATCCTTGCCTAACAGAGAGTCCATAGAGACAGTAAACCTTCTGGTGTCTTTGGCAGTTACCGACCAGCCTAGTGTGTGTTACCACCGCCCTCTGGACTGGTGTAGAGCTGAACCTGCTTTGCATGTAGCCTGGATAAAACAAGACTTGTTTTGTGATCTTGCAAACAAAGATGCATATACCGTATTTTTCGGACTATAAGGCGCACTTAAAATCCTAAAATTTTCTCAAAAATTGACAGTGTGCCTTATAATCCAGCGCGCCTTATGTATGGTTACTTGTTGTGCTTATTAATCGATTTTATGTGGTACAATGCGCTCAAAAATCTGTCGAAATGTGTAAGTACGACTTTGGTAAGCAACGAAGCCGCTCCGCTCAATGGATATTCGGAGCATTACGGTACGCTGTGTCGCGACCTGATCGGCTCCGTAACAGGAATGTAATGTCTGAACTAAAAGTGCATTCATGTAAGGCAGCCCGCGCCCGGAGTTTGATTTACCGGACTGTGTTGTTTTGCTTAATGCGCCTTATAATCCGGTGCGTTTTATGTGTGAACATAGACACGTTAATTCACAGTGCGCCTTATAATCCGGTGCGCCTTATAGTCTGAAAAATACGGTAGGTTAATAATAGTTGAGATAGCCTGTCAGTTGGAAATACATTAGTGTGGTATTGTATGTATGTGTGTACTTATATATTGGTTGAATATCTGGTCTTACAAATTGAATCACTGAATGAAAAAAAAATACTTCTTTACAGACAAAAAGAAAGTTTAGGCGGCTCAATGAATCCACTGCATGCTTATACTGCACATCGATAACCGCTCTGAGCATATCACTGAATTAAATTATTATTGCGCTTAAAATTGCTATTCCTGTTTTAATCATATGTGTTGAAGTTGTCCTATTATGAAACAGATCTCCACTTTATGCTGCTCCTCTCCTGCTTTTTCCGTCTCTTCGGTTGAATGCATCGTTATATTTGACCTCTTGGCTGTGATCTGCTGTGAGATCAGTTTGTATGTTGTGCTGCATTTTCTTCATGTATTTTCTGGCATTTTATTGCACTATATCTGTACTAAGTCCTTAGTTTATGTGAAACAAGCTCAACCTCTGTCCACCAGACCAGGAGTATACTTCCTTTTTAAAGTATTTTCTGGAAAGTCTTCACAGAAAACACCTTTTGTTGCTCTTGGTCATGTTATTTGCCTCTAAACAGCGTTTGGAAGCCATTTTGTCAGTTGGCTGGAAAACAGAGAGATGGCGAGGCATCGTCTTTGTTTACGGCTTCGTTGTGTGGTTGTTGTTGTTTGTGCTCTGTGGTTTCGGTGATGTTGTTTGCTCCCATGCCGTGCATACAAATGCGAGGGAGGACGACAAATGTTACGATTTTGAAAAAAAGAAAAAAGGCTCGGTTTTGTAGAATTTGTAGCGGTTGTTAGGCCTCACGTTTGCTGCCTCGATGTGTATCTTAAAATTGGGATTTTTTTTTTTTTTTTTTTTTTTTTTTCATTTGATACAGGAAGATACAGTGGTGTCACACACATTCCTGCACTCCCCTGCACAGATCACACTGTTTCCCGTGCACACACATCTAAACACCTTCATGTACAAGGTACACACAACACATACTCACACACACAGACACACACACACAGACACACACACACGCTCTACTCACCCCTGCTGTGGCTTTCTGCAGGCCTCGGCATTTTGATGAGCCTGGTGCTGTTTGTGAATGCAGCTAATTAGAACTCTATAGACCTACACAACCATGAGAGCAGTGGTTTCCAAAGGCTGTGACGAGGCCAGAGGCTGGGACATGCTGACATGGAACAGGGGTCCGTTTACTAGGTTGACAGTCATGGCTTTGATTTTCATATCTGAAATGTTTTAGATGTACACTAATGCATTTGATATTATATATTCATACTCGCTCTTGTCAAGCATTTTCTCCTCATTGTTTATGCTCGATAATGCTTTTACAGTTACAGTCGAGGTTATATATCGATTTTATGACAGCAGACTAGGAGAAGTATTTCGATGTTTTGTGAGGCTGCCTGAAGAGCTCCAACCTTCATGCAGTTCTTCTTGCAGCCAGTTTTTACCTGAAAAGATTTCCACCTTGCTGAATCTTTATTTTAAAAAAATGTTATGGGTAAAAAATGTTTTAGGAGCTTGTTTGGGATACCGTCCAAGCACTATGATGGGGAAATCTGGTCACTTATACCATTGAAATTCCACTATTCTCAATACCTAATCTGGTACACAGAAAAACAAAATATAAAAAATCTGGACACCTGTCTTTGAACTGCTTAAATAAGTTTAAATTGTCTCAAACACTTTTTTCTTTTTACAAGAGTACACAAAGTTCCAGCCAACATATTGTTGCACCTGCCAATTCCAATCTACATGTTGATGTTATTGTCCAATATCTCCAGTATCCATGGCATCAACACTATAGACAAGTGCTATAGACAAGCAGGTACCATCATGTTTTGCCATCGACTTGATACTGAAGTATCAGTTGTTGTGTCATTCACAACTTGATGGGGCCCTGTGTTTAGCAGGCTTTGCTGAACATGCAAAGAAAAACTTCACTGGAGAATTAGTGCCACCAACTGTTTCACCTTGATCTACCCAACCCCTAATATTCACACAACAGTCGTGTCTGGAAATGTACCTTTGTTTTCATTTGATTTTTGGAAATTTGCTGAAATAGATTTGGGGTTAATTTGGGTTGGAAAGAAAACCAAATGTCTCAGTTTACTACAACAATGTTGTGTTGTTGTTGTTTTTGTCCCAACCCAATGTTTAACATAATACCCATGTAATGACTTGGTAGAGATTGTTTTAATGTGGGTCTATTGGAAATGTGGGTTTTGGGTTTGCCTAGTTCTAAAACCGTTTTTTTATTTTTCGTTATTTTTCACTCATACTCTGTTAATGTCTTTTAAGAAACTTAATATATAAATAAAATGGCCAAAAAAACCTCCTTATCTCACTAAACAGAAACGGGATTACTTTTATTGTAACAGGGTGTGTCGCGGTTCTGGTTGGGCTCCTTTCGGTCAGTCAGATCTTGCAGCACTGCAGTAAACTAGACAGAGGCTAAAATTGGGCTAATATTGTCCCAAATAAAATGACTCCACATTCAATGTGTTCTAAATTAGTAAGCAACTTTCTAAGCTAAGCTAAGCCTACTCTAGACTACTCTCGTAGTCTACAATTGCAAAATTGTAGTGTGATGTTTTCATACACCTGCAAAGCAACTTGTTAAAAGGATGTTTTATGAGGAAAAGAAAATTCTACAAAACCATAAAATATGTTCTAATCCAATGAAAAAAAATGCTACATAAATAAAATAGAACTGGCAAAAATGTGATTTAAATCAGTGAACATCTGTACGAATGATATCTGAATATTTAGTTTGTAATTAATATATTTACTCATCAGTGTGAGCTTTCGGTACAGTTTTTGCTCATCCGTGCTATAGGCACATTTCAGCTGCTGCATTAATAAGCATTAAGAGATTTACATCTACCTTACATTTCATCTTATATATTTTAATACAGGTCTTTTGCCACCGAAATTTCAACACATATTTCTAAACAAAAACAATATAAGGGAATATTCCCCAGATGCTGTGGAAAATAGGTGGAGGGCTTTAGAGGACAAGATCAACCGCAAAATTTGGATGTAAGAGGGACAAGAGCCTGAATAAAAGCACAAAACACAGAAGTATGGGGTAAAAATAACGTCTCAGTCAGACAGAGGCACAGGACTAAAAATATGTTTTAGGATTTGGTTTGTCTGATGCTTTTGAGGATAAAAAGTGACATTTTTCCCAAACGTGTCTTCATGTAGAGATTGAATTCTGAAATGACAGCCTTCACACAATTTTGTGAATAAATTTCGGTTTTCAAGCCCTCTGCACGTAAGCCCTTGTATTTCAGGCCATAAATTCACCTTGCAACACAAAAGCGTCTAAACATAAATGCTGCACAGTCCCGGCTGACATGCTCAGCCCACGGTCATCACCAACCAGGAAGTGGATTAGGCGTTTTAATTATTGAGAGATTTCGCCGTTGTTGTTTATTTTGGGATCATCCCTGGAAAGATAATGCACACTTCAAACTCTGTGTGTGTTTCTAATCTCCTCCTGGATGAAGCCGTTCAGCGCGCGGCTTCACTGCCTGTCAAAACCACCGCTGCCACTCGTCTATTTCAGGTCTTGGCTGTTTTTGTGTTTTCCGCTATTTATTTATTTTTTTTATACAAAAAAAAAAAAATGCTGTTATAACCTCTCAGATCCGCTGTTTGTCGACCTGTCAATGCTGTTGGAAAGGGGACCAGTGTGTGTGTGTGTGTGTGTGTGTGTGTGTGTGTGTGTGTGTGAGATCGAGGGAGTGACAGAGCGAGAGAGAGAGAGAGAGAGAGAGAGAGAGAGAGAGAGAGAGAGAGAGAGAGTGTGTCAGCAGAATGAATGCTGAGCATGAAAATGTGTGAGATTTGAAGAGTTGATTTTTTTAACTCTGTGTGTGAACAAGCGAGTACTGTGGGGACAGGTGCGTGTGTGAGTGTTTGTGTGTGTAGTCGGGTGGGTGGGGAGAAAGTTTGGGGACAGGAGGGAAAATCATCATCCCCGTTGTCATAGAACTTAAAGGTGGCCCCAAGCCATGTAGGAAATGTTTCTTGAGAGAGGAGGAAGGAAGGGTGAAAGATACAAAGAAATGAGAAAGAAATGAAAGAATGAAAAAAGGAAGTGAAGAAAGAAAAAGTAGGAAGGAAAAAAGGAAATAAAATGCAACAATAGTTAAAAAGGAAGAAAGGTAGGAAAGAAATTAATGCAAAGGACTGCTGAAAAGTTGACAAAATAATAAAAGTTAAGAGGGAATAAAGGTACTGAAGAAGTAAAAAAAAAGAAAAAAAAGAGGAAGAAGCAAAAGATTGAAGGAAGAAAGGAATGAAAGGAGGAAAAGAGATGAAACCAGGAAGGAAAAAAGAGAGAAAGACAGTGAAAAAGAAGGAAGAAAGGTAAATTTAGAAGGAGTTGGAGGTTGGAGACGGGAAAGTTTACAGAAAAGAGTGAAGGATTGAAGAAAGGGAAGGTAAGGAGGAACTAAAACAAGAAGGTTTAAGAAAGGATGGACATGGTGAAACAATATTAAGAATGAATAAAGAGAAAAGGAACAAGGCTCCAAGGAAAGAAAGAGAGGGAAGGGAAAAGAGGTGAGAGATTGGGAAGAGGAGGTCAGAAGAAACTGAAGCAGGAAGAAAGGAGAGGTGAAGCAAAGCAAGAAAGGACAGTGGGAAAGGTAAGACAAAATAGGACAGGAGACGGAAGAAATAAAGGACCAAAGAAAGGAAAGAATGAAGCAAATAAAAAAAGTGAGAGAGGAATACAACTAAAAGAAGACAGAGGAACATCAGAAGATAGGAAGGTGGAAAAGGAAAGAAAGAAAGAAAGAAAGTTAAAAGAGCAAAAAGGAAATGAGAAAAAGATAATTAAGCATGGCAGAAAAAGTACTTCAAGAGGTAAAGGATACCCCTGGTGTTATTTATTCTAGAACAGCTGGGCACTGCAGTTTTCAGGGAGCAATCATGAATTTGTTGGAGACTATTTTCAGCTGCAGATCAATGCACATTTGCTGCTCCAGTAAGTATTTGTTTAAAAAAAAAAAAAAAGGGTTAAAAAACCCAAATGTGGCATTTTTGTTTACTTTTAGTAAGAAAGTGGATAATCTGACATCCTAGGGATTCTAAACATGATCCAAGTGAGACATTTGAGAAGTGAAATCCTTCTTTGGTCAATGTGCTCATAGCTGTTAAACCTAACTAACCTGCAACAAGGGGTTAAAAGTAGGTCCTGCTTAAACAAGCGAAGAACAGCCACTACACCGATGGGTTTTTTAAAACATTTCGGACATGTATTCAATTTAACTACACTTTTTAGTGGAATAAATTCATGGTTGCTATTTGTCTTTTTAGCAGATTTGAAAAGACGGTAACAAAAATATAGCAATACCGCCAGACAAACAGAAAAAACACAGCAGAACTGTCTCCTCTGCCAGCGAGCTTCACGCATTAGCAGAGAAATTTGGGCAAGGGCAGATACAGCCCCGATGGCATGCCTGATTTTTGTTCTCCTAATTGGCATAGCTTATTAAGTCACAGTTCACAGCAGAGCAAAAAAGGGGGTTGCTTTAATAATATCCCCTCTCCCATTTGATTTGATGCACTTGTTCCGAGACAGATAACGTGGTTCAGCGCGGCGAGTAACGCCCCCACCACCACCCTCTTGTCTTTATTCAGTCAAATCTGCCTCCGTTACGCCCGTCACTCAAAAACAGCCTGGCTGATCGCTTTCAAAATAGAGATGGAGAGCAAGAGCCAGTCGCTTAATACCTCACCCTCCCACCTTCTCTCTGCCTCTGAGGCTGTTAAATTGTCTCGTTTTCCCGGCAAGGCGATGCAGAACGACTCACAAAAACACCCAACCATGCTCTTAATTGTGGTGCGGATTAGGGATTAATAGGCGTTTTTAGCCATAATGGCAAATATTATTAGCCCCATTTGCTTTTCTAATGCTAATAATGACTCTGCTAATAATGGCAGTGATTTCAAGGTTAGCGCCTGTGAGTACTCGGCATGGATTTGTGCCTTTTTTTCCCCTCAAAGCTCAGGAGATTGACGTGCCGCTTGCTTCGTCAGGCCGGCTCGCTACTGAGTCGAAGCTCCATATGTTTTCCCCAAAGACGATTCAGAGATGTGCTGAGCTGGGATGAGCTGTTAAGTTTAGACTTGGTTTGTATTTTCCAGAGGCTCTATGAACCTAGTTAAATCAAGTTGTTTAAGTTGAGCTTGTTAAGTTTTTTGAGTAATTTGTGTCAGTGTTGTAGGTTTTACTTCCAGCAGGTTTAGATTAACTGTGAGGCAAAAAGATGTGTAAAATCCAGTTGATTCACTGTTTGTGATAATTAAATTAGGTGCCAATCCAGGCCTTTGAGTTCTTTTGGACTATTTTAGGCAGATCTTTTTTTGTTTTATGAGATGTGTTAGTTAGTTTAGTCAAATTCAAGTCTAGATAACTGTGTGTGTGTGTGTGTGTGTGTGTGTGTGTGTGTGTGTGTGTGTGTGTGTGTGTGTGTGTGTGTGTGTGTGTGTGTGTGTGTGTGTGTGTGTGTGTGAGTGTGTGTGTTTCTATATGCAAATTTCGAAGTTAAAACTGATCCAGACAGTTGATGTTTTTTCAGACATTCTGATGATATGTTTCCATGACTGTGGGTCCTCTTTTTGTACCAGTGCAAAGCTGGTCTAAGGCATATTTGAATTTTGGTACCGTGCAAGGGGCTTTTTTCCCCACTTGCTGTCTTATTCTTTCTCTTCTCTCCCCTCACCCTAACCGGTTGAGGCAAATGGCCGCCCACCTCTGAGGTTCTGTCTGAAGTTTTTCCTGTTGTACAGGTCTGTTGTAAGGACTTTATTGTGTTAAGTTTCTTGAAATAGCCTCTGTAGTGATTTGGCGCTATATAACCAAAATTGTGTTGAAATTGAATTGAACTTGCGGCAAGTTATTTTACAAAAAGGGACGTGTTGTGCTCATGCAGTGCAGTCTTGGTGTCAATTTTGAGGTGAAAATGCACTTGTTACATATGTTTTTGTCAGCTCAAACCAGGTCTGGGAGCAGCGCAGCCGAACACACAAGCACACCTGAACAGACCTATCCAAAATCGCACTGACTGGTGTGGTGGATTTAATATGTATTTCAACCCACCTAAATAAATAATTAAAGATTAAAGAAATATGTTTTAAATGCAACATTATGATTCAGTGAATCACAAAAAAAAAAAAGATGCATCTTGTCTATTGAATTCTATATGAATCAGGTAGTGGATTACGCAGTAGCCAATCTCAGCTATATAATATAAAAGCCAACTCGGGTTAACTACAAATTAATAGCAATTCTCTTTTCACCGACTCATCTGGTTTAGTAATGTAGCCAGCCGTGCAAGACCATGGAGTGTGACATCGGGGTTCATTTACACACAAAAGGTTAGGGCAATTTACACACGGCACCTTAGGCTATTTAATTTATGATTGAAAGGTCAATTATTGCAGGATTAACACTCAAATGCAATTAATTTATTTTAACGCTACAACATCAGTGATGTTTCGAGCACATTGCTCTTACTCACTTACGTGTTGCTAATAAATGAATCGCATCGGGAGCTTTAAGTATGCGTAATTTACTTCTGCTCACTCCTCAACATCCTTTCAGCACGTGATTTCTGTGTATTGGATGAGTGCTCTTTGTTCACTCGGACATTTTGTTATTGCCAGTGTTTGGCGTCTTCAAGACAGCTTTTGGCGTCTTCAAGACAGCTTTTGTTTGGCCTTTTGGTCCCGTATCATTGAACCACTTCCTACGCTGGGCTGCAGTTCTCATAATACCAGGGGAAGAATACTTTATATCTTTAGTTACCTCTTCCCAAGCCAATTGGAGACCCGTGGAGGCTGGCTTGTAGTACTATAAATTTGGTGATTTCGAGCCTGAAACTACATGGCATGTAGTGCCACCGGCACTGTTTGAGTGAAACATGTAGTTTCAATGCTCTTTCTTCAGCCATTACAAAACTGACTATTTAGGAGGAGTTTTTGAAGTTGGTTGTGATACACTTTCTAATTATCTATTCCTCTCTTCCTCCCCACCTACATGTGCTCCCAGTGCATGCAGATGTTGCTACATTCACAGCAATAGAGCCCGAAAAGTCAATAAATAGCGCTTCAGATTAAAACGGAATGTGTCTCAGATAAACAGACTTTTAATCTTTATTTTGACTTTATTAACTGGTTTTGTTTCACATTTAGGTTAATTTCTGTTGTCATGACCTCGTTGAGTAACTTTTAACTTCCTTGAACCTATATGTGTTTTGGTTGAGTCTGGTTTCATTTATTTCAACCAGTTTAGTTATTTTTCAGGTTATTTTGGCCAAATTTGGATGAAAAAGGAATGTTTTTAGACAGCAAGGCAACACATCTTGGTCATATTTAATGCAGTTTCAATATTCTGACAGAGTTCACATTGTCATCTTGTTTTACTTAAAAAATACTTAATTTGCCTTAGGTTCTGTTTCCTAATGCTTTGTTGATTTGTTCTTCAAAATGTAAAAGCTGAGTTTCAACTGCTGTAACTCGAAGTCAGTGTCAGCTTAAAGAATCATATATAAATGGTGTATAGGTTTAGTTTCGCAGATGTTTTGTACAAGTGTGCCAGTAGTGTTTTGTTACTTTGCAAAGCACTTTGCAATAAATAGACTAAAGGTCGACAGAGTGCCAGTGTTTAATTGCTGGTCTTCTTCAGCTTTTGGCTGGCGTCAAGAGTGAATGTTTTTAGAAGCATCTGTTGTACACCTGCAGCTGGTTACCTGTCTGATTTGTATGCTTAGAGTATAAACCAGTCATTAACTGTGGAGAGTGGTTTGGAAGACAGACGGCGAAATTAGTGTTTTCTGTACCTTTTCAATATGAATAAACTCTGTATCAGGATTAATTTATTTTCTATATATCTTTAAAATCTTGATTAACTTGATTGTCAGACTAACCTGTCATTTAATTTCACCTCATTATATGGCTTGACATTTTTTGCATGTTAGCTGTTTACTGTTTCATCATTGATTGATATGTCTATCTCATACATGTTCAGTTAATAGTAATGGTTACCAGGTCTATTTAGCTATTAATGTTTGCCCTGTGAGACAATACATGTATTCCAATTTAAGAAAAGTTACAATAGGTACTACATTTGTCTGATCCACACTTTGTGGCCATTTTTCTGTTGCCATTTTCTCTGGCAATGGCACAGGAAGAGGGCACTGACACTTTTTAATCCTGCCTACAAAGCCATGATTTGGCCTGGTTGTTTTTCCAACTGGGTAAACAGCTGGCAACGTGTGCCACACATGGATTGATTAAGAGGAACTGGATACCAAACTGGCTCATACTTAGAAAACATGAATGTCCTCTACGAGGCAATTTAGGGTTGAAGATGCAACCCACTAACTTGAATGAACTGCTTGCCTAGCTCATGAGCCCAAATAAATTCCAGCTTCTCTGGGTTTGCCTCTGCATTGTGCATCCCACTGCATAAGCTCATTAATGTGCCCCCATTGGCCTTTGGGTTCCTACTAAGCCCATCGACTGTACATTGTGTATATCCTAAAAATTAAAATCACTTTTCGGGGCTCTGGTGAGGTTTACCCCTTAGAACCCGATGGACGCAAATTGTATCCAAAGTGTGCAGCAAGTATTCATCACAGAAGGATGCAACCGTATCCTATGAAACTTCCAACAATGTGAGTGCTTCGTCTGTGACAAAGCGTTGCAGTCTTTACATTCTGCATGTAGCTCTGCGTCCATCTCAACACCCGCTACTCTTGATTGAATAATTCCCGAAGTCCCAATTCCTTCTCGAGGTACTGCAGAACTTACCCTTTCTGATGATATCAGTTGTTTCTCTGTATTTCAGAGCTTTTTTAGCTAATCTGGTTTTGAAATCACAGCTGACTTCTGCATTGTCTGACATTACATTCCCTTCATATGTAAAAAACAACAACACAATATTTTTAGGCCTACCTGACAGCTGAGTCATTAGCACATATCACAGGGGTATATGCCGGCCACTCAGTCATTAATGACATTTATTTGTCTCTAACGTCACTTTCCCAAAGGGAAATCAGTTTGTACGCAGTCATTGGTAAAGAAATTCAATTCCTTTTGAAAGATGTAATTAGTAAAGGAAACTAATAACCAACTTAAAGTAACTTGCACACTCCTTATTACTTTGGAATTCATGAACAAATGCCTGCAAAACTAATTACATTCCTGTCTGCCTCAGCTGTACCTTGTTGTTTAGTGCCAATTAGCAAATGGCAAATATTTTCCTTGCACACTAGCATGTTAGCGTTTGCTCTTCCTAAGCACAGCCTCCCAGAGCAAGAGTGTCTGCACCCCCTTGTTGAGTTATATTCACAGGTGTCTTTTCTTTTACTGTTCACTCACATAATCTGCTCGTTTCCTCTCCTCCAATCAGCTGAAGGTGACTGAATACCCCCAGCCCCCACCAACCCACCCACCCCAACCCCCAGCCCCTACAGTGATCATGGATTCAGTCCTCTGTCTTCAATATCGTTTAGTGAGCCTCTTCTTCTCGCTCAGCAGTCGGTCTGTGACGTCGGCGAGGTGTCATGTGTTTCGGGCGCTCGCTCCCACACCTGTTCACTCGTACCGGCGGTGGTGGCGGCACAATCGCAGTCACCGAGCCTAATTACCCAGTCCTTAAAAAATAAAGAGACAGGGAACGTCAACCAGCCTGCCTGGCAATTACAGCAGTGCTCAACACCTCTCCGCAACAAACACTACTCCAATTAGAGGCAGCCAACTTATTCTGGGAGGCGGCAGTGTGCGCGTATGTGTGTGTGTATGTACAAGTGTGCGTGTATATTTATGCTTGTAAGTGCAAGTGTGTGACAAGCTAAATTGTTTTGGGAGTTTTATGTCGGCATCTAAACTTGTGTGTTTTATGTGTGTGGTGTATCGCAGGTGAAGAGTGAAAATGTGAATCTGTAAGTGTGTGTGTGTGTGTGTGTGTGTGTGTGTGTGTGTGTGTGTGTGTGTGTGTGTGTGTGTGTGTGTGTGTGTGTGTGTGTGTGTGTGTGTGTAAATGTGTACGTTTGTGTGTGTAAGTGGCTAAAATGAAGGAGAGGAGTTGTGTCATGGGAAAATAGAGGCTTGAGAAGACGGAGGTTTGAGAATCAAATGTGTTGCAATCGGACCAGCCGAGTCCACCCACATCTTCATCCTCTTTCCCCCTCTTCCTCCTCACTGTCCCTCCTCCTTCTTCAACTGTTCCTCCCCTCACCCTACTATGCCACACCATTGCGTTTCATTTCCTCCTTTCCTCTTCTTCCTCCTGCTTTTCCCCTCTTTGGTTTCTCTTCACTCTCCTTTTTCTTCTTTGTCATCCGTTCCTCCTCAGTCTCATCTTCCTCACGGCTGTTTCCCCCGTATTGCTCCTCTGGTACTTAATTTTTGTAATTTCAACCTCTGCCTTATTTTCATCTTATTCCCATTTTACTATAACTTCTCTACTTTTCAACCGGTTCTTTGTCCTCTTCATCATTCCCTCTTCTGCTATCTTATCTTTTATCTAGCTATTTTTGCCCCATTGACATTCCTCTCGCTCCCCATCTTCATCCTAACCAACGTTACAGGCCACCTTCTCTTTTCTTCTAATTATCTTTTTTTGCTATTTGTCATCCTCTTTCCTCTGTTTAATTGTCCTCCTTCATCCCTTCCTTCTCTGCTTCCTCTTCATCCTACCGCTTCCTTTTCGTCCTCACTGTTTTCACCTCATCGCTCCTCCTTCACCACCTCTTTTTCTTTCTAAACCTGCTCTTCTTCCTCATATTCCTCATTCTCTGTCTTCCCCACCACATTTTAATCTCTTTCTCCTCTGTATTCATCTTCCTCTGCACCGTCCTCTTTCTGCTTCTCCTTTTTTAGACCCTTTGTTGTTTTCTTCACCCTCCTCTTTGTCAGTCTATCCGTTGCATCACGTGTCTCCTCTTTCTCCTGCCATTCCTCCTCTTCTTTATTTTTCTCCACATTGTCTTTCCTATTTTTCCTCCTTTCATTTTTCCACAATATTTCTACTTTTCCTTCCTAATGCTGTTTGGTTTCTTTCAGCTGTACCTTCTCTTTTTCCACCCAATCATCTTCATCTTCCTTGGTTTTCAGCTTCAGCTAAACCAGCCAATAGTTGTTGACTCACTTATTGTCCTTGTACAGTTAACACTTACAGCAGATAATTTGTTTCTCTAAAATTAGACTCCTGTCAAGCCTCTTTTGGGTATGTTCAGTGAAAAACATCCTACGGTCATGTGATGTGTTTGTTGTTATTCCTTTTTACTTCGTGTTTGCTCTCCACTTTCAACATTGACTGCTTCTTCCTGCCCCTGTTCCACATTTCCTCTTACAGTCCCTCCTCTGTGACCTCAACACAAAACACAGTGTACACACTCTTATCTGACCTCACGGTTGATTGTGTTTGACAGTGTAAAGCATCCTTTAAAACTGCCATCTAAATGCGGAAAAATGAAAAAGGAGGAACATAGAAGAATATAATGCAAAACCCCCGGATAAACGTTAAATAACGGTTAGCTTGCAATTTGCTAATTTTATGTTAAAAATTGCATTTTTCTCAGTCATAAAGCAAAAGTTTGACATTTTGTAAAACACAATATTTTTTTTATCTTCTGAAAATAATTCCGTCATTGATGAGATATTAGGCGTCAAAGAGTAGTATGTTTGGGGGCGTCCCTGGTTCAATTGACAGACATTGGGTGGAGGCAGGTTACCAGTATCGGTGGGCAGATAAAGAGTCCTCGGTTCTCAGTCAGCCCGATTCGTTAAATGTGATCATTTCTGGCTTCAACAAACCAAGATGGTGACGACAACAAAACTTGAGGCTTTAAAACGGCAGTTCACAAACCACTCTGTGGAATGCCAACTGTACTGGACTGTCTGCTTGTTGTGTTGCTCGCAAATGTCCATTGTTTAGGTATACCTACAATATGCTAGCTTTACCTGGCAGAGTTTGCACCTATAGTTCATTTATCTTTTGAAGGGGTTGTCTATAATTGCTGTCTTTGCATGTTCGTTATGCTTTTACCATATCATCCAGTGTACCCGCACCACACATTATACCGAACCACTCCTCCTTTTGTTAACAGCAGTTGGCAAACAGCTTTTAGGTGCATTGCTGCCACCTTCTGGCATTATTGTTACATAACTGTCAGTTGACGTTAACAAAAAGGGAAATAAAACAAAACTATTAGATACTTTTTGAATGACAACTCAGTAATTCAAAAAACATGTTCCATCCCTAGTTCAGGCATCTTCCAAGTGATTGTCATTTGTACATCCCTGCCTACATTACACTGCAAACAAAAAGGAGCTCATGTATTATGGCGCAGGTTTTCTGCTGCTAATTGCCTGGTTCAATGACAATTAAGAAAAAAATACAACATATATTAATTACAATCGTCTGTCCCCTGTTCTATCCTAAAATCAGATATTTGTACTGTTAAACACATCCAGACATAAAGGCATAAAAGTCAGTTGTGTTAAATTGCAAGAACTGTTTTCTTTTATAAAAAATGCCACCGACAATATCTAGCACATCCATATACAGAGTGTGTGTGGCAGAAGCCTGTAAGCGTAGAGTGAAAGCACAGCACAAACTCAAAGGCTTCATCATTCTGAGAGAAGGACTTGGAAAAAGAGAAAGAGAAAAAAATCTAGAAGAAACACAGATGGAAGGATATAATGAGAGGATATTATGAATCACATGTTGATCAGAAGAGGATTCTATGCTATATTTGAGGTTTTTTTGGTTTTTTTTCAAAAGTAAGCATTTTTCTTACATTTTTCTTATCAAAACCCATTTTGCAGCTTACAGCAACACAACATATGTATGCGGTATAACAGGAATGCATCAAGGCTATTGTAGCTCTAAATTCTGAATTAAAAACATCCTGTTTCCTCCCCATCCTCGTCCTATATTTCCTGCTTTTCTTTTTTCTTTTGCCCTTCCAACTCCAACTCGGTCACCTCCAAAGATTGAAGTGGATTTACTCAAGTAGAGATTTGCAGGGGGATGTATGTTGTCACAACCTGTTTGTTGAAGTCGTTTAATGGACACATTTGATGTGAGCTGAGTTGCCAAAGACACACTGAACCCTCACACCACAGAGATCAGCGGGTTAAACCATCTTGTTCAGAGTGCGGGTTGGGATAGTGGAAGGAAGCAATGTGATGGTTCATCCCGGCTTTTGTTTTATTCTCAGTTTTTGGCAGCACTGGCACTACAGTGGCACTGCCAAGTCCCTGTGTGTGTGTGTGTGTGTGTGTGTGTGTGTGTGTGTGTGTGTGTGTGTGTGTGTGTGTGTGTGTGTGTGTGTGTGTGTGTGTGTGTGTGTGTGTGTGTGTGGAGGAGCTATATTTTCCAACCAACCCCCCACACACACACACACACACACACACACACACACACACACACACACACACACACACACACACACACACACACACACACACACACACACACACACACACACACACACACACACACACACACACACAGACTGTAAATTGTCTGGAACACCCCTAGTGCCATCTGGTCTTGTGACGGGCCAGACAAAGTGTATGAGTGTGTGTGCGCACTGTAAGTGTGTGTCTGTGTGTGTCTGTGTGCGTGTGTTGTGTGTTGTGTGTGTGTGTGTGTGTGTGTGTGTGTGTGTGTGTGTGTGTGTGTGTGTGTGTGTGTGTGTGTGTGTGTGTGTGTGTGTGTGTGCATGTGCATAAAGAGAGAGAGAAAAAGAGAGAAAGGTGCATTCGTGTCATGGTTTTGTGTGTATGTGTATATGTGTGCGAGTGTTTGTCTGCTGCATTATTGTGTGTTTGTTCATCTATGAAAAAGTAAAAACACACTCTTAACCCCCCCCCCCCCACACACACACACACACACACAACAATTTTTGCTGTAAATTTATGCCACCATCTTCAGCTGTGTTTGTGTTAATTTGGATGTTCTTCCCTGACGTTTAATTGGTGTTTATGTCCAGCGTGGAACTAGTTTATTTCACAAAGTCCCAGTGGTTTTTCCCTTGTTTTAAACATTTTTCTAATGGGGTTCTGTACTGGGTTTTGTAGAATGAAAGATCCTGAGCCTTGCTTCTTTCTGCTGACTTCCTCAGTGGTTTCATTTATTGTTATTTGTATTGTGTCTGTGTTTCTTTAGTTTTGGTGTTGAGCTTATATATTGCTATTATTATATTTCTTTAAAAAAAAGAAAAGAAAGAAGCTAAAACGCTACAATACCGAGGTGCTTGGTATACCACTTTCACTCTTGGGTTATGTGCCTTGCTAAAGGGCTTCTCAGCTGCCATTGACAACAGAGCAGAAATACATATTGTTCCTTAAAAAGAAAGTCTGAGATTAATAGGTAATGTGCAGATTTTCTGCCAGCAGCTTCCCACTAAACCTCTAAGGCTTGGACACAATGCCTGCGTGGCGTGTGCATTACCTGTTGCTGTGTGGTGTCATTTCATTTCAGTGTCCATATTAACAGATGAGAGTCGCCACGTTGCCTGCACGAGATGCGCATCTCATGCCTTGTGTGTGCAGTGCGTCATTTATAAAAATAGAACCGACGCCTATTTTTCACGCGTGCCGCGTGCCCTGAAATATACAGGGAAGCGATCTGTGATCACGTTCGTAATATATAATCATAGCAAAAACCCAGTGTAGGCTCTAATTATATTATGGCGATAGTTTATCAGGTGAAGGGCGGGGTTTTCCCTGCTGCTCGCTCTCTGTGTCGCTCCCCCGTCTCGGTGTGAGTGCCTGTGTGTGTCTATGCTTTTCTTTACCTGTACGAGGGTAAAAAAAAAAAAAAAATCACGTGACTGCGTTTTGGTTACAACTAATCACTTGTTGGACCTGAAAAAGTCAACACTGATGGCTTTTATCAAAGACAAACTCATTGAATCCATGTTAGGGCCTGCGGCCGCTGCTAATGTGAGTAGACACGCAACCGATCTGCAGCTGACCAGCGCGTGAAAGGTAACGCAGACACCATGCAGGCAGTGTGTTAGACATGGAGGTCTAACAATGGCAGTGTTAATAGTTGATTCTTGGCTCAGAACAAACCTTTAGCTCAGTAATAGTGGCTTGCTTTAAGTCAGGGTTCAGTCTGCCCTCAGACAATGTTTTTAACCCTATTTAATTGTGTTTGTCTTCTGTTGGGTGGATGATCATGCGCAAAATTTTGAAACTACTGTTCCTGTAATAATCTGGGGGATGTTTCTATGGATTCAGAGAGTGACCCTGTGGGCCATTGAGCCCCATGTTTTTAACCCATATGTGTTTATGTTTTGGGGAATTGGCACCATTTAATGTATGCTGAATTAGCCATTAGAAGTTCCTGTTTATAATCCCCACATAGCTTTCAACAGATTACTTTGATACTAAAGAAAACGTCATGATGATCAGGCATCCAAAAACATGCACCTCAGGTCAGGTTACCTGGCGCCGCGCTAGTGGCAGCCTGCTGCAGCATCTCCCCCTGAGAGCCCCCCTGCTGTAGTGAAGACATTTCCCCTCCGGGATTAATAAAGTGTATAAAAATAAAAAAAAATAAAAAAAAAAAGAAATATAAGGGGTGTCTGTTGTTCTCATTTCAAAGTGGATTCATGACTGCTTACTCTGCAGGGCAAGTGCTCAAAATGTTGGGGCCAAATCAGCAGCCAAACGACAATAACCAACTTCCCATTGTGTTCAGAACACCAGCCTGCACCTGTTCCTTCCACCTCCTGCTGTAGCCTTGCCTCATGTCGCTTCCTCAATACATCAGCACCTCTGAGGGCATTACGGCACAGTTCTTCTTGAAACAGATGAGCTTCTGGAAGTGTTGATGCCTTCCTCAGATGAACTGTGTAGCAAACTGTGTGGATATCATTGATAGAATTATGAATTTATACACACAAAATAAATGCAGCAAGGAAAGACAGATGATGAGAGGAAGACAGGTCAAAATGTGTGCGTGCGTGCGTGCGTGTGAGCGTGCGCGTGTGCGTGCGTGTGTGTGTGTGTGTGTGTGTGTGTGTGTGTGTGTGTGTGTGTGTGTGTGTGTGTGTGTGTGTGTGTGTGTGAGAGAGAGAAACACATGCTGGTTGACCTGAGGAGACCAGACCGTTTCTTCCTCATTGGCTAAAGAACATCTGGCAGTCTGGTGTGTGTGTGTGTGTGTGTGTGTGTGTGTGTGTGTGTGTGTGTGTGTGTGTGTGTGTGTGTGTGTGTGTGTGTGTGTGTGTGTGTGTGTGTGTGTGTGTGTGTGTGTGTGTGTGTGTGAGAGAGAGAGAGAGATACCACATTGATCTCCCCCCTCACATTCCACACTGTCAGGACTCTGAAAGGCAAGAACTCCTCACTCTAAACATTTCTCTCTGTCTCCCTCTCTCAGTTTTTCCTTTCTTCACTCTCTCTCCATTCTTTCATTCTTATTTTATCTTTTCAGTTTTTCCATCTCTATCTCTTCTCAGACTCTTCTTTCTGTCTGCCTCTTCTCCTTTTTTTCTTCCCTGACACCCATTTCAACTTGATAGCAAACAGCCTTCTCATTTCTTGTAAATCTAAAGATATCTTTGAATGTGTTTCAATCAAAATTCTTCCCTCTTAAATGAAATCAGTGTGTTTCTTTCATCAAGTAATCCACAATGATGTTTGTGATATATAGATAGATAAGTCCAGAACCTTGTCTACTGCTCCGTCTCAAATGCCAGAATCAGTGTTGATAGGAACCAAGCTATCACTGTACGTATACAAGTAAAATATTCACCTCACTCCATGTTGTGGGCTGCTTGCCGTACGATCGGCCACAGTTTACCAGTTGATTTGATGGAGCAAGATTTGGAGCCCCCCCTGCTTGTGCTGAAAATGGTATAATGGCGTCTCACTTTGTGGACACTAAAACTGTGATTGTGATCATTGTTGGGGAACATTTATTGAGAGGCTCCAACTTGATTGTTGTCTGCTGGAGACCTTACCGAGCCACACACATTGAATTGTTATCAAAAGTGCTTTTGAAAGAAAAATGCGACGCAGAAATTGGAATACTCAGGATTGAAAACCTGAAAAGGACTTATGATTCTTAATGAAAACATGAGTCTTGACTTTAGATGAACTTGAAGTTGAGGATGTGACCTTGACAACTTCTGATCTGTTCCAACATGATCTGGAACTACCTTAAGAAACTTGAGACTTCTTCTTACAATCTTGGTATTGAGCCTTAACTGGAGACATGCTTTTTAACTTCAGACAAATCAGTGAAGGTATAACAGGGAACTTGAGGAATGACTCACTGACTTTACACATGGCATAAATTGAGACTTGAAATTTCTTTGTGACAACCTTGAAACATGACTTGGACCTGACCTGACTTGGTTGTGCCTAGAAGAGACTTGTAAACAGCTATTTTTGGACTAAGACCAGAGTCAAAAGGATGTTTTCTTAATCTTCTAAACTGGCTGCTCCTTTACACTGAACCATCCATTCACCTCCATGGAATGTTAATTGAAAAAGTTGAGAATTACTGTTGTGCATTTCTGGTTGTTTGTCTTATTTGACAGCTTTGTACTTGCAATAACTTCGGGCTAAAAACCTCCACTTCCACACGGTGGTTTTAGCCTTTGGTTAAGAGGACGTTAAAGAGGATATTAGCCAGCGTTATGTGTTTTTTTCCCCCCTTAGACTTTCCTCCTTTCTCTCATTTTCCGGCCTGCTGCCTGTTGGATGGCCATCCTTCGACAGCTTGAAGCCATTTGAAGGACCAATTATCCAATAAATGCAGCTTTATGAAGTTCTATCCCTGCTGCTGTGTTCTTGGAAGGCAGAGGTGTATATCAATAAGATTTACAACATTGGAGCTTTAAAAGAAACAACCACCATTTGGAAGGATGTGACACCTACTTCTGCAAAGCAAACAGAACCACATTTGCATTATTATGCTTTAACATCTTGGTTGCCAATTAAAAACCAAACATTGGTGGTTGTAAGCAAATTAAACTGCAGACTTTAACTATGAAATGTTGGTCATACACTACATTGCCAAAAGTATATGGACATGTGAACATTACACGCATACAATGTGATGGGCATTTGAAGCACAAATACTATTTTAAATTTGACTGGAATTTTTTTTTAATAAATAATCAAATATTTGCCCCAATGCCCCAAGCTCGTTCATCTATATTTTGAAGGAGTTTCTCGCAGAATTTTTTGACGGCTGTAGTCGTCTTTGCATGTTTCTGCTGTTTGCACAGGGACATCTTATCCCATACATAGCCACACAGTTTTACCTGCAATCCTCTGGACGCTGGCAGCAATGTGTTTTTCTTATTTAGGCATATTACTGCCACCTTCTGGCACCGCTAAAAATCGATTTTATATTCGAACATCTATGTTATACAGTATGTGATCAGTAAATGTATCTTTTATAATAAAAAAAAAAAGCATCTGCATTAGTGTGCTGCTGTAAAAATCTCCACTCATCTTGTTTCAGACTTTCCACCAGAGTGTGGAATCTGGCCGCAGGCACTTGCTTCCACTCAGCCATGTGATCTCACGTTGGGTGTGGGATGGAATTGGAGTTCAGGACTCTGTAGAGGAAAATCCAGTTCCTCCGCACCAAACTGGGAAAACCATTTAATTTGTGGGCCTGGCTTTGTGCATATTGTTGTGCTCAAAAGGGAAAAACATATCATGAATCACTTGAGACTTGACTTGAGCTCAAAAGGACTTGTAGACAGCCCTGGCTGGACCACAATCACATCAAAATCAAAATGTATTAATTTATTACTCATACAGGTACGTCTTGGGCTCAAAGGGACCTTCGTAGAACAATATATTTCTTCAAACAACAATAGCAGTCCTCTTGGTGATTTTCATCAGGATTCAAAACATTAAAACGGGTCATTCTTTTGCACTTTGTTCTTCTATCTGTTGCTTGAAGGCTGAAACTCATTTTCAGCTGCTGATGGAGTGCACCCTTTAAGAACACCTCTATATTCATGCACAGAACAGCTTCTATTGTTTAAATCAATTTGAAGTACATACAGGGAACTTTGAAGGTTATTTTTGTTTTTGTTTTTCACGGGCGTGACAGACAGAAGGTTCTGGGTGCGGCCAGAAGTTGAAGTACTTCACCCCGGACTGAGGAAGTAGAACTAATTGCTCCAGTAACTCTGAAAGAGGGGATGCAGAAGTTTGTCACTTAAGCATGTGTGTGTTTGGATGAGGGACAGTGGGGGGTTTTGAGGGGTGAGTGTGAACTGTCTGTGCGTTTTTGAAAAGTTAATTTTTATTAGGACCACCTTTTCTGCCCTGGATCAATTATTCCTCGTACCTCTGTGGGAAAAAAAAGGTATAGTCTGTGTTTTGGAAGCAGGAATCTGGAACAAAGATCAGTAAATCTTCTCTATGAGGCAGGGCTATATATTTTGGAAAACAGGCGCTCGACTCCCTGTTTCCTCAATAAACTGTTTCCTTCAATGAGTGGGTGTTTAGGCTGAGAGCTGTGAAGTCTTTACCTTTTCTGGTAAATAGGATGTACCTGGAATTACAAACATCAATTTTAATTCAGCCTTTGTGTGAACTCTGAAATGACATAGTGAGGAAAAAGAGCATGTGTTTTCGAGAACGTTGAGAACACAAAGACCGAAAAACATGTTTTGCCTACTTAAGTGCAAAGACTGGAATTAGGGGGAAACTACTTAAAAATACACCTTCCACTTACAGTGTAAGTGTATCTGATTTATCTTATTTATTTAAAGAGTAGAACATTTAGTAAAATATAATTTGTATTGGCCCAGCACTGGAAATATTTGTTGACCTACAGATGGATGTAGTTTTCTCCCTGTTTCCAGTCTTTGTGCTAAGCTATGATAAACATGTCCTAGATTTAGTTATGTGCAGGAGATTAAACTGATATCCATCCTCTCATTAGACTGGGTAAAATAATAATACAAATAAATAAATAAGAGGATTCCCCAAGATGTCAGACTATTCCTTTAAATAATTAGATGCCCAAAAATATGTGGACACCCAACCATTATACCGATATTTCATCATTGAGCATCCTATTCCAGAACCACGTGTGTTAATCTGCTGCTCTCACAGCCTCCAGTCTTCAGGTTTAGGGCTTTCTGACAGATGTTGAATCTTGCTGCAGGGATTTGCTCCCATTTACCCACAAAAAGCTGGAGTGAGGTCATGGACATTGACGCTGGGTGATAAGGCCCAGCTCACAGTCTGTATTCCAGTTCGTTCGTCAGGGCCGCATTCAGGCCAATCAGGGTCCTCCAACACTAAACTGGGAACACCATCTCTTTATTTACATGGGTTTTTGCACACGGGGTATTGTCATGTTGAAATACACTCTATCGACAAAGTTAGAATCACATGATTGTCACATACTGGGCATCAAATAGCGTTAGGATTTCCCTTTAGTGGAAACAAAGGGCCCAAATCAGGTGTCTACATACTTTTCCCTGAATATTTCCCTGACATGTATACATGCGTCTTAATAGCCTAAGCAATCTTTTTTTTTAAGCTACTATCTTATATGTGTGTGTCTACGTCATAAGCGTGTGAGCTGCATGTGCACAGAAGGTCTCATTTGGCAGCTTGTCTGTAAGAATGTAACCTGACCCCCCCCACCACCACCACCACCACCACCCTTGATAGAGTCTGACAGCACCCCCCCCACACACACACACACACAGGCGTTCCCACAGTACCCCTCTCTCTCTTTCAGATGTAAGCCTTTTGTCTGCCCTCGACCTTTTTTTTCCCCTCCTCCTCCGTCGTTGCAGGTGTTCATCATGAAGCAATAAAACAAGTAGTGACTGTTCTCCGTCCCAAACACGGCCCACGTTCGCGCAGTTGTAGACCCTGCTCCTCATTTACTCAGTCCTTTCTAATTATTTGTTGCTCTGCATGCAGTGCCGGTGGCGGCCATCTTGCCTGTATTTTAAATCCATTATTGCTGCTTTCTCTCAAAGTCTGAAAAGTAAAAGGTTTTTATATTATAAAGTAGGTGAACAGACATGTGTATTTCTTAAAAATATACTTAAAATTAGGTGACCTGCATAGTAGTGGTGTGTTGTGTATACTGTATACATACTGCTGCATGTTGCTTTGCAGTAATTTGTTGTTTTCGGACGTGAGCTTCCATAATTTTTTAATGATACATCAAACTGGGCTCATGACATTCAAAAGCAGATTTTGGAATGATTCTGCACCTCCAGTATCAACTTGTGAAACTTTCTTTTCTCCTCAGTAGTGAAAGCTTTATTACTGCTGCATGCTGTTGTGCAATTTTCAAGAAATATTTGTTATGGAATAAAACAATATGTATAGTTTGAGATTTACTGATTTTATTTAGATTACAGCACTTCTGTCAGCTAAAAGCATGCTTTTAGCTATACTAGCAGCTCACACGCTTGCAGGGACAACATAACATGTTTAGTCAAAGTCAACTTTAATGTCAATCCACCATATGTACAAGACATATAGAGAGATCGAAATATTGTTTCTCACAGTCCGATGGTGTCCAAAATAAAAAGATTCAACAAGAAAAGTATAGCTATGCAACAATAAAAAGAATAAAACTGGAGGAGCGTGCATGGAGGCTGCGGTACCTCCTCCCAGAAGGCAGAACGCGAGCAGGTATAATGATTAACATGCCCAAAAATACGTTTATCGTGGGTCATTTCATTCAAATAAAAGCAAAGTATTTTTTACACATTTGTAAATTTTGCCCTGATTATGATGCTATAATTCAGGTACTACAAGTATCTCAGAAATGTTTGAATCAAATTTGATGGCAGTCTATCCAATCCAACAGTTGTTTTTGTAATGGCGCCGTCATGGTGGTGCTGCAGAAAGCTAATCACAAAGATTTCAGGTAATGTTGTCGGTCCAGTAGCTATGTATCAGTTGTTGGCATGTCTACAATAATGATATTAACAGGCTTCTCAGTGACCTTTAAGATCTTTACTTCTTTGATGATGCCCTCCAAAGGCAGAAGATATAGGGCAGCTTTACAACAGCTTTACTATAGTTTACTATCTCTGAATGAACTACCACTGAATTGCACCTGAAATGTTATTTTTCCATATGTGAAAACTTTGTAATTGTGAAACATGAGCTATTAATTAAAATGAGGATGCCTTAAATTCGGTGTAAAACATTTGATCACAAAGTGCTCTTTGGTGGATGAAACATATCATGAAGACAAAGGCAGACATATTGTGGTGACAAGGTAATACTGTAGTCCAAGATGCGACAGGTTCAGATGAGGCTATTTGTTTTATTCAGTGAGACTCCAGCTGGCTCATGCATTATTTTCTATTATGCAGTGAAATAAGCTAATCGGAAGAAATGATAAAACACTTGATGAGCTCTTTAATAAGCAACAGAGAGAACAAGCTAAACTGAAAGTCACACCAAAACGTGGGGCCTTATTTAAACACATATGATTAATTGGAACTTAGTGAACTCATTTATATGATACGATACAGTAATAATAATCTTTTCATATTTTCACTCCAATGATGTTGATACCTGGACATAAAAGTCCTCCAGTACTTCTGAGCTGTCTAATTTCTAATTAACACACCACATCAATTTATATTGAGAACAGAAAACTGCTATGGGCTTTACAGTTTTCGTACATATTTCAGATCAGTCAGTCAAAAGTATGTATTTTTGGGGGGATCTGGGGCTATTTGATTTTCTTCGTCAGTGGCTGTTTCCCCAAATTTCCAGATATAAAACTACTGTGTGTTTTTGTGGGCTCACATTAAAGCAGTTTTTGTTCAGTCATTTCTGTCTTTTTGCGTATGTGTGTGTGTGTGTGTGTGTGTGTGTGTGTGTGTGTGTGTGTGTGTGTGTGTGTGTGTGTGTAGCGTGTAGACCAGACCACCTTTCTCTTAATAGTAATAATGTGAAATGTGATGCAACAGGTCCTGTTCTGTGTTAGCATAATGACTTCAGTGATAGAGTCTGACAGCACCCGCTCCCCCCCAAACACACACACTCCCCCACACACACACACACACACACACACACTCACACAGTATAGACACTAGACACACACACACACACAAACACAGTCATATATGTACCATGTAATTTCACTCTCACGCCATACACATCAAACTTTTACGTATTTTTTGGTAGAGGTAATTATCAGTGTTTTTATTTTGAAAAATAGTCTCTACCCCTTTTAAAGCTGACAGTAATTAGAAATAAATGCATAGACTACATCATGTAAATATCACAAAACAAGACATCACTCAACCATGTAATGAATTTATGACTGATCCCATTAAACACTTAAAATAACGCTTTAAGCCTGCATTATTACCAAGCAGCAATCAACTGTGACGTCATTCAGAAGCCTCGAGTTCGGTATTTTGACCGTCACCATCTTGCTATTTTGGAGCTAGAAGTGACCATATTTGGACGAGCTGGGGAGGAACGAGTTTTACTCTCTGAGGACAGGAAGCCTGCCCACATATTGCGGAAACCTGATTGCACCACAGGCTTTTCAATCAAACATACAAGTCCTCCAAAAATACTGCTTATTGAAGCCTAATATCTAATTAACGGTACAATTATTTTCAGATGGACCGGTAAAATACTAATTACAACGAGTGACTTAAGCGAATGACATTAAAATGACTTGTTGGAAAAATATTTGACTCAGTTTTTCTTGAGAAAACCTTTAATTGGAGTCTATAGAGCAGGAGCCTTTTTGGAGCCAACTCCTAGCGGCCTATGGTGGTATTGCAATTCAAGGCACTTCTGTATTTGCCAAATTTTTCAGACCCAGAAGGTACTTCTGCTTTTATATGTAAACTATGATTATAACCTAAATTTGCAGCTTCCTCTTCCTCCTTATCAACACATTCCTACCTCTCTAGAAAAATGTATATTGCCACCAGCCTCGTAGAGTGTACATCAACCCTCTCACCGATATATTATGACAGATGGATTTAAATTAAATTAAATGAAAGGTGCTCACCGACAGCAGTGCATAAAAGAAGTTTTCGCTCTTCCTGGTCTTCCCCATTGTGTCGCAATTCCCACAAGTGCATTAGTGCGTGCAAATTGTTTGGAGTTGGAGGTGTCCCGTCAATTTTTTTTTTAAAGCCATCGCTTTAATAATGGTGGTCCAAGAGGGAAGTACTTTTTTCATATATACTGCCCAACCTTGGGTACAGTTGGTAGCCATACATGACTGAAATCAAAACACCCTCATCAGTGAGTTGTATGAGGTCACAGTTAATGAACTCCATCTCAGCTGAAAATCTTCGGGAAGACCAGCGGCCTTTGTTTTGTCTTTAGAAGATTGCTGTTATTGTAATTTTGAACAGTTAAACACACACGCACGCACACACGCACGCATGCACATACACACACACACACACAAGCAGGCTTTAATGTGTTTTGAGAGAGTAGCAGAGCTCTCCTTCTTGCATGCCAAGACATGTATTATGTGGTTTTCAAAGGGGAAGCCTTCACTTTAGTGTGTGTGTGTGTGTGTGTGTGTGTGTGTTTGTGTGTGTAATGGGTATGGGTGTTTTCTTGAGATCAATGCAGTTATGTAGTGCAGCAGATTTTGACTGCACACACACACACACACACACACACACACACACACACACACACACACACACACACACACACACACACACACACACACACACACACACACACACACACACACACACACACACACACACACACACTCTCTCTCTCTCTCTCTCTCTCTCTCTCCAGTGAAGCCTGTTCTTAGTCAAGTGTCACGCTTTGCCCTTCTGACATCTGGATCCTGAAACCTTTGGGGTCCCTGGTGTGTGTGTGTGTGTGTGTGTGTGTGTGTGTGTGTGTGTGTGTGTGTGTGTGTGTGTGTGTGTGTGTGTGTGTGTGTGTGTGTGTGTGTGTGTGTGTGTGTGTGTGTGTGTGTGTGTTTGTGCGTGCGTGTGTGTGTGTGTGCATGAGGACATGCTTGTACCATATGTTTGTGTGATGAAGTGCATGTGCATGTCTGTGTTTGATTAAATAACCATTCCCTGTCTGTGTGACAGACTCTGCCAATACACTTGTACTTATTGTAAACCAATGCCCTTGCTCTCCTGAACGTCACATGTACGAGGAACTGTTTGGAAACTTGAATGGGTGGATCACGGAGGAGCTTCCCTCACTGAATCTGGCCTTTCTGATAATAAAAAGAGCATTGGAGAGCTTCATATATCCATTAGTGTAACTGTTTAGCAGTTCTGTAAAAATGAACGAGTTTGTCACATCCCACAGCGTCCACACCAAAACAATTGAAAGCTGGGGACTTTTCCTGGGGAAAGCTTAGCAGCTAGCGAGAAATGTCCTCAAATTAGAGGTACAAGAACACAGTATCTATCAGCCTTGGCTGCCTTCACAGTAGAGAGGAGGCTAATGAGAGCAGAGGCAACTTTAAAATGCATTATCACAGTTAAAAACAAAATGGAGTTTTAACACAACTGATTTTGACTGATTAAATTGATTTAATCTGCAGGTTGTGTTTTCAAGTTTATTTACACTTCATCGAATCTTTATTGTCACCCACAGTGTTTCAGCTTTGTGATTGGGTGATTTGTACAAAAATTCACAGGCATAAGCTATCTTGTTATTTTCTAGCACAGTTATTAATATACTGACAGTTTAACTGTGATGGTGTTTTTCTAATCCAAAAAAGCGCTCAAAATATGAGTCGCGTAACATTGTCTAGGAAAAACACAATTTGGACTTGAACTATGGGCGCTCAAAATAGCACCTTTTCGGTTCCGTTGGCATCAGCATCTCAGTGTACATTGTGTTGTGTTTTGGAGGTTTTCTGTCTGAAAAAAAATGGAAATGGAATGAGAAAAAATGGAAAGGACAGAAGAAAAGTTGCATTATCAAATGAAATGTTGCATTATCCAAAAGATTTAATGTGTCTCAACCTCTGAGACAATGCAGTACAATTATTACTGGTCCCATAGTTTTAAAAACTGTTCTAAAAAAGCAGAAACAGTCATTTAGTAACTTTGTGATAAACCTGAATATCCTGGTTAATCCTCTCAACTGCAACTGTAGCAAACATAAACTTGAAATGTTCATCTGAGTACAGAATGACAAGATGTCTGCTTTGATATGAATTTATCCATGTTTTGTTTTGAGTAATATTAAGTAATACGTGGATACAATTTCATTGCTGTTGCTAGCCTGATAGCCATTTACAACCCTTACTATGTTATATTCTTGACCTGCTGCCATTCCCTATACAATGCAAATCTGGTGATCCAGTGTGCACATTGGTAACCATCACATTAAAACCAGAATAAATACCTTGAGGGCTGCTGTTTACTGTGATTAATGGGAGGACTGTGTTTTCAGTGTATCTCTTACCTCCACTCATCACTGTTTTACCCACAATCACCACAAAAAAAGAGATCTTGGGGATTGCGGCACTTTTCTCTCTGTGTGTATTTTAAAAATAACTGCATACCAGTGAAATATCAGCAGGCTCAAACTCACACACACACACACACACACACACACACACACACACACACACACACACACACACACACACACACACACACACACACACACACACACACACACACACACACACACACACACACACACACACACACACACACACACACGTAGCGTGTTAAGTGTGAATTCATTGGATTGCTGCTGTTTTCAGCCACACTTTATGAACCTCATCTGTGGCAGGATGTGCAGTTTGGTTTGCAACAATACAAATTGGCTTAATGGCAAACAAACTGGAGCAAATTAGCATTGAAAATGTTTACCTGTTTCCTTAACAAGCTGCCTTCTCCCTCTGCTGAGGCTGCCACTGATTCTCTCTGCAGACCCTAACAGACTAAACTGTGTCATCCTCTGAGTGAACCAGTGTTTCTTATCACACCGCTGAAACAGGTTTTCATGTTTTGTGTGTTTGTTCGTTTGTATGTGCTCAGGGAAAGCAGGAGATAAACTCAGGGAAACTTCTTTTAATCAACTTTTTGGAAAGAAAAAGGCCACGTGTTGTAGATTCTCTTCTGTCTTTTGTTGATTTGATTGATTCCAAAGTAGAATAACAACTATAATCCTGCAGTATTAGCATACAGATAGTTTTAGTGCTGATATGATAAGTCATTTAGTTGAGAAGGTTAGCTGTAATTTCCAAAATTGTGATGATAAGCTAAGTCTTTAAGTCATTACCAATTAAAAATAAAAAAATTCTGTTTTGTGAAAGCAGATGATTTGCTCCTGTAGATTTAAAATCCTCCTGTTTTGGACTGTTAGCCAGATAAAACACATCAGTGTTTATATATATATATATACAGTATATACACGTATTCAGGGATTATGAACCATAACTTGCTTTTATGATCCAGATAGGAGTTTGATAATCCTTCAAGGAACCACTGTCACATGACCCGTTTGCTCCATAGAGTCCATGAATGAAACACTAGAGGGCTTTAAATTGGTCTCACAACTTTTAATAAGTCATGCGTGACATCACGAGATTGGTGTCTCGTTCATGATGAGTTCAGTTTTATGAGCCGTGCTGTTTGAATTTTTCTTTGAAAATTGAATGTGTGAATAAAATTTGTTTTCAGGTTTCTTTAGCTTACCTTAGTGGTAGGCTAGTTAAGTATTTCAGTAAAGTCCTGTTTAAGTTTATCTTTTGATCACTGTTTGTGCTTGCACATTCTTTATGTTGTATAAACAAAATGCTATTTCAATATTGTCATTTATGTTGTTGCAAAAAATACAATAAATACAATAAAATATTGTGATATATTTTGAACCCAATATTCCCCACCCCAATACATTTTTGATCATGACAATAATCCTTACAATAAGCACAAAATTGACATGGATGTGAGTTTTAAACAGCGTCATGAACAGCTGCTGTGGTTTTGGTCGAGTTGATGGAGAATCTACGTCACTTCAAAGAGAACCGAGATCAATAATTGTGTCAGATGACAATGCGTTTCTACTACTTTCATATGACTATCTGTTTATATCCGGGGGAAAAAAAAATCCACCTTTACAAGTTCTCATGAAGTGCCTTTGTTATGTGGTTACTTGCAGAGAAGTTGGGGTTTTTTCAAGATGGGGCCTTCAGGGGTTTCCAGGGCACATGGAGACAAATTGAGGAACAACTCCATCAGAAAATAAGAAAGCGGTCATAGTTTATATTTCACCAAAGGTTTTATTATCAGCCCAGGCAACAGATACACAGGAGGGAGTGGAAACAGCAGATGCAGATGTCCACCTGATTTTGTAACAGATAATTTGTAGAATCTGTTTTACTTCTGGTTTTCAGTAATTGTTTTTCAGGAGCCGTTTTTAAAGGACTTCTATTTGATATTCTGCTGTGCTTCTTGTTATCAATAAGTTACACAGTTTGAAATCAACTTTCAAGACATGTATTTTTGTAGAATTTATCAGAATTTAGTCAGCTGAATCAGATTTGGCTATTTAATACAAAGATTAAAAAAATCTTCAGCCTGCACTCCTCTTCGGTGGACGGCAGCATCTGGTGTAGCTCAAGTCCAAATATTTGCTTCACGCCACAAATTTTGCTGCTGAAAAGTTTAGAAGTGATGGCCACAGGATGGATGAGGGGAGGGAGAGGAAAAGTCAGAGGAAAAAAAGGAATGAAGTGTAAAGGGAGGACGAAGTATGAAGTGGAAAGTAGGATAAAGGAAAGATAAGAAAAAGAGTGGGATGGACAGGGAGAAAGATGAAGAGGTGGAAGCAGAGAGAGAGAGGGAGATAGTTCACACGAGGGGGACAGAAAAGAAACCCGTCTCTCTCTCTGTCTCCCCATTAAGTTTCACAAATTAAAGTGGAATCATCTTGAAATATTTAAAGGTTAGATGAATGTCGATAATGGATCTCGACAACCATTAAGCTGTAATTGCTCTCTAATGTAGTTAGTGAAAGACATGGGATACAATTTTGCAGCACACACAGGGTGGGTGGGGTAAGGGGGGTGAGAGAGAGGTTGTTTTGTTATTTATTGACTTTAGTCACAGCCTCTGATTTAAACCAGAGCTGTTGTTCTCCACATTAAGTCTTAATAAGGCAAAAACAGAGCATGATTAACTATTCAGAGAGACAGAGGGGTGGCAGACCCCGATGGGGAACAAGAGAGAGAGGGGTTGGAGTGAGGGAAGGGATAGAGTTTAGAGAGAGACGAATAAAGAAGGTGAGATTAAGATGGAGACATTCAAAAGCACTGAGATGTTAACACCAGGCAGATGACATTTTTCACCTCACTTCTAAATGTGATGTTTCAAAATAAAAGCTTACTTACCAACAGAACTCATGAATGTTGTATTATTGTTATTGTTATAGTGGAACTGCTGCCTAACTTATATTTATATGAATAAATAACCACCCACCCAGAGGGGTCGCAAACTAATGTGATATAAAAATATTTTTTTGTCATCCAAGTTTAACAAAATATTTTGTGCGGTATGGTACAAATATCCTCCTAACTTCACACTACCAATATTTCAGTGGGGTGTTCCCTGAATAATCTGCTGTGTGATCCATCCGGGAGCAATTTGTAACACGAGGAGGCTTCTTGGGGTGTCAGTTTTTTTTAGTTGAACACACAGTGACAGGTCAGGACGTGATTTCTGAATTTCAGTACCCTCAGCAGCTGGTGGAGTGTTAGCGTCCCTGAACAACCTGTTCAACCTGCCGGGCCTCTCTATCTAAGTGTTATGGGATAAAACAGAATTAGGAGTCATTTCCACCTAAATATATGTTGAGGACATTGTGATGTAAAAATATGACAGAGCTTTTGAAATATCCATGAAGGCTGCATTTGTTGTTCCTCTGATGGAAGTGAACACTCTTCTTCTTCTTCTTCAGAAATCTCATCAACAAGTGCAGAGAGGCTGAGAGAATGTCTGCGGGCGCTGTCTGTGTGTGTGTGTTGTGTTACTTGCTCTGTGTGGGTGCTGTTCAGTCTAAGGGTGTGTGTGTGTGTGTGTGTGTGTGTGTGTGTGTGTGTGTGTGTGTGTGTGTGTGTGTGTGTGTGTGTGTGTGTGTGTGTGTGTGTGTGTGTGTGTGTGTGTGTGTGTGTCGCTGCAACTTTGCACCCATGCAGACATGCTAACTTGTTAGCAGCCATCCAGGTGGCAATCCCATGATGCACCTCTCTCCAGTCGACGTTAAAGGTCGCCATTGGTAACAACCTCATCAAGGGAGAGAACAGAGAATATGCATTTTACAGTGGGGGGTGTATCGTTCTCCGTCACTCAGTGGCACTTTTAAATAATCACAAGCAAACACTCATCAGTATTTAATCACAAGTGATTATCATCTCAATTCATGTCAGATTTCCCAGCAATTCCCAACCACAGTTAACAGTGTCTTTGTATATAAAAACAGATTAAGACAAAGAGGAAAATGCATACATTTGTATGTATCAAAATAATTAAAAAGGAAAGGGCATATGAAGGCCTACTGGTTTTCTGTATTTAAATAATTGACTGAAGTGACACAACAAGCAGAAACTGGTTAATTCCCAATAAATTAAGAAAATATGTGTGTATCAGGTGGGTAGGTTGATTAAAAGTCAATGATATCTTTTAATTAACCTTCCCAACACAATACATACTAATGCTGTATTGTTGATAATATTCATACTGAGTGTACACATAAGAAGTGATATTCTAAAGTCATGTTTGTGATAAAAGTTCTGATTGACATGAAGGAGACAGCAGGGGCCCAGGGCAGCAAAGCCAGGACCTGCGATGCACTAGTATCTAATTGGGAGCAAATATCTTCAGCCGGCATCCACAGTTTTGAACTGACATGTTCAATAATCATGGTGTGGCGTGGGTGTAATATTTTTTTGGCCATGTAGTGCAGTAGCATGGGAGAGGAGGAGGTGCTGATTCTCTCTCTTCATGTCTCTTGTTGACAGACTTTTAAATAATTACTGGAAGAGAGAAACAGAAAAACACATTAGTTTCAGTTTCATTTATAATCACTGTGTGCAGTGCTGGTACATTAACCACAGGGAGTTTTTCTTTCTTATCGGTCTTTATGCATTCACGTTTTTTTTAATGTTGATCAGTGAAAACAGTGTGCAGATATCAGTCAATATGAAAACTAACACATTTAAATTAGTATTGCAATTGATAATCAAATAGTTAATTGACAGCAAAATAATCAAGGACTAAATTGAGAATTGGTAAATTATTCGTCACTAAAGAATGTCTTTGGTTCCAGCTTGTGTGAAGAGCTGCTATTTGTCTCAGTTTTTTGTCATTGTACATAAAATCTTTTGAACTGTTGGTCACACAAAACAAGAAATCTGAAAATGTCACCCTGACAGTTGGAACAACAACACCAGCCTGCCACCTCTGCTTCCGCTCTGTAGTACAGATGGTAGGCATAGGTTAACTTGAAGCAAAATTGCAGGTTTCATCCTGACTCATTCATTGTGTCTGCATCCATATATACTGTATGTGTGTGTGTATGTACAGTATATATTTATATATACTGTATATATACATATATATGTATATATACTGTATGTATATACTGTACCTCATATACAGTATATCCCATCAGCCTCAACTAGTATTTGTGTAAGAGTCCTTAGCATGCTAACACGAAGACAAATTAACTTATGAACATGATAAACATGACAAATATTTAGTAGTAGCATTGTTATTGTGAACTTTTTAGTGTGCTGACATTGCCTTTTTTACTTAAAGGTCCATTTGCATCCATGTCTGTTAGGGCCAAATAATCATTCAGTTGATTTAATTAAAGTTCTTAGTTTTTTCCGCGGTGTGTGCATTAACTTGACAGACAGCAAGAGTTCACTGAGCGTCATTACAGACTTTGTTTATTCTTAGTCAGGGATATGCATCCTTATCCCTCGTGTTCTGGGATTATTTCCTTCAGCTGGTTGAATCGTGTTCTCATTGGAAGAGAACCGTTAAGAGGATGGAGAGAAGAATATTCAGCATAGAGAAAGAAAGTGAAGTGAAGGAGGAATCAGTTTAAATGAGCTGTTGTGAAGTTTTGGCGTGCAGGTTGTAGGTCTTTTCTTGACAGAGGACTGCGTGTGACTGATTTCTCAGTAAATGCTGCTAATGCCGTGTTGGTTTCAGTGGTCATCTATTATTAGCAGGTTGGACCAGAGCTGATAGAATTCACCTGAGCCCCACTTTCACTTCCCCATCACCGCCACAAACCAATTGCTACGTAACTAATGCACAGGGCTCTTCCTGTACAGGTGCATGTGGTTAGTGTGTGAGTGTGCGGCTATTTTTAATCCCATCCCAACCGCAAAGATTCATGACACCCAAATTTATCATGTCAGACTGTGGTAGCCACTGCAGCAGCAGCAGCCAGACATTTATTTTGCACATTTACTGAACCAAAGTCTCACCACTGTTTCGATCTGACATGAAATAATCATAATGGATGTAGTAGAAATGTAGAGATGTATTTGATGACTTTATTTTCAGTTTGGTAGCTATGTGCGAGCCATGTTTGGAGTGTAACAGCATAGCGTACACAATAAACCTTAAGATGCAAGATGGGTGTGAAATAACTAACCATGTAGTTGTTCCTTAAGTTCGCTTAGAGAAAAGGTGTATTAAAAATGTAAAATACATCTATTTTATTTTGTTTAAAATGTTACTAGTTGGAATATTATTATTTTTTTTTATTAGATGTACAGTGACCCCTCGCTATAACGCGGTTCACCTTTCACGGTCTCGCTGCTTCACGGATTTGCATCGTGCATTGTGTTCTGCATTCTGATTGGCTAAACAGTCTCTCCGCTTCTTCTCTACCTGTTTGTCAATAACGTTGCGGTTTAATATGTACACGTACGTAAAACAGCTTGCCAAATTAAAAATAATCGATGGTGGCATGTCGGTTTATAAGAATCTTTTTGCCCAGAAGAAAAAAGAGCGACAACAACTACCGATAACTATGTTCTTCTCTCGAAAAACCACACCTGCACCGCCGGCTTTAGAAGAAAGAACCGCTGCAGAGCGGAGTCAGATGCAGCGGCTCAGTCAGAAGAGCAGTGAAATACACGAGTCACTATTTGTCCTACTGTACTTTGTATTTGTTTTCATAATCATTTTTCATTTCCTCCCGTTCTAATCCAATGACTCGGGTCGCAGTGGGGCGGTGCCGATCTCAGCAATTTGAAGCCTTCAGTTCGTATTGATGATTCAAATTATTATTTTACAGTACAGTAGTTATTTGTAAAAAAAAAAACATTTATACAGTACTTTTATTTGTTAAACAAATGCTTGGGCCTGTAAAAAGGTTTTGTTCTTTGGTTTCAATGTATTATGGAGTATTTCATTGTATAATAATTGTAAAAAAAAAAAAGGTTACTACTTCACGGATTTCACCTATCACGGTCTCTATTTGGAACGTAACCCCCGCGATAAACGAGGGTTCACTGTATTCGGTTATTCAGCCTCTATTTACATAGGGTGGTTTTACTGCATGAATGAAAATTACAAAGGTCTCAGACTCAGCTTTCTAAACCATAGATAAGCAATTACGATAGAATCGTAAAAGGACATATCAAATCCATCCATCCATCCATCCATCATCTTCTGCTTATCCGGGGTCGGGTCGCGGTGGCAGCGGCCAAACAAGCTGACCCAGACTTCCCTCTCCCCCACAAAAATTTCCAGCTCATACTGGGGGATCCCGAGGCATTCCCAGGCCAGCCGGTAGATATAATCCCTCCAGTGTGTCCTGGGTCTTCCCCGGGGTCTCCTGCCAGTTGGGCGTGCCCGGCAAACCTCCACAGGCAAATACAATAAAAAGGGATAAATTCCAAGCTAACCTTAAGATAAAATAAAAAGGGATAAATGTCAAGCTAACCTTAAGATGTATACTTCACTCAAATAGTGTGTACAGGTGTAGTCGGTGGAAATGAAACTTTGAAAGAAATTAATCAATCCGTTTTTAGATCCTGCTGCAGACTATTCCATCGTGTGAGAGGGGTAAAACATTTAAAGGCATTTTCAGAATGCTTTTAGTTTTCTTAAATTAGGAAATTCAAGGTTTAGTTAGCAAAATGATTTTGCCAAAACTGCAGAAGAGATGCTTTTTAAATATATATGAAAGAGTGCTAATCCCGTTTGGCTGATAGTGAGAGCCAACCTTTGCTGTTTCACAAGTCACAGAGAAGAGTTCTACGGCATTCACCTGTTACGAACCTTAAAGCCAGGCATATCGTGATGTTTGATGAAGTACCAAAGTGCACATTAAACATACATGCATTTGCACGCACACGTGAAAAGTTGTGGCATGTTTTTAAGCTTGTGTACCCACTGTGGTGGCAAGAGTACACACAATAGTTAATGGTTAGTCTAGATATTGTCATCACTTTAATTAGATAAAATCAACAATATAAAGATACTATTTTTAACAGATGTTCTAGATTACTCTTCTAACATGTTTATGTCCAATTTCAGCCACAACACATTCCTGCAAATATTTCACAATAAAAGCTTTGTTAAGAAATTAAGGGTATTTGTCGTTGAAATGCGAGAGGGCTTTATTTTGCAACAGTACAGGAAGCGTTGGGTTCGTATAAATGCATAATGCAATTATGCATTTATCTGCGTTTATGCATTTGGACTGCCACTTTAACAGTCCAAACAGTAGCTGATCAATACGAGGCTTCAAGTTGTGAACCAATCAATACACCTTTAATGTCAATTGAAGAACATTGACTATTGCATTTGTTTTTATTAGCTCTCTTGCTGACATATGATTCAACCCAGTATCACGACAAAGCGTGAAATAAACACGCCTGTCCGCTACAGCAAAACATGAGAGCAATTCTTTAGGCCGTCTATGCTTAAAAGTTACAGATTTTGAAAGCAGGAAACTTACACGCACTTAAATGTCGTGAAGGATGGATTGGTGGCATTGGGCACAGTCTGCATGAAGGAAGAGTAATTTCAAATCCAGGAGGTGACAACCTTTTTATTGAGTTGATTTTGTTTCCTAACCCCAACCATGTTCTTTTTCCTAACCCTAATCATGTTTTACTTGTGTGCTTCGGCAGCACTACACTCATGCTCAGCGATCTATAACGAAGGTTTGAAGGGTAGATGGAGTAGCATACATGAGTAAAATTACCATCGATGAATCAACAATCAATCTACAAGATGACCTAAAAATCATCTTCTAAATTGCTGAAATTGATGAAGTTGAAGAAATACTGTCATAGTCATCAGGTTTTTTTTACAAACAGGCAAATACAGTTTGTACTGTATTTACCTCCAAAGGGAACACCAGCTTCAGTGCAGGCAGTCAGTGTATAGTAAGTTTATTAGAGTTTTTTTCCTGGAAACTGCTGCTTGCTGCTGTTGGAAACAAAGCTGACCAAATCCACGACTTAACAATACAGTTAAGGTGCCATAAAAACAAAACTATTAACTAAAAGAGTCTAAAATATAAATTTTAATCAGGGGGACTGCCATGCCATGGTTTTCAAGAATTTCTTTAAATCAACTCTATAAAGGGTTCATCTTGTAAAGGTTATATATATATAAAAAAAAAAAAAAAGATCCTCTATTGATGTCTGTCTGCTATTTGTTTCATAAGAGCATTTGTCACATTTTCCAGAAGTTGACTTCTTATTTTGGAGTGATCCTTGCTCAGAGGTATCAGCAGGAGAGCCATGACTGGAGGACGAGAGCAGAGGAAGTCATGTTTACACTTGACGACATGACGCCATGAATGGGAGGGGGGGAGGCGGAAGATACAAAGAAAGAAAGTAAAGAGGGAGGGAGAGATAAAGGGAGAAGTAGAGGGAGAGCAGATGGAGCAGGGAGGAAGGTGAGGGAGCAAGGAGAAGAAATGAAAGAGTAGGAATAAAAGGAGGACAGGTTGTTTTTAATGTTAATGAAATCAGATCAAGGTGTGATGCAGTATGTACATTGTCAGTGTGACACTCAGATGTCACTTATAACCTATAAATCTCACCCTGAAGTTTAATCTAAGGATTTAGTGAAGCAAAACATTGACATTCAGGAGTGTTTGCATTCATTACAAATAATGCAGGACAAGCACTGTTCACAATTGAGTTTCAGTACAACATCATTGTGATGGGAGATTTGGGGATTTTGGGTGCAGTTGCACCAACATTTTTATTCCACAAACCATAAAATGCATTGAGGTATTTTTTCTTTCTTGGCTAACTACTGTTGGGAATCCTTTATCGATTGATCACTGTAAGAAGGACTACCAAGGATTAGCAAGACCAAATGAAAGTCATTTGAACACCACATTTGCATCTTTATTAGCTGTTGTGTGAACCTAAATCCCCAAAATCTGTCTCTTGCCGTGTCGGCAAATGCATCTTTTTCATATTAGACTTTGTAGCTTGTCATGCAGGTGAATATAGTTCAAATGTTTGGCTGCATTTCATTGATACATGCCATGAATTTTTTTTTTACATATGTTACCAGCACAAAACTACCGGAGGGTTTAAAGTGTTGGTTGCACTGGAACTTCATCAGCAGTTCTTAATTGCAGTGATATTCTATATTGCAGTGCAGTTTACAGTACTTTTAAATTTTTAGAAATATTCTTATTTTACTCACTTGTTTAGAGTCGCATGAGTGCTTATTAACTGTGGAGCTCAAGCTAGAAGTGGATGAGCTTAGTTTAGCATAAAGACTGAAACCGTGGGGTGGGAGCTGTCTGGGCTCTGTTAGAAAATACACCTACCAGATCCTCTAAAGTTCACTAATGAGCAGGCTGCATTTTGTTTTGGGTTTGTACTTGTGTGTACTTGTACTTTACTTACACATTTCCAGTTTTTCTAAACATTATGACTCTCTTATTTTAATTTAGTCACTGATTTCTGTGCTTATGTAGATTTTAATACTGCCTTATTCATAGGCAGTAGTAAAAAAAAAAGTACAACAGCATGCACATGGGCCAATTTGGAAATTAGGAAATATTCAAGCTACATTTAGCTGACATTTCAGTGCACAGTCTTTAGTACATTTGAAGATAGTCTTTGAGGCAACACTTCTCCCCAGAGTTGCAGCGCAGTTACCAAAGTACTTATGTTGCCTGCGAAGCTTTGCCTTAAAGGTAAAGTCAGGAAGCACAAGTCTCCGTGCTCAGTAAACTCCATATATTACATGAATGGCTGTAACATGATTGACTGCAGCTACTCTGCAAGATGTGCACTGATCAGAGGTGGGTAAATACTGTATACTAGTGTATACGCACCACTACACCTCTGCTGAAAGGTTGTGAGGAGGTCCACACAAGGAATTGTTTTTGTGCGTGAAGCTGCAGAAATCACAAAAGTAATGCGTTGGAAATGTTCATTACCTCATAAAGGAAACATCCCAGTTAGCTCATATTGCAGAATTAGCTGTTCGTTGCAGGGATCTGTTCATAGCCCGGGAGTTTTTATGGTGCAAAGTGTTCAAAGTTATGAACCTGGAAGAAAAGCTTGTTTTAAAGTGCGGCCGCTATGTGAATTCATTATAATGTGTTATGATATAATTGGTTTAAAAAATAAAAACAGCCCTCAATGTGCAGTGTCTTTTAGAGATCCAGTATAGATGATGCTTATTAAATCACAGTTTGTTATGAGCGAATGTCTAACATGGGATTAGTTAACCAATGTTTCCACTTCTAGCACATGTAGTGTCTGATATGTTTGTGGAAACAGCAAGATTTTGACACTATTGTAGCCTTTAATATTTGTCTGTGCGTTCATGAGCAACTGGAAATTGGGAAAGTTTCAACCTCCAAGTGGTAGAATGCATCTGAACCCCTGTAGAACTGGGAATAACTCACAAGGAAAGTAGGAGGTTTTTGAGAACTCTGAGAAGTAGTTTTGACGTCACTTCACATGACAGCGTCGTTGAAAGGAAAAATATACTTGTTCCAAGGCAAAATATCTAGAATTGGCTGGCCGGGCCTACCTATTTAGCAGTACATCAAAATGTACCAATGTATAGTAAAATAATATTGACTTATTGAGCTCCATTTTCATCCTTCTGTTATTTACATAGATGATAACAAGGTTGTTTGCCAATTTGTTTTTATTCTGACAGGGGAAATAGAACACATTTTCGGGGGGCAGTCATGTTGCCTGCTTGTGCGCACTTTCAACCAGGAAACGGGACGTTCCCAAATGGGAACTCTCCCAATTTCTAGCTGCTTGAAGACACAATAACATTGCTACTCACTCACGTTTGTCACTAGAATCCCATGCTAGCTAATGATGCGTTCATAAGCAACTGGGAATTGGGAAAGTTCCTACCTCCCAGTGGAAGAATAAACCTGTGGAACTGAGAATATCCCCTACTAAGAAGTTTGGAGGGTTTTGAGATCTGAGAAGTAAGTTTGATGTCAGCTGACATAGCTGAGTTTGTCGTAAAAGTAAGAAATCTATATCTTTGATGCACAAAATAAAGTGAAATATTCAGACTTGGTTAGCCTAGCCTTTCCTACTTTGATAGCTGTTAAATGTTAACTACGAAAAACTAAATTATATCAAAAAGTATAGAAATGTTGAGTGCATATCATATTGACCTCCTGAGCTCAATTTTGTCCCTGTGTTGGTTTTATTGGATAGATGACGAGATTGTTTGTTACTTGTCTGTTTTTTGACAGTAGAAATGGAGCTTGTTGGCTGTCCTCGTGAAAACACTCAACTGCCAGAACGCCCAATAGCAATGCTAGCTCACTACCAAATGTATGAAGAATAAGTTCAACAAAAAATAAAAGTTGAAAGGTTGAATTATTGTTCAAGTCATTCGGGTTGTTTTTATTTGGGCAGAGATGTCCAAATTTAAATCTGAGCCTTTTATTTCACCAATAAGATGAAACAGGTAATCAGAATGATCCTAATTCTTTTGTGTTTATACAGCAAGTGGTTGGAGGGAGGAATGGCCACTTTAGTGTTGTTGTTAAAAAAAGAATAAGGAACAAGAAGATTGTGCTGTGTTATTTTTTTCCCCTGATAATTAAAAACAGGTGTTCAGGTACAATTTTCTGAGCTTGTTTAACACTTCCTGATGTACTTTTAGGCCCCTTTGCCCTTGTTGAGAGACAATTTTGCTTCTCTTCATCCAACCCTCTGGACTTTGTCCAGTTCCCCCCCCTCCCCCCCACCCCGCCTTCTTTTTCTGTATGATTAAGCTCTCATATCCCTCTGCTTGCATTTGCTCTAAGCTGGCAGGTGTCTACGAGATAGAGTTTTAGAAAGCCGACAAACAGAAAAACCTCCGCAGAGAGAAAGAAGCCTTAATTGAATTGTCAAACACAAATCTACCCAGAGATTCAGTTTGACAAAAACTCATCCGAAACACTGCCTGTCTGTCTCTGTGTTTTTGGTGGTTGCGTTCACTAAGTCTCGTCATGGGGAATCCAGACAGGAGATGAAAAATAACTCACGACACAAGTGTTTGTCCTAAAGGTTTGACAAAAACTGTAAACTTTGAGTTGTGTTCCTGTCACTTTAATTGTTACAAAGGCTGCGAAGCCTATTGAACTTTGAAATGTCTTTTAACTGTCATTTTAGCTACTATAATCACAGTTACAAAAGTCAACTTGGAAGTACTGAGGATTACACATTTTATATTGTGTAGTGTTTATCTGAACCAAGATCAGTTCAATGACTTACTAACCTGAGGGGGGAAGGAGCAGTGTAACTAATTTACATTTGGCCATGCCAAAACCAAGACAGATTGTGTTTAGATGTGTGATCTGGCAAACAAAGAGGCATATATTTGCACAGTTTAGGATGCAGGTAGAATGCTATAATGCTACATCATAAGCTTATCATTCATGACAGCTGTAACTCTTGGCTCTCTTTCAGGTCTTCGATCTGGTTCATTTCTGCATAAAGCTGCTGGGACACACTGTGAACTGGTTTTTGGTTGTTATTAATAAACTTCCTTTGTGGCAGTAAAACACACGACACAAGTCTGTCGGATCTTCTGTAAATTAAACTGGGCTAACCAAACACTGAAAAGGCTCCGTAGCCTAGCAACAACAAGGCTACAAACAGCCCATCATGTAACGCTTTCTGTAAATGACCGGGTTTCACCGGTAAGCTATCCATTCAAAAACAAAATCTGATGTTATGAAGGTGCAAGTATCTAATCCTCAAATATAAGTTGACCCCACTTTTTCAGACCTCATTTCAAATCTTTATACTTCAATCATCATGAAGCCTGGTAAAACCTAAAATGGATAGAATCAAATTTGTGATCTTGCCATCACAGATGCAGATAGTGTAAATGTATTTGTTTGGAGAAAATTGTAAATGGACCCTGTTTTACAAAAAAAAATCCTTTTGCAAGACCAAAATGTCCTTACTGTACAAAAAGCAAACTTTAATTGCAATTCTTTGATAGGATACCCACTTCACAAAAGTTGGAAATCTCGATACCTGTAGATATTTACTTAATTTACATAAAGGACACACAGCTTTCCACATTAGCACTGAATGTTAGCATTGAATGCTAATTGCAAGGTGCGGAAATGTGTGATTTTTATCCTGGGATTACCATACACAAATTGACTTTGTGATCACCTTGATCATGTCCGAATGAGGATTGCGTACATTTGTAGAGCAGTTTGAAAGTATTGGAGCAGCCTTTAACCAATCGTTACTGACCACATACAGGATGTGTGCTGGTACTCTGTCACTGGTCGCTGATTGGTCTAGCCCTGAGGGTCATATGGACAGGGGATGTATGCAAAAAAAAGTGAATTGTATAGTCGATACTTCATTGAAAATTGCAACATTCTAGCAACATTCTAGCATCTAATACTTTTGATGAAGTTGGTAAAACTGATTCACAGTTTGTGAAACATCAAATGTTCTACTCATTACTCCACATTCATGACACTATTAAACCAGTAACCACTTCAATAAACTCTGTTTACTTTTTTTTTTTTCTGCTTACAACTACTTTCCAGTCAGCCTTTGGCTCTGTGCCTTCATCTACATTGTTCTCACTTAGTCTTTATAAAAGTTTCGCTAACTCTGCTGCTTTTTAGCTTCTGACCAGTTTGCACACAGATTTTTTCCTTTTTTTTCGTGAGTTTCCTTTTGTTCCTCTGGTTGTGATGGTGTGTAGAGATCTAAGCCACAGTTGGCTCGGCTTCACATGGGCCTGTGTGGAGAGACGAGGGGGTTTGTCAAAGGAATCGCCCGCGCCGCTTATTCTTCGTACACCACAGAGATGGGAAAAAAAAACAAAAAACAAAAAGGAACGGCCTTCTTATTATCAATATTAATCTCTTTTTGGAAAGGCATCTGTGGGCTCTGAAGCTCGGCTGTCTTTAAAAAAACACGTAACACGGCTTATTCAAGAAAGCCATGTTTGAACTTGCTAGTATTTTTTCTCTTACTTTTTCCGTCTCCCCCCCTCCCCTTCCTCTCTTTCTGTCTACATGAGCTATTCTCTCTCTTCATTTAGCATGCCATTAGCTCTCCAAGCTGTTATTTGTTTTCTGGCTTTAATGTGCTTTTTCTGAACAAAACAGCAAAAAACAAGCAATGAAAAAAAAAGTGACTGAAATATAAAGCAATACAATGTTTGTTTTTTTTCATGTGTGTCTTAGTTTCTGTGAATGTATGTGGTTGCATGGTTTGCAAATGTTTGCCTGTGTGTGTGTGTGTGTGTGTGTGTGTGTGTGTGTGTGTGTGTGTGTGTGTGTGTGTGTGTGTGTGTGTGTGTGTGTGTGTGTGTGTGTGTGTGTGTGTGTGCGCGTGCGTGTGTGTGAGGGCACTGGCACTACACTTACTTGGGTCCAGATGTTCTAATTATAGAACAGCTCTGCTGCCTAATGACAGGAAACACTGGCCTGTGTGTGTGTGTGTGTGTGTGTGTGTGTGTGTGTGTGTGTGTGTGTGTGTGTGTGTGTGTGTGTGTGTGTGTGTGTGTGTGTGTGTGTGTGTGTGTGTATTTGCGCATTTGCTGAATGTGAAACATGAATGAAATTCTCATCATTAACCTCTTAAACCCCAATTCCCTCCTTAAATTTTCCCTCAAGTAGCTTTAAAGTAGTTTAGGAAAGCGACACATACGTTTTTACATTGTATACATACTGTTCCATAGCTGTTCCACATTTGCTGTGTTGATGACTTTCACTGGCAAGATATGCTACTTATACTTCCAATGAAAAGTTTAAAAGGTTTCAAAATGATAGCTGATAGCCAAGGTAACTGTGGTTGTGTTCTGCGGCTACAATGACCAGATGTCCTCTAAACGCCTCATCTGGAAGTTTTTGGTTAATGCTACAATTTGCTGATGTCCTGTAAACGCCTCACATGTAACGTTGGTTTGCCAGCTCCACACAGAAAAGCCTCCTGTAACTGAAGCGCACCCCACTCAGACAGTTGTGTGGCCCAAAATTACTTTGAAAAGAATGACGTGTTTTAATGTAAGATTTAAGCTACATAAATTGAAACTGCACTCGAGACGGGTTTGATAACTTCTGTGGCTCACTGACAGCGATGACATTTACTTGTACATAATTGGAGCCAGAGTTATGCATTTTAAAATGAAAACGTGTTGGTGGAGCATAGGTATAAAAATTTGTTACCAAATTAGAAGACATTTTTAATGCAAGATACTTCCAAGTCGGTCCGTCATAAAACCTAAATATAACTAACTGATACTTTTTTCAGGACCTTACTTTGAAAAATGTAAAAAAAAAAAAATTCTACATGACCTCTTTTAGTTAAGAATAGAAGCTAATGTCCAGTGCTAATTGTCTCACAGCAAACAGTCATACAACTTTGAGATCTTCAACTTGTGCTCAGTCTTATCTGGTTGGGTGAGGTCTTGTTGGGTCTTGGGCCTGCATGTCAGTATAGCCATCAACCGAGGGCCCAAATGGACCCAGGTGTATGAACTCCTTCCATTTCCAATTGCTTTTATTGTACATAGATATAGGACTTTCCGTTGTGTGTTATAACTTTGTCGTTCAGCCACTGTGATCAGTTTTTTTTAGTTCCTATGACTTTACATTTGCTCTTTCTCATCATGGTTGCCTGTTAATCGATCAAATTAATCATATTGCTGTCAGAGGTCTCTGTGTGTTCAGCCCTGTTTGTTTTGGATTGCTTCTACTCGTCCTTCAGTCTGTATGGGTGGGGTCTGGTCACCTCACATCAAGTCTCACTTTTTTTGTTCAAATTAATGTATGTACGTTGAGTATGGATATAGTCTCGTGCAGTGCCATTTCAGATCTAATTCAAGCTTACTAGTCTTTATAAGATACTTAACACAGCACAGTTTGGATTTAAATCAGTAACTATCTGCTCAAGCAATCAATAAATCGGATTATGCATCTGATTAGATAGTCAATGCCAACTTTTAGTACTTGTCAGTTTTTCACACTCTTTAGGAAATTAGGGTTCAACAATCAGCCACATGAAGTTCAGGACTTTGACTCCAGTGTTAACATCTACAACCTCGTCACTTAGAAATTCCTGCAAATATGTTTGGAAGGAAGCATATGTTAAAGTATACAAAATATTTTTAAAGAACAAAGCAATGAAATGTTGATCTAAATGTATCTGCAAAATGTTTCCCTACAGTATCGGCTCACAGCAACTAAAGTATGATAAAAGTCTGTTTCTGATTCGAGTATGTTCTGATTGTCACAGCGCCTTTTTTAAATTGGTGAAAACCCATTAAAATTAAAGCATGAGCGTTTTCTGCATAATTTAAAACATCATTCTGTGTACATAACATTCTCTAAAAAATATATTTTCCACTTTAATCAATCCTCACTTTAATTACATATTAAGTTCTGATGAAAGCTTGTGGCTGTCTTATCTGGGCCATGAGTTCTGATCCACAAGTCTCTGCATTACAACATGTTCTTATAAGTATTCATGTTATGTTGATTCTGCCCACATTATCATCAAATGTCAATGTGCTAATTAGAAAGGGGAGGCTGTTGTACTTGGCTGTCGGAGCAAACATGGCACCCAGGTCAAGGACAGCAATGGCATGGAAAAGCATCATTCATCATTTTTATTTTTTTATTTTTTATTTCAACCTGAAAATACATCACCATATTCAGTCAGAAGCACCTCTACAACCTTCATCCCAAAATGACCCACACTATTGATAAGATATATTTGGGAGAATTTTACTTCAACTAAAATTGACACTTTTACTTCCTCCTCAACAATACTTTAAATTAGAGCGTAAATTGCAGCCTTATTGAAATAATGTAATTAAAACTGTTTTAAGAATGATCAACTCTACTAAATTTGATTCAACAGATAAAACACAACACATTTATTTTTGTCGAAGTACAAGGCAGCCACTTCATGAAATGTCGTGCATTCTGCAACCTTTGAAACATGGCGGCCGGTCCCAGTCTGTACTGGGACCTCTGGGGTGAAAAGGGTTGAAAGAGGTAAAACTAATTTGGGTGAATTTATGCCTCAGAGTGAGTTTGTGTACCTCACATTTCAATCACAATGTATGTTGCATGTTTATACACCTCAAGGTGATGTGTTTTTTTTCTCATCCAGACAGGATGTGTAGACACAGATGATATGTTAATGTCAGGTATAAACTGGGTCACATAGCCACTTGTCGATCTAACTTGGTTAAATATTTTAATGTATTCTTGTAGCCTCAAAATGTTCTTGGAAAAACAATATTGTGTATTTTTTCAATACAAAATATAAAAGTGAATAGACCCTCTGACAGGCGTTAGACTTTGTAGGTTTTAATCAGTCAGTTCTTATGTTTTGTGACCTTTGGGCTATTGAACAACCAAACTTTCTCTCAACAAAAACCCCAAACTCAAATCTGGAGACCCAATAACCGCCAATCATGGATGGAGTTTTGTCTTCCATCCACAGAAACCTATTATTGTATCAGATACATGCTGTTCAGTAGTCACCCCAATGATGGTCATTCTTGTCCTCTCCCAGTTTCTATGGTAACAAGATGTCAATAGATTTGGCATCTCCATCCTCATCCCCAACTGTCCTCTCGATCAGAGCTCTGTATCCACGGAGACGGGAGGAGAGGATGATTTTTTTTTTTCAAGCTTTGCTTATCAAAGTTCAGATGGAGTTGCCATCTGCTGCCATGCCTTGCTCAAAGGCTCCACAGGCAGGTCCCAAGAGAGGATGTTTTCTCTGTCAGTCCCAGGAATGCTTCTCTGACCCTGATGTATTGGTGTTAGGAAGGGAAAGTATGCAGGTAAAGTGAAGGTGAGTTAAAAGGAAAGAAGAGAGGAAGGGGGAGATGAAGTTGAAAAGAAATGTGGCGTAAGAATGCCAAGAGCAGGGGAGACATGAGTGAGGACTGAAGGAGAGATGAACATTGAGAAGGAAAAAAGGGAGAGAATGTGAAAGAAAGCACTTACAGTCAGAAAAGGAGGGAGTGGCAAATGAAAGATAAAATGAATAAAAGAAGTATTAAAAAGAACTAAAATAAAGAAAGTGTGAAGGAGAGAGCATAAGATTAGAAGAGTAAAGTAGACAGAGATACGCTGAGATAGAATAGCTTCAAGAGATTGAATGGAAGGAAATAGGTTGGGAAAAAATTGAGAAAGGAGAGAAGTGATGCATAGAAAAAATAAAATATGGAAGAAGAGAGGTAACAAAAAAGGACAGGCAGCAAAGTAAATAAAGAGGAAAGAGAAGGGAGTAATGGAAGGCAAGAAGAGAAAAAAAGGAGGAAAACCAAAAGAAGTGATAAAGGCAGAAGAGAGACAAATATGGAAAGATTTGAGAGAAGAAGGAAACGAAGATGAAAAGAAGAAAAAAGGGGAAGGAGGAAATGGAGTTAAAGGAGGAGGAGGAGGAAAGAAAAGAAGGAAGCAAGGGAAAGAAAGAAAGAAAGAAAGAAAGAAAGAAAGAAAGAAAGAAAGAAAGAAAGAAAGAAAGAAAGAAAGAAAGAAAGAAAGAAAGAAAGAAAGAAAGAAAGAAAGAAAGAAAGAAAGAAAGAAAGAAAGAAAGAAAGAAAGAAGTTGAAGAGAGAGAGAATGTTCCAATAATGTAACAAAACAGGACATGGTCTACTTCCTGAATGTGACCACTACATCACTTCCTCTGCTTGTCCAGTACCTCCTCCCCCTCCCCCCTCCACACTCACACACATGGGATTGTGGGTGTTAGACAGTTTAAGCTGCTTTAAAGGAAAAGATACAGAGATGTAATCTGACTCTTAATTCTTACTCTCATTTAGAGAGAGAGAGAGAGAGAGAGAGAGAGAGAGAGAGAGTGTGTGTGTGTGTGTGTGTGTGTGTGTGTGTGTGTGTGTGTGTGTGTGTGTGTGTGTGTGTGTGTGTGTGTGTGTGTGTGTGTGTGTGTGTGTGTGTGTGTGTGTGTGTGTGTGTGTGTGTGTGTGCGTGTGATTACCCAGGTTCATAACATGAATGTAGCTCAGTGAAAGTACAAGGACCTTCCCTTTGCATTATATAAAATGAATAATTTAGATCTTTGTGTCTCTGTTGTCCTCCATTTTTTACGTCCCTCGTTCGTCCTTTATGTCACTCTTCTGAACATCACATCCTCTGTTTATCACATCTCTCCTCTTCTTTTTGCCTCTTTACTTACCTAATGTCCTTCATGTATCTCTCCTCTTCTTCTTACCTATCTTTATTCTCTTCTCTTTGCTAACTAAGCCTCATCTTTCCTTTCTCTCTCCTTTCCTCCTTTTCCCCCTCTCCTGTTATTCTTCCCTTCTTTCACCTCCTTGTTTCCCTTCTCCTTGTTTTCTGTCTTTATCTCTTCCCTCCTCACCTTCTATTGCCTCTCCACTCCTTGTTTCCTTTCCTTGTGTCTTCCTTACTCTCTGCTCCTGTCTACCTCTGTTAAAACCGGTACTTATTTTCTGAAAAAGAAATGTTTAGAAGTTTCAGCATTTTTCATGCGTTTTTCAAGCTGAGTTTGTTTTCTTCTTTTTATTTTGCTGTTGTTTAATCAGTGATGATACGCTGCCTCAATTTCCTGTAATTAATCCATAAGTCCAAACCATCGAGAAAGTCTTTTGACACTACACACGAAGTGACCAGTGGTTTAGTTTGATCTAAAATGAGACCTTTGGCCCGAACCGGGGTCCGAGACACCTTTCACAACTGCTCTTTGGGTTCAAAGCAAATTCAAAAGTTGCAAGGTCCATAACAAACAAGGTAGGTGTGAAAGCACTCTAAGGCATCATGTCCACCAAAGCATTATTGTCTGAGCGCAGCATGTTTTTTTAAATAGTATTTTATAAAAAACCAAAGTGTGACGAGGCGCTGAGCGTTTTTCGGTGCTGAGCGTTCAGCGTTGTTCACTGCTCGCCTAGAGTTGAAAAATGTTCAACTTTGGGTAAAATGCTGCAATCTTCACTGTCAATTGTTATACAGCTGTCCAATCACAGTTCAACAGGAGCGGGACAAATACCATAAAGCCCCAACATCATATATTTTTCACCTCTGCTCATACCTCAGACAAATGGAGAGATGCTCCTCCAAACTGATTTGTGTCTTTATTGAAATGAAAGGTCTGATTTTCTAGAGCAACCCTCAAAATGCATCTTGGTCATACGAAACTACTCCTTAAACTTCAGATGTTCCAAAATATAATGAGCCCACATAGACCGGTGGGTATGTCCTCTCTCCTTACAAGCCTCAGTCTTCTCTTCATCCAGAGCGAGTACTTTACTATGTGATGACATTTTTACACTCTTTGTGCAAAAGAAATCAAATCAAATCAAGTCAGTGGAAATGGAATGGCTGAAATAGGTTGTTGAAAAACAAATCCTAAAATATGCTGAAGTTGTCGTCGAATAACAAATATTGAATCAAGTGAAAGTAAGAGTTTAAGTGTAATAATGAGTAATCATTTGAGGTTGAGGTGTTTAAAAGGAGCTGGTTTGTCAGTTTCAGCTTGAAGATTGAAAGAAACTGCATGTAAGAGGTGAAACAAAACTTGAAAAAATATAATATAACAAATATTAATTTAAAAAAAAAACTGTTCAACTTTTTATTCACAACATATGTGCAGAAATAATTTAGTTTTATTTCCATTCACTTCAGTAAAGTTAGTTCTCGTGGAGCAGCATCTATTAGCTATTTGTTGAACTGCAGCACTTAAGGTCTGACAACAGATACTTACACTTTATCACTGCAAAATCAGCTACCAGAAGGTTTGGTTTGATTCTCATTTTGAGGTATAGCTATAATGTTAAGTCAATTCCAATAAATGTTGCCTTTCAGGCTGTTACAGATGGCTTCAGTCATTACCTTAGAAAAGGTAGTGTTTCAGATGTTCTCAGAAACTCCTTGATTACACAGCAGAGTTTGGCCAAAAAAAAGAGTGTTAGGAGTATCTTAATTGAATATGAAGGTCAGGAAATGGATTTCTTTTTTGTTCTTTTTTAAATAATTATTGCGATTCATCTGTTGTCTTTCATTAAATCTCTGTACAGAGCTTAGTTTTCATGTTTCATGTGAGTGTTTTAGTCACAACGAATGAAACCAATCATCCTTTTTTTTTAAATTTTAGGACCATTTCATTGTTTTTGTGTGTTGGATTTGAAGAAGTTCTTTAAAAAAAAAAAAAAAGGCAGATAACAGTTAGGACTGTTCCTGATCACCACACAGTGTTTGACGTGTGTGTGTGTGTGTGTGTGTGTGTGTGTGTGTGTGTGTGTGTGTGTGTGTGTGTGTGTGTGTGTGTGTGTGTGTGTGTGTGTGTGTGTGTGTGTGTGTGTGTGTGTGTTGGGGGTTGGGGCAGGCCTGTAGTTAATTATAGAGTTTGGTTTGGAGACCAGATGAGAACAGTGGGGCTATAGAGCTGACACAGGTGCACGCACACACACACACACACACACACACACACACACACACACACACACACACACACACACACACACACACACACACACACACACACACACACACACACACACACACACACACACACTTGATGTTCTCACAACATAGCCACTGTCCTCATTTCTGTCAATCAGAGTCCATTTATTACAATCAACACATGTATATATCTGTGTAAGTGGGGCAGTCTTCAGTTGCCAAGATGCTTTCACATCACATATTCTATCGGGTTGTTGCAAAAGAGCAGTCTTCATTTTACTTTTTACATTGGGCACGCTGGGAAACCTGTAACATATCGATGAAAGACTTAAATCGGTCGTTTCCATGTTTTCACCACTAAACTAGTTAATATATCTAACCCTTTCAGGAGGGTTGTGGTTAGAAACCTGGACAAGATGTTCACTCCCAGTGAAGTTTGGACACCTTCAAGTCAGTTCATTATTAAGCCCTAGCAGTTCTCCTCTTCTTATTGGTCTCCCTCCGTAGTGTTTTGTTTTGCATCAATTCGACCATTAAAGTCTGATTCATGCAGTCTCCTCCTAGCAGTCATTATTCACAGTTTCCTTGCCCATGACCCTGTAGGAACTGATATTATGAAGAAAACATTATTCTTTGCACCTAATAACTCAATTATTTCCATGTCTGGATGTTAAAGATTATTCTCCCACTGCGTTGTCTTAAACCTGATGGACGGTGTATGAATAGAGTGAGATGCTAGTCATCCTACGTGGAAGTAAACACCAACAAAGGAAGTGAGCGAGCTAGTTCAGCCAGTCAACTGGAGCTGCTTCGCTCTGCATCACATGACACACCTTGTACTCCATAATCATCTAACATACACAACCTCCCAATTGTGCGGCCATTCACTTTCAAAGACACTGCTGACCAGTGTCAGTACGGCTTCCTTCAGCCTACTCCACCAGCCTGGTACCCAGCTGCAGGGTCCGCTGTAATTTCATTGTTTTATTTCAAAAGTAATGTGGTGCAGAATGAAATGAGGATAGAAAACAACACAAAAGATGCAAACTCTATTTAAAATCTATATATTGGTCTGCTGTGTGTTGCATGATAAGAAGTATTATATTGGTGATTTGACATGTTTCATAGACAAACTTGACGGGTCTTTATTTACGCAAATGCGAACAAAATTGTTTTTAATTTTAAATAATATAAAGAGTAGGTAGCTCAATTGTAAAAGAACGGGTACAGGCCTGTTTTTGTCCTCAGTGATCACACACACACACACACACACACACACACACACACACACACACACACACACACACACACACACACACACACACACACACACACACACACACACACACACATACATGGGCTAACTGTATTAATAGGAGTCTGTTTTGTGTCAGGCAGGTCTTAATAGGATCAGTGTGAGAGACATGGGGCTGTCTGTCAGTCTAAGTTCATTAACTGATGATAGATAACCTGCACTGTGTGTGTGTGTGTGTGTGTGTGTGTGTGTGTGTGTGTGTGTGTGTGTGTGTGTGTGTGTGTGTGTGTGTGTGTGTGTGTGTGTGTGTGTGTGTGTGTGTGTGTGTGTGTGTGTGAGAGAGAGAGAGAGAGAGAGAGAGAGAGAGCGAGAGAAAGAGGTATGTATGTGTGCTTTTGGGAGTGTTTTTTACCTGCTTGTGTGTAAATTCTCTCTCTCTCTTGTGTAATTTATAGCCCTCAATCGGAGGCCTTATCAGGTGCAGGACACATGGACGCCTCCTTCTCTCCTCCTTCTCTCCTCCTCCACATCTTTCAACTTCTGCACACCAACATGTATTTCCTCTCCTCCTCTTCCTTCTCCTCCCTCTCATCCAATCTTCCTCTCCTCGTACTTTTCAATAGAGAAGGATGCTTTCTTTAATTGCTGTACCCATCATCCTCTTCCTGCACATCTTCACCTCCACTTCTGCATGTGGATCTGCTGTCTTCAAACTTTTCTCTCCTACTTTTAATTGTTCTTCATCTTCGCCTCTCCGGTTTTCAAACAGACATTTTTTTACTGGACAAAAATATCTGTTGCCTAAGTAGTAAAACAAGGCACAAAATATGTGACTGTAACACATCCCTATTACATTTTGTAGTAAATATTGATTGGCTCATTACTACTACTACTATGGATGACAGTTCCAGTGACATCTGGTTAAAACAACTCCTCTCATTCAGTACCCCAGTTAACAGTTCACTGGTTTAGATTTAGTAGTGATAAATTATTTCAAGTCATTACAGTTTTTTGTTTACATATCAGTTATTGTGATTGTGATGGTCATCATTTGTGTTCCCTAAATCCGCTGGACCAACATTGTGTTCCCTAAATACCAAAAGTTAGGCATATGTAATGTGTAGATGTGTTCTCGAACATTGAGTGTTCAAAGTACGTGTTCCTTAATTTCATATCATTAACTGTCTGTTCGCTAAATCCCAACAATCGCGTGTTCCTGAAATTCATCTGATAAAGTGTTTCCAAAGTTGGAAGAATTGAGTTTGTGTTCCCTAAATCAAATTGATCAAGTGTTCCCTGACAGTATTTGTTTAAAATGGCTAACAGTCATTCCATAAATCCATGCTAACTGTGGCTCCTAAGTGAATGTTCTCAAAATGTTACTGCTTTTCCTGAATCCAGTTTGATAAAATGTGATCGTCAAATCCAGCTAGTGCAAGTATGTTTCTTAAACACAACTGATGATGGTATTTGTTTTAAATTTTCATTTTGAAGAAACAGTTATTTCCTCAACCCATATTATTGTTGAACGTGTGTTAACAGCTTTTTAAATTCAGCCTGTCCCTCAATCCAATTTACCATTAAGTGTTTTCTTGTAATTTCGCTAAACCTGCATAAGTTGTATTCTATTCTGAGCTCTTTTATTCTGTTGCATTCTATTGTAGAAATAGCCCAAAGGTACTTTTGTCAAGGTAGAGACTTTTGGCTTCATTCCAAAAATCGTTTTGTAACTGAGCTGGTTTATTTCTATTGTGTTAACACACACACACACACACACACACACACACACACACACACACACACACACACACACACACACACACACACACACACACACACACACACACACACACACACACACACACACACACAGATAAGCTGACATTCCAAATGACTCGACAATGAATGTAAGCTGCTCACTATACACACACTGACACAAGACACAATGGAGAGCCTGTTGAAGGGAGATTTGTGTATTACAATGCATGAAACAACTGCGAATGTGTGTATTTGTGTGTGTTGGTGTGTGCGAGAGCAGTGTTTGCACATTTTATGCAATTTGGATGAACTGATCTACCTGTCATGTACAAAATATGTGTCTCTGCCTTCTGTGTCTGAGTTTTGTTTGAACTGAAATATCTTGACAACTTCTCGCTGGTTTGCCATTTAATATGGTACAAATGTGTGTCGTCCCCAGAAGATGAACCCTATTGACTTTTTATGAAACCTAAAGAAGTGTTAATGTAACACACCTTGTGGTATGATGCACTTGATATTTTAGTTTTCAGTGGAATACCTCAGCAGCTTTTGAAAGTATTGCCATGAAGTTTGGTACACACGCTCATATGCCCTCTCAGGATGAATTGTGTTGATCCCCTGACTTTTCATCAGGCACCATTATCAGGTCAATTCTGACCTCACACACCGGCCTGTCAGATATACAGTAACATCCTCATGCAGTGCTGTAACACTGGGATTAGTGGTCTGCATGAGGCTTAAAGGACCATTACATTTCAGAGAGGCACATTAGAGGCTCTACAATCATAGTCAATAATGTTTAATGACATTGAAAATGGATGTATAATGATTTATGCCACTGCAGTTGATTACAGACACAGTACAGTAATAATATAAAGAGTATTACGTGTTGTAGGTTCATGCTTATGGTGAAAGCGGTGAACTATATTGATTGTGAGAAAAATGCAAATCTGAGGACTACAAATATTAGATATATTATGTATATATCTTCCATAAAATAAGTATAAATAAAAGAACAAATGAATAAAAAAAAATCAGTGGTACTAGTACAATACATTTCATGTGGGTTACATTTCCTTGGTTATTTATTGCATTTAAAAACCTGCCGCAGTGCAGTGCAACGATGCTTCACCACCTTTTATCTGTAAGCGAGGGAACATATTCACAGTTGTCTTGATCCAGTTGAAATTCATTAATTTTTTGAAGTGCTTAAACATCCAGTGTCCTCTAAACGATACACAATACAATACACAGTAAAACAAATACAAAGGTCAACATTGTTACATTGATTTTCAAGTTGTATAGATTGATTTTACGTAACTAAAACAATAGAAATATACACTATTGTCTGATAACAGTGAATTCACAACCTCAGTAACAGCAACAACTTTAACATGCTGGACTTTTGCATATCAGATGTTTTTTTTTAACAAATACATTTTGTGGTCATTGGTTTTAGTTTCAATTATGTTGTTCAAGATTTAATTCTTTCCATTTCCCACTTTATCTTTTAAGCTTTTTGCTTGTCTTTTTACACCTCATGAATTTGGATTGATTTCCTTAAAACGCTTTATTTTAAACACTCATTAATGTTTTGTTGTGTCACGTCTCTTGTCATTTAAATATTAATCTGTCCTTCTCTCTTTCTCCCACCTCCACCTGTTCTCACAGATATGGAGGAGAGGACAAGTGCAGCATCATGGGCGAGTGGAAGTCGTTCCTCAAAGGTAACACATTACTACAACTATTAACAACTTCTACTAACGCTAAATACTTTTGCTTTTAGTGCTATTATTGTGGATTACTAACATGAGTGATACTTCTGATACTGATTCTGGTATTAATACTATGATGGCAAATGTACTGGGGATGTCCTGAACCAACCAGCAGACATTTACCTTTTTGACTTTGTTTTTATGAGAGAACCAGAAAGTTATTCACCTGTAACTGATATTTCGAGCAGGGGATTGTTGTTCATCTAAGTCTAAAAGCGCTCAGACTGTCAGCCATCTAGCAACATTGTCTGACTCACCAGTTTTCTGCTATATACATACAGTACCTTACATAGGGAGACCTGAGCAGCAACAGCAGAGTTTAAACTCGTTGATTAGAATAATTAGAATCATTTGAAGTTTGCTTATTACTCAGGACAATATCCTGTAAGGGTCTTCTACAGGCTGCTTACTGAAATAATTAGGCATGTGAGGAGAGAGGTTATACAGAATGAGATTGTAGAGATGGATGTATTTACACATTTTTAACATGTGGTTAAAGATGTCTATTAATCTCTAATATGAATATATTGTACTTCTGTTTAGCTTTTTCAATTATAGAAAATGATCCAGTCTGCCCCAGACACACAGAGTGGCGAAATGTAAATGCATACACGCACTGATTAGTCAAAACCTTAATTACCACTCGTTCCTAATATCCTTTTGGTACTTTGAGGTATAGACTCTACAAGACCTCTGAAGGTGTCCTGTGGTACCTGTACCTGGTAACAGGTCCTTTCAGTCCTGTAAGCTGTGAACTGCAGTCACCGTGAATCAGACTTGTTCCAGGAGATTCCTCAACCCCTTGTAGATGGTTCATGGCATGTCCCCCCTTAGACCAATGTCAGTTTGATGGGAGCACCCTACAAACCATTCTAGGGCCCAATCCTGATTCTCCCGTTTGGCCCTATCCCTTGGCCCTACCCTTCCATAGGGTAGGGTGTCCCACTTCTTTTGGGGATTGAGGGGTAGTGGACATCTAACCTTCCAACGGAGTTTAGATGTATGCTCATAACATAAATAAATGTTGTATTTTTTTCAAAAATATTTTTGCAATCTGAAAGCGCAGTTTTGCAATAATAAAGCTCTTTCTGTTTGTGAGCATTACTAGCAAATTCTCTGAGATACACTATACTGTAAATGTACATAAATGTAATCATAACATTCAAAGGCCTACACACTTATTAATAATTAATTTAGGACTACTGTTGAAGCAATGAGTGGTGTCCCATTTCTTTAGGTTAAGACTACTACGCTGTAACATAGTAACTGAGCTTGGGGCAGCATTTGTGAACACTGCATTCACATCTCATCACCTTTTAAGTTGATCTGAGAAACTTTTTTGCAAAGAGTTGAATGTTTTTGTCGTCTCCAAACTCTTGAGGAAAAAACTCTTTAGCTGCTCTACTGTGATGGCCAGCAATATGCTTGCTGTTCCTGTCAGCTATTTGGTGCTGGTGGAGTTGGGCACAGGGGTTTTTAGAGCTTTTTTTCCCCCTCATATCAACTGCCTGTTGCAGCCAAAAATGACTTTATTATGGTGGTAAAAGTGAACCAAAATAGTAAATTTACAGACCAGGCAATTAAAGAATGAACTGAAACTCACTCTAACAAAAGCCGTTACACTGGGACAATCCTGAAACACTCCAACGTGGACTAAACCCGATTTTAGCCTGTTGCCTGCTGGATCCGCTCCAGAGAAGGCTTAGTCCTGAAATTGTCCTGAGATCCCCTGAAAAAGGACTAGACATGGTGCTAGAATCTTGAGTGAGTGACTGAGTGAAACAGGGCAACAGTAAAGCTGCTGCTTAGTGTTAAAAAGTAGTCGAGTGACGCATCGTTCTTAAATGTTCACATCAGTTAAAGACATATAACCCAGGGTGAACATGAGTACAATATGAATTGTATAGCATTGGGCTCAGTTCAACCCTGACTTAACGATGTGTGTGGGCAAAGAATATGCACCATGAAAAGCCTAATTGTATATTTAGGCTTTTCATAACAAGCTAAAATTACTGATGCTGGCTGCAGGTTCATAATGAACAGACATCATGATTGTGACAATCTTCTCATCTCTTGGCCACATTGCATATCCACATATTTCAAAAAATGTCAAACTCTTGGTGTGTTCTGTGCTGCTGAATGTGAAAAGAAAATATAAGAGTCTCAAATCAGACCATCCAGCAGTATCTCAACGAGTAGTGTCACTGCTACTGATGGTGACACTGATATTAATACAGTAACACCAACATGATGGAATAATAAAACTCATTGCTCACTGTGTCTCCCTCTCCAGAGTTATGCGGATGGGTCTCAGTACATGGCATCACATGACAGCCTCTCACCGCCGTACGCCAATTCCAGGCTAACAGGTATGGTACATCAAAGTATGTGCGGTATTATGTTAAAGTCTTCTTGTTTCCTGCCATTAAGTTTGGCTTCACTGCTTTGTTGGGCTGTGTGTGTGTGTATGTGTGTGTTGTGTGTGGGCATAGAATTAGTGAAACACTCGTGTACATTGGAGGAGACAGGTCATCTGGCATGCAGTTTCTCTCTCTCTTTCTCTTTTGGCCTGCTGTGTGGAAAAACGCCAGGCTGTGTGTGCTCATTTACCCATGATGCTCTCTGCCTCTGGCTCTCTCCGATGTGGCGCCAGTTGTGAGCAAATGGCCACTGACACAGATAATCTGCCTCTCGCTCTTTCTCTCTCTCTCTCTCTCTCTCTCTCTCTCTCTCTCACTCACACACACACACACACACACACACACACACACACACACACACACACACACACACACACACACACACACAGTCACACAGACACACACACACACACACACACACACACACACACACACACACACACACACACACACACACACACACACACACACACACACACACACACACACACACACACACACACAGAGCTTAATTACCTTTGACTGGATGCATCAAATATGGAAGATGTCAGCTCTCAGCTCTCTGACTACCTGCTCTCTTTCTATCTCTCACTCTTCCTTTCATTTTGTTTTTGTTGTGCTCACACTTATCTTGTGAAGCATTAGATGTTAAACCTGTCATTTGAAGCCACAGAGACTTCAAACAGGTGTGTGTTTTAGGCCTACGTGTTTATTTTGTGTTTACATGTGTTTAGAAAGGGATGCACTGTATATTTGATGGATGTTTTTAAAGAAGACAAAAAGACAAACCTCTGCCAACAGGAGCGATGGCATCATTTCTGTATACACAGTATAAGAGGATAAATCAAAAAGTTCAGAGACTTGACGTTCTTGTGCGCAAACACTGCACATCACATGCATGAAGCATGGACAAGCAATAACCTTTGTAAGTAAATATTCCAGTGTTGTTGCTTGTTCAACATCAGCATCTGAGTTACACATTTTCTCCAATTTCTCCATGCAACTCAAACTTTGTGCAGAAAGTGCACATTAAAGTTGGTGTCAAATATTTGGAGTACAAAAAGAATCACAGATCTAAATCTGCTAAGTAGGGGTGGTGGGCAGCCACAATTGTATTGTCGTGGGCGAGAAACTTCAACACACTGTGCGTGAGGACATTATGTTGGAGAACCAAAGTGCCATTGTGTCACCATTCAGGTCGTTTGCAGTGGATGTTTTCCCACGTCATGGTTGAACTTGGTGTTGACATTCTGTTCCAGTGGAATTAATTCATGGTGCACAACTCCACGAGAAGAAAACCCAACTAGTTGCTCTCCTGTTGGATGATCCTTCTTCGGTTTTGGACAGTGATGTTCTGCCCCGCTGAAATGCAAATGTCACTCAAAATAACCTCTCCAAGCTCATTGCTTCATTGCTGTGGGCTTTATGAAGCTTTCAAGGGTCTTCATGGCCAATTTCCTGAGTTTTACACAGAATTTGAGGTATAGGCCCTCTGCTCGTGATCAGAAATGATAAGACTTACCCAGACCAGTGGTCACAAAATCGTTTGACTCAGATGCTGATATTGATGAAGCACCAAAATGATCAATACTTACTCATGAAGGTTATTGCTTCCCCCTGCACATCATGGTGCTGTGCTCCCTGTATGCGAAACAGGAGCAGTCTCTAAACTTTTAGATCCACCCTGGTATGGGAAAATGTGTATGGACACTGCAAATATATTGAGAGTTAATGAGCTCCAGTATGATGTTGGGTGATAGGGCCTGGCTTCTTGGCAGCATTTGATGGTGTTGAGGTTTGATGGAGCCTGCTAGTCAAATTCCTCTATGACAAACAAAGAAAATCTCTACCAGGGTCTGTTTTTGTGCACAGGGTGTATCATCTTGTTGAAACAGGAAAGGGTCTTCCTCAAGTTTGAAAAAAACAGTCGTGTATCAAACAAATATAACTGATTTAGAAAATTTAAACTTTTAGAGAAAAAAAGTGGCCTGGTTTTAAGTGGATGATGAATACTACACCAATTAACGAATGGTGGATTGATACAAAATTATGTCAAGTACTATTTTTCAGTTTTATTAAAATTATTATTCATGAGTATCCTAAATTGCCACAAACCTCACAAAACATTTAAGAGGACTTGCTTAATGGCTTTAATATGTGCACACAGTGTAAAGATCAAAAGTCAATGAATGGAACTTAGTTGTTGATTAAATCAACTCAAACTAAAGCGAAAAAAACCTGAAAAAATATGTTTCCTTTTATTATCACACTAACATAACAAAAGAAATGTAAAACTTCAGATTCCCATGATAGTGAAGTTCCTTGTTGGTGTGATCCATTGTGAGTGTGATGTGTTGTGACAGTGTTGTGATTATTGTATGTATATGCAGAGACAGAGAGAGAACAGACAATGCAGAGTCCCAAATGGAAATATTGTATTCTTCATCTGGCACACGGGCGTTGCAATTTACTTTGATAATGATAACACTAAGGGACAGAGACAGCCAGGGATATGGAACACACACATACACACATATACATACATATGCACGCACACACGCTCAAACACACACACACACACACACACACACACACACACACACACACACACACACACACACACACACACACACACACACACACACACACACACACACACACACACACACACACACACACACCCTATCATTGCCAAGAGTTTTCTAGAAATCATCCTCTGCTTTCTGTGTGACTATTCTAGTTCAACAGAACCAATTCTCTGTTAACTGCTCTGGTAAAATCAAATTGTCTTAGATGTTTGTATTGGCTTTTCTCTCTATATGTGTGTGTGTGTGTGTGTGTGTGTGTGTGTGTGTGTGTGTGTGTGTGTGTGTGTGTGTGTGTGTGTGTGTGTGTGTGTGTGTGTGTGTGTGTGTGTGTGTGTGTGTGTGTGTGTTGCGGTTTTTAAATAAAGGGTTTTTATTCATATCAATGCTGATGTTTTTCAGTTCTAAGTGTCGGAGCATGAACCAACATCTGAGGAGAAAATATTTATGACGTTTTGACTTGATGCTCAGTCTTGACCAAACAAACTCACTTTGAGTGTATGGTTGCTACGGTATTACTAAGGCATTATTAGGTGGTTATTCTGAAAATGATCGATCATCACTAAAGTAATGCTTTTACTACCTATTGGTGGCATGGTGCCATGAGGCTGGAATGTTTTCTCACGATTTAGAAACTGTTATTGTGTTTTTGTACTTGTCAAGGTGTTTAGATGGCTGCTATATATATATATATATACTGTATATACTGTGCATTTTATATTTATATTTAATATTTTTTACTGCTATTTTACTGCTGTTTTATTGCTTTTCTATTATTCTATTATTATCTTATTGCTTCTGTATGCTGCTGTAGCGAAAAAATGTCCCCTTGGGGATTAATAAAGTAACTACCTAACCTAACCTAACCTAACCTAACCTAACCTAACCTAACCTAACCTAACCTAACCTAACCTAACCTAACCTAACCCAACCTAAAAGGTTGGTTAAGCAGCATCAGTGTTTCCAAGTGGTCACGCGTGGTATTACAAAGAGAAACCCACAGCGCCAACTCAAAAAGCGTATTTTTTTCCAAGGACACGCACAACTCTAACAGCAAACAAGGTCGGGTTTTGCTTTCATTTTTGTGATGTCCTCGCGTTACATTGTGAGGACATCACGTGTTGTATGTTTCGCCAACAGTGGTTTGGGCAGTGGACTGCAGAACATGTAAGCACAACCAGCAACTAGAAACGTGTAGCTGAGCAGATGTCATTTTTGAGTCTGGTATCGAGTTCTTCTGAATACATATATGTATGCAATGGCATGATTGGTCGGGGCAAAGTTGTTTCTGGATGATTGATAAGTGGTTGCTTGTTTGTTGACCGACAATTGCAAACTGCTTGTTCTAGCATTGTGAGGTGGTTGCCATGGCGTTGTAGTTTATTTGTGCTCAGCTTTGCAGATGCTGGGGTGGTTGATTGACTTGCTTTGCTTGTTTTTGGAGTGTTTGCTACTATGTCACAAACCTAATTTGTGATTGTTTCATCTACTGTATGAGAGACAGTCCATGATGCTACTATGAAATGTTATGGGCTACTGTTTAAATGGAAATTCATTGACAAAACATCCTGCAGGTTGTTTCTTCTAGGGGAAACATGCTTTTAGAAAAAATGATACTCATCTTTGAGTGTACTTGTGTGTATGTATGTCTCATAAATTATTCCTTGATTTCAGGGCACAACCCCTTTGAAAACCTTACTAGATTATACATATGTGCTGCATTATATCATGTGGGTCATGAGTAGGTCAAGATGGATGACTAATTAAAGTAAAAGTATATCATTGATATAGAATTTAATTTGATTGTCAGAAATGTTATACAGGATACAATTAAGGTTAGAAGTTTCAGATAAAGCATTGTTAGGTTTCAACATAACATCACACCAACACGCAAATCTTTTTCAATGTCAAATGACAAGTTTATGTATCACTATAATAATACAACATACCCAGAGTTTGATTGTTGGAGAATTTAATGTAGTTTCCAGGCTGTTTATTTGTGCAGCCATTAGTTTTGGGAGAAGAGGACTGGCTGACAGAACCCAGAGGAACATCGGTTCCACTGCCCTGTGCCCTTACAGCACACAAACCCCAATGTGCAGTGTGAAATGTGCCAATAGATAATCAGCCAGTCTACGTGTATTTATGTATTTAAGGAGAGTATTTAAAGTAGCAGTGCATTGTGACATGTGCAGTCAAGACATCAAGTTCATCACACGTACACTTAATTTGAGAGAAGTTTGTTCCAAGCAAAGAGGAGCTGGTGTTTAAACGTGACATGACTCACAAATGGCCAATTTATTCTACAGCTTTGGTCGCACCTTATCAAAACAAACACCAGAGATTTTATAGGAACTATATCGTAAGCATCATTCTCAAATTCAGTTTAAGCGGTTCTTGTACATATAATCCCTTTCATTGTGTAGTAAATGACTCTGGTCTGTTCAGATTATGCTCAGGTTTGAGACACGGTGTAAACCACAGAAGAAAGATACACTTCAGAGTTTAATCAACCCACCGGAACATGTTGAGTTCAAACTCAGCCTCTCTCTCTCTCTCTCCCTCTCTAACCTTGTCTGTCTTTCTTAACCCCCCCCCCACCAACAGATTAGAGTGATGTTATGCTCTAGATAATCAGCGAAGGGATTAGTGTCATCTCAGCGACCCCACTAGATTAATCTGCCGCCACACACACACACACACACACACACACACACACGCAAGTACGCATTCATGCACGCACGCACACACACACGCACGCACGCACACACACACACACACACACACACACACAGACACACACACATTTGCACACAGTGATCTAGCAATCAGAGTTGTGTGTGTGTGTTCTATTTGTAAATGTGTATAGTTTAGTGATTGTTGGGTCTGTGTGTGAATTTCTGGTGCAAGTTTTTTTACGCGTGTGCATGTTTGTGGGTTTGAATGGTGTGTGTGCTCATTGTTGGCCGGTTACTGTGTCGGAATTTGAGTGTGGGATGTAAGCTTGTGTGTGTGTGTGTGTGTGTGTGTGTGTGTGTGTGTGTGTGTGTGTGTGTGTGTGTGTGTGTGTGTGTGTGTGTGTGTGTGTGTGTGTGTGTGTGTGTGTGTGTGTGTGTGTGTGTGTGGGAGTGCACCCTTGTGCAGTACTTGTCTGAATGTTTCAATGTTTGTGTTTGTGTGTGTAATGCTTGCTTTCATTTTTGTGCTATATGTGTGAATAAAGTAAATGATCATACTTGTATGTCTGTGCGTCTTTGTGTTTGGGTGAATATGAATGAGTGTATTTGAACTGTTTGTTTAAATGTGTGTATAAATGAGGTATTGTGATTCTAGCTTCCATGTGTGTATGTGTGTGTATATGTGGTTACACAGTATATGCTCCTGTGTCAAAACCTGTATGTAGTTGCTTGGCAGAGCAGGTGCACCACCCTGATACCCCCCCTACAATGTAACTGTCACCTACATTGTAAATGAGAGGCTCAGTGGTTTCAGCCAGTAAGCACATTCTGTTCTGTTATAAATAAACAATCTGATGTGGTTTCAGTCAGATTCTGAGGTACAACAGCTCCATTTTTGTTTCTACTGCTTCCATTTTGTCATGCAAAAACTCAATGTGGGGATGCATGTCTAAAAATTCCTCCTTGTCACAGTTTAAGCGTAAAATAAAGTTTTTTTTCGGGCATCAGTTTGTTCAGGCTACAGTGCGTCAGTGTGTTAAAGGAAAAATCCTCTTGTGCATGTTTTTTCTAGCTGAGCAGAAACACATGGAGCAGCATTAAATCGTCTGCAGCTATACTAGAAGCACATCGGCATGCCAATGTGCTTACTGCTTTAAAAGAAAAGTACATTCGTTTGCAGGTATTTTTGGAAAAATAATAATTTTGACAGACATGTAATTGTCTTGAAGTTGATCTTTTTACTTTCTATGAAAATTTGATTTAAAAATGTCCTGCAATGCAAAACAACCTGTATGTTATATGACAAAAGATGAGGACAGATGCATACAAAGTTTAGCTACTAATATGTCAATCAGATTGTGGTGTGTTTAAAAAAAGCATGAACTGTACAATATTGTAGATTGTGTATAAAACTGCAGCATTTAACAGAACTGTCGCTTGTATAAAAAGCGGTGTATAAACCTGATGATCTTGGCTCCCTCCTCCTCCTGTTGCTGTTGCTGTTGAAATGCAGTGAGTCAGCCGTCTGTCTCACCTTTGTGTGACCTTATTAATGAGTGTTGAGCCATGAGGCTGGACCCCCTCTGAGGAGGTCACATCTGGACACTTTATATAGAAATACATATCTGTGTCTTTCTCCCTCTGGTTTTCCTTCCTTTCTTCTCTCTGTTTCTTGCTCCGATTCATTTTTGTCACCTTTTCTGTTTCGGAGTCTGTCTTGTTTATCCTCTAGTTTTCCTTTTTTCTATTGTCACTCAATTTCCTTCTTGACATTTACTTAATATATTATACATTTTTCCCACTTTGTCTTCTTTTTGTTATTCTTCGTCATCATCCCCCCACCCCACCCCCACCCCACATTTTTGGTCTTTGTCTCTTTACAATCTCTAATTATATATCCTGATTATATCTTATTTTCATGTTCGTCCCTTTATCTTTCTATAAGCCTCCACACCTTTACCCATTTTCTCCTTCATGGAGACCCGACTCTCTTGTCTCCCTCTCTACCCCAGGAGCCCCTCACCTCAGCTGGGTGTGGTACCAAGGTCACCCCCCTGTCTCCCTGTGCTGGGTCTGTCTTTTTGTGTTCAGAATGTTTAAACAGAGAGGAGAGGAGAGGAGAGGAGAGGAGAGGAGAGGAGAGGAGAGGAGAGGAGAGGAGAGGAGAGGAGAGGAGAGGAACAAATAAGAGAAGAAAAAAGGAAAGTAGAGGAGGGAGAGTAATAGGAGAGAAAATAAGAAAAGGAGAGGAAGCATGGTGGAACAACTTCTAAAAATTAGAAAAAAAAACTAAAAACAAGGTTTTAGGGTTATAAAACCACTTGTTGGGACACGACCTATGTTTAATTAGGTCACATGATGACACCTGAGCCAGTGCTGTAAACTGAATGTTGCTGAAAGCGAACCTTTGAGTTTAGACTTTGGAACACAAAGTGTTCCCGAACACACAATTTATCAGTGTGATTTTCAGCAGTTAAAAAACACTATATGAAAACAGAAAAATACAGGAGCAAGTACAACCATGAGTAAAACCAGGTGCAAAATAATAAAACAGCAAGAATAAAAGATTACAAACATTGAAATGATAAGGTCATTTTTTTTGGAACATCCTCCATTTCCCCTCCATCCTCAATGACTTTCTGTCTTTTGTCTCAGCTGATGGAAACTGAACAGCCACCGTTTCATTCTGAGTATTTTGAAAGGATGTCATAAATTGATTAGTGCTGCATTGACTTCAGTGCATTAACACGGACACACAATGCAAGCCACTGCGGAGTATTTAGTATATTATTGTTTTGAAGGGGCTGTGTATCACTTGTAAATTGTCTGTGTAATTAGATCTGACATAGTAATAATAGGTCTCGTCAAGGCGAGAGGGTGGAGGGTGGAAATGTAAAACGTTCACTCTGAAAGGAGCAGTTCATCGCGGAGCACTTCGGGGTTCCTGATGGGGGGGAGGGAGATGGCCTGGAGTATTATATGTAAGAACAGTTTTATGTTTCTTGAAGAACTGTCAGAGTGAATAATCACTGTTTGAATAGAGTCAAAAAGGAGATAGTGAGGCTAAGGAACAGGATAATAAAATTACTGAATTACAGCCTCCTTAGCTGGATCAATGTGTTAATTTTCATGCTGCAAGGGTAAGCTGGATTTAAGCATTCAGAAGAATGTTGACAGGCTAAATAGTGATGATGCAGTGTGCAACATTGTAACCAAAAACCTCAAAGATGAGAGAAACCCAAAATCATCATCCTGCAACAAAGACATTTTGCATAAACCCCCCGAATAAGCTAGACATAATCATTCTTTATCTTTGATATGACTGAATGTGACAGATTCTTCAATAAGGACTAAACAACAGGGCCTATATAAGGAACTGGGAAGTGGGAATATATCCCACCTGTGAATGGGAGAATACACCTGAACGCTCATCAAACTGGGAACATCAAACTTTTCTAATGGAAGGCTTTTAAGAGCTATGAGAAAAAAGATTGATGTCACTTGACGAGGCAGCGTTTGTTGTGAAAGGTACCTTCACAAAATAAGGTGAATTTTAAAGGATTGTATTGCCTAGACTACCACATTGGCGAGCTGTGTTAAATGTTGAAAACAGCCGTACATGAAAATGTCTAGAAATGTAGTGCCCAAATAAGATTGACCTCCGAGTTCCATTTTGTTGATTTATACGGATGGTTACGAGGTTATTTGTTACTTTTCTGTAATCTGATGGCGGAAATAGAGCACATGTTTTGGGGACTGACATTTTGCCTGTCTCAACTTAGCAGTGAGATGTTTCCAAATGGGAACATTTCAAATTTTCAGCTGCCTGAATGCACAACAAGAATCACAAAACTGATACTACACAAAACTCTATTGGCAATGCTAGCACCTCTGAGAGGCTAAACGGTGGTGCTTTTAGCTAAATGATAATGTCACTGTGCTAACATGCTCAGTGTTAACATGCTAATTCTAAGTAAGTATAATGTAGGCTTAAGTGTATAAAGTACAGCTAAGACTGATGGGAACTTCAGTAGATACCCAGGTATTTAATCAGTGACCAAATTATTGGACAATTTAAGATGTTGACCTGATTATAGTGCTGGTGTGATATTTCACAGGATGGTGGTTCTGTAAAGGTAAAGAAAGGCAGCATCAAAGTCAGTGAGATTCACTCCTGATCATTGTTAATGTCTGTAATAAATTCCATAAATTGTGTGCAATATTTCAGTCTTGACCAAACTAAGTAACATTTTAAATCCAACTTCCAATACAGTGAGATAACATACAATGTAATTTTCCCAGAAGAGAAGTCACAAATTCCCTGGAGGTAATTATTTTAAAGCCACAAGAAAACATTGAACCCCCATCCTCATTGTTCAACATCAGGTAACGAAAAACCTAAAATGACACTGATTCCATTGGTAGGATGGAGTTCCTGACCTTAAATATGAAGAAATCTTCTGATGATAAACCTTTTTATGTCAGAGCTTCTTTGTAACTTCATGTAATCAGATATTTTGTGTATGAACATATAATGGGAAGTAATTACTGTATTTTCCTTGAGATAACGTGAGCATCGGCTAATATTAAATATGATATGATTATTCAATGTCATATCAAAAAATAATTGACTGTCTGTCTGTCTGTCTGTCTGTCTGTCTGTCTGTCTGTTTATTTTTCTATCTGTCTATTTATCCATCCATTTGTCTGTCTTCTCCATCCTCTGTCATCCATCCAGATGAGGCCCCTGGAGACCAAGCTCGGGTCACTCATGTTACACTGTGTGTGTGTGTGTGTGTGTGTGTGTGTGTGTGTGTGTGTGTGTGTGTGTGTGTGTGTGTGTGTGTGTGTGTGTGTGTGTGTGTGTGTGTGTGTGTGTGTGTGTGTGTGTGTGTTTTCCTGCCTCACTCTGTGTGTGTATGTGTGTGTCCTTTATCTTTCTATCACTGCATGTCTCTGCTGCTATGTGTGTGTACAACTTGTGTGTGAGTGTGTGTTTGTGTGACAGACTGTGAAATGGTGCGTAGTAGCACCTGGGCCCTTCAGTGTTGATTGATCGGCTTGGTCATGTGGAAGAGTCCCATCTGGCCAGCCACGCTACGGTGTGTGTGTGTGTGTGTGTGTGTGTGTGTGTGTGTGTGTGTGTGTGTGTGTGTGTGTGTGTGTGTGTGTGTGTGTGTGTGTGTGTGTGTGTGTGTGTGTGTGTGTGTGTGTGTGTGTGTGTGTGGTGGAGAGAGAGTGCTTGTTTGTGTGTAAGAGGTGAGAGAGAGATAGAGATGTGCAGCATTAAATAGTATGTTTATTGTGAGAGTAAGTGTGGAGAGAGAGAGCTCTTCAGTTATAACTGTGGCTCCCAGAGGCCAAAGATGAACTGTATTTTATCAGAGAGACACACAGGGCCTACATTCACATTGCAGGCATTAAAGGAAAATGACTCTATTTTGTTGTTGTTGTTGTTGTTCTTTAAACCTAGAATGTTGTTTTCATATTTAGTGTGTTGGTTCTGAATAACTTCATAGTAGTAATAATACAGGTAGTAAATATATTGCTTTTTCAACTTCTTGTGCTCCCCCCTATGTCAGCATAAAATTATGATGCAGCTTTAGACATGCGTTGGATTACATTTGTGTGTCCTTATGTGTTGGATGCCTCCACTGGTAACCTTCGTCAGCTGTCTTTTTTTGTACTGGAGTATCACCAAAATCACCATGTAGCTAGACCACAAATGAAGGAGATTTTTAATCAGATGTATATGAGATTTAGAACCACGTAAAATGGTGTAAATCTGAAATTATTTCATGCTGACTCTTGTATTAAATAAACAAGTCTGAGTTTCGAAATGGAGAACGGCAAAATGAAAATAAAGAGACAAAAAGACAGAGGCAGACAGACAGGGAGAGAGAAAGACAGAAAAAGAGACAGTGTGTGTTTTCTGAAACGAAGCCAACTGATAATTAATGCCTCTGACATCATGGTGCTCTAATTAAGCCTGGCATTCATTAAGCCAAGTGAGGGGGGTGTTCGTTAGTGGCTTTTGGAGGGGGGATTTGTTAAGTCTTCATTGTTACTCTTTTTAGACAATAGTGAAAGAGAGAGGTGAGGAGAGACATGGATAGTACTGGACCTTTAGGTGTGGGAACAGCTTCTGGCAGCAATATTTAAAGTCACCAGCTTATGGGCAATGGTAACCATAAATGGCTAATTGTCCACGTGTCGAACTTTTCCATCACAACAGAACCAAACAGAGACAGTTATTTCCGTTTAGATACCCATCATTTAATCAGTGGACCATCTGATTGGTTCACTCTTCAAGTGTCAGCTAGATGAGAAAGAGATAATCAGATCAGCTAATTGTTTTATTACAAACACATCCGACTACCTAAGTACAGTGTGTACATCACTAGTTGTGAAACAATAATTTCATTGCTACCCTGCTACACTTTGAGCTACACTTTGAGCTTCAGTTTGTTGAGCTGGGTTTTTCACTACAGTGACATGTTTCAGAGTATAATTAGGCAGCACGTTTTTTGTAATGAGCTAGTTAAGAAGTCACCAAAGGACTAAGCTAAGCAAATCTTGAAAACAAAAATGAAGGGATAAATCCACAACAGAAGCTTTGGTTATAAGAACAAATATTTCAGCTAATAAATCTAGGAATAAAAAAAACAATAAGGACCAAGCGTGCTAGGACTAAATGAACTAAAGTACCTGGGGCTATGTAATTAATTAGGCAGGACATAAAAGTTAGTCAATATCATTTCAACTAAATAAACACAGGTAAAAACCTGAGACAAAGGATTTTAGGCAGGGGAATGGACCGAATGACCTCAACTAAAGAAGAAACTTCAAATAACCAAGATACAGGTGAAATATGAGCTACGCAGTACATTAGCTACATTAGCTATAGGAGGTTCTAGGTTTCTAAACTAAAGGAGCTACATCTAAAAGACTACAGCTAAATAAGCTACATATAAATGGTGGAGTGAAAGGTCAGTCCAACAATAAAGAATCAAGAACTAAAGTAACTATCAAAAAGAGCCATGACTCAAAGACTCTGTGGACTTAAAGACGTTAACTAAAAGGGCTAAAAGATGTAAGGGGAAGATGCTGGGTCAAAGCCTGAAAGAGTTGTAATTAAAGGCTTAAAGGAAACAACAAGAGTTTAAGAAAGAGAGAAAAGATGGGAAAAGCTAAACAGATGACGACAGGAGCTACAATATGTCCATCATCATCTTGCATTTCAACTTTGGGCACTTTCAGAGGAAGGTTGACAACTGCGAGAGAAACAAGTGAAAATCCAAAATGTTGACCTCCAACAGATCATTTAGCCAATGAGAGCCTAGATCAACAGTCAGGGATGAAGAGACAGGGAGGAGTCTAAAGGGGTAGAGGGACAGGAGAGATGGTAAGAAGTCAAGGAAAAAGAAATTCAAATACAAAAATTGGCAATTAAAATAAAGGGATTGTGAAGTTACATTAAACTGAAAGATAATAAATGCAGTCAGTAAACGATAGTCATGGAGAAATAGAAAGAGGTGTAAAATGAAAAGTAAAGTTTGGGATCCCTATCCATTTTTTTGATCGGAGGATTTTCTGATAGCTAATTAGGCATGGAGGGCCAGCCATCGACAGCTGCATTCATCATCATAAAACGTAATAATTAATGACATTCCAACAAAGAAAAATATGCAAATGAGCTCCCCTCATTAGCATTTTCATATTCAGCTCCCATAATGCTTTTGCTGACAAGGTTGTAATTAATGAAAATTCATGTCTCTTAGCTGAGGTCTAGATTGGATCGCATTCATTCGCAATCCTCCAAACGAGTAGTGGAGAAAAAAAAAAAAAAAAAACACGACGGGGATCACTGCCAAGTTTTTAGTGAGACGAGCGGGAGGGGCGGGGGAGAGACAGTGACACAAGGAGAGAGTTAGAGAGAGAGGAAAATGGAGATGGAGGAAGGCAGATGGCGAGAGATGAAAGGAAGACAGGCAGCGACACAGTCAGAGAGAGCTAGGGAGATATGGAGAAATTAAGAAAGAGGGCAGTACTGTTGCAGAAAGTTGCAGGAAAGCATGCAGTGACAAGAAAGAGCGACAGAAGAAGGCAAGGATGTGTGAAAAAAACAAATTACGAATGGAGAGAGAGCAGAGAAAAAAAGAAACACAATGGGCTGCTCAGGACAAAAAAAGTATTGTTATTTTGAATATTTTGTTTTAGGTTTGATACATTCTAAACAAAACACTTAATGGCCCTTTTGGTCCTGGGTTTCTCCTTTTGGGCTGTATACTCTCCATTATGGCTGTAGAGTACCGGATGTCATGTGACTTGTTTTGTTTACGCCGCTATTTTGGCAGAAAAAATGTAATGAAAAGAATTGCACCAATGTCAATTTAATGTTGTCAGAGATAGACTAAACATGACGGATCCTTATAATGCCCCCTGTGTGACATTAACAAGTCGAGAAACAGCCGGAGCAGACATCACTCTAGAGCCACAGTATCCATGGGCCTTATTTATAAAACAGTGTGTATGATCGATACATAAAGTGTCTGGACACACAAAAGCTGAAAATGGCAAAAGAAATATTCAGATTTATAAAACTGCGTGCAGCACACCTGCGCATAGTGTTCCCTTTACAAATCACAGTTCACGTGGAAATGTTTGACATACATCAGCCTCATATCCCGCCCTCTGCACATCCACATTCAACTATACATGGTCAATGCAAAGCAACTTATGAATGTTGATGCATATAACATTTGCATACGGCTTAGTGGTTATTTGGTTCATTGGTGAATCAACAGATAAGAAAACCCCCCAAAAATACTTTTTCTGACACAGAAATTGTGCTTGTGGATAAGGTGGAGCACATATTTTTTGGGGGCACCTCAGTGGAGCTGCAAACGGGGAAAAAAGCAGCGAGTCACAACGCGTTGCTGCAGTGTCTTCATTGCACTTCAGTGCTTTTACACACAAAGACTACATAAAACTATACACACAAGAAGATACCGTATTAAAAAAAAATATTCATCAATTCTTTGATGCTCTTTGATTTTTTTTTCTTGGATTTCAGTTTGCAATGTTAACGCAGTGAAAAGCACTCAGAATAACCAGGCTTGATATAAAGTAAAGCCTAACTAGATCCCTGCCACCTCCCGGCATCATCATTTCAACTGACCATATCAGCCCTCTCCTTCGCGCTCTGGTTCAAGAGGGAGGGGAGGTTCGTGTTGATGAGACAGCGCTCATGAAATATTAAGAGGATTTAGATTTGCTTATATCATTTATAACTGAAAGTTGCTTGCGGAGTAGTTATAGCTCAGTAGCACATATTACACTGCTGTTTAATGTGTGATGTGAAGAGAAATTAAATGTGTATAAAGGATCTGGATCTGTGCACTTTAACTCTGTTCGTCATAGATGTCTGTGTCCTTCAGCAACTGTACAGTCTCTGACGTCCGTTGACATTTCCATGTCATGTAAACAAATAAAACTGTAGTTTTCCCTGCCAATCTCGCTGCTGATACAGTGAGTAGGGCATTTCAATATAGTACAGGTGCCTGCATCTATTTCCTAAGTGGTTGCTTTTTCATTTATTTATTTATCTATTTAAAACAAGTTACGGAGGGTGGGACTAGTTGTGTTTTTCCCCAGTTTGAATTTTGGCCTTTCTGATGCTATTATCCAAATTAATTATCAAATTATAATAATGGATCAGTGGACATGATTATGTTTTTTCTACTTGTAGAAATATTTGGGGAGTTTCAGTACTTTGCAGGTTGAAATTGCCAAGTTACAAAGCCAGACACAAGTTTTTTTGCCACAGTGCACACATTCTCATGGCTCAAGGCCTGTACATTTTTACATCATGATCATTTTTATACAGCCGTGTGCATGAAAACCACAATACGCAAAGTTGTAGTTTGTGCGTACTGTTTATACTTGAACCTTCCTGATCAGCGTTCCTTTGTCCTTCTATGGAAAGCCCCTAAAAGGCTTCAAAAGCCTTGAGGGTTACAAATGGACAAAATCTGAATTTGTAAATAATATTCAGCTTTGCAGCTTACTGGATAAGAATTGCTTTGTCATCACTGGAAGGGTAAGTGTTCCTTTAGTGGGCATTAGCATCAGCAAGGGACAGTGTAATGTAGTTGTTGTGCTAAGGTATATGTAGCATTAGCTAAACTGTATCTTTGATTGACCAAGAGTTTTTATTACATTATCACTGTGTCAATGAATTTTCAAAAGGTGCAACTTCATACATGAAATTATTCCTTTATATTAAACAGCAGTTATCATGAAACATAAAAGAAACGAGCACTATAATTTGCCACTGGTGCTTTTCTGACAATATGTATTTTGATTTTGAGTGTCGAGACGTCAACTCCCAAAGCTCAACCTGCAGCAGGAAATTGAAAAAAAAAATTAAAAATCACACTGCTTGTTTTTCTGTTTTAATTCTCTTTAAAACTTAAACTCTGAATTACTGCACACATTTTCAATTTGTTCAAGCAGTCTAAAAGGTATTGTGGTGTGTTTAGTGACAGTTTTTTTGTCTGCCGGCTAAACAGTCAGGGTTTCGGATGCTACAAAGTTGATTTAAGCCCCTTTACATAGTAAAGTCAATATTCTACATAATTATAGAGAGAAACACAATAATATCCCTTTGAGAAAGCACTTGGTGACACTGAGGAGAAAAAACAGGAAATAGCAACATGAAAATGTCAATTGTATGAATTTGCCTTTACATATCCTATCCTTTAATTTCACAAAGTTTAAAGTCCCATCCTGCATGATGAATCAAATTACCAGTGACCACAAGTACCTTTAATTCTATGGGCTGTCATTATTACACATTCACACCATATTTTACTTCATTGGGTGAATTATTTTGTATTTGTAGTCACACACATTGTGTATGAATTTTCTTAGATGCTACTTATATTTTTCCTAGCTTGGTCTTCGTGGCTGAATGGTGGTCTAAAACAGCGGGTGGCAGCATTACACTGATGCTGCCACCTGCACTGCAGGTATTAACACCAGTTGAAGAAGAAGCCGGTCTCATCATGTCTTCATTTCAGATAAATCTTTCAAGCTTTGCCTTTAACTTTAGCATGTAATATTTCTGATTTGTTTTTGAAGGGTTCAAGTCAGTAAATCTAATTGACTTGAACGTGGTGAAGTGTGTGTGAGACGGGTAAAGAGAGCGACAGATAGGAGAGATACTCCCTTTGGGGGATGCTCGAGCACACCTGTTAAAATGTAGAGTCGGAGCTTCACCGAGAGCTTATCACCCAGTGTGCATGTGTGTGTGTGTGTGTGTGTGTGTGTGTGTGTGTGTGTGTGTGTGTGTGTGTGTGTGTGTGTGTGTGTGTGTGTGTGTGTGTGTGTGTGTGTGTGTGTGTGTGTGTGTGTGTGTATTTTTGCGTGTGTGTGTGTGTGTGTAATGATACTGACAGATAGCAGTATCTGTGGTTTGGCACCTGAACACAGCTAATAGGGATATTTTGCTCTTCACTCTGCAGTAGCAGCTTGTTATTGTCTTCGGCCTGTGTAATAACAATATTCAACAGCATGATGTCAGTTTAATCTGCAGGTCTGTTCTGAAGTTGTTGGTTGTTTTTTTTTTTACATCAGTGCGATGTTTGGGGAGCCTCTTCACACTTGATCAGATTTTATGGTTGATCCAGTTTACTTGGTCTCTTCTGATAATCATTTAAGTCAGTTATAATTGCATTTGCGGGAGAGTATTACTACGAAAAAGTGAATTATTGATATCATGTCACTTAGTTATCATCTAATAAACTCACATTTGCCACTTAATTATTATGTTATTTTTCCCTTTACAAATACCATTATTTGATCAACACATAAAAAGTACTGAAAAAGTATATTGGTCATTTGTCCACTCTCTGAATACAACACAGATATTTTTAGTTTTTATGCAAAAACTCCTCCTGTGTGAAAGTCTAATGTTATGTCAACCTTCCTGTGGACCTTTGCGTTCGTTACCTCCGTTTTGGTTTGGTTTTGGTACCAAAACCACTTCGTTAAGTTTAGAGGCCGTGTCCAACAAAGCTTTTTTCTCTGTGTGAAACCTATTTTCTAAATGGTTGTAAATGGGAGTGCCATATTTTTTTCCAACGCCAGCAGCTTGGCGAGGCACTGAGCGTCTTCTGTGCTGAGTATTCTGCGTTTTTTTACTGGTTGCAAAGAGTTGGAAAAAGTTTGGGAAAATCTCCTCACTCATCACTCTCACGTTTCACAAACTATCAGTTAAATTAGGTACTTTCAACATCCGTTACTTCCATCAAGCTGAAAAAACTTGCTTCCTAAGCGCTCAAAAGCTCTCCCAGCTTTTTCAGCATTTTCAGCTGGTAAAAAATGTTTCGGCGGACACACAACATTCGTTTACAAAAACACAGTTTCACTCAAAATAGTAGACCTTTGTAATTATGGCTGCAGTAATAAAGATGCAGTTAAAGTTATAGAATTGTCCTATTTAAAATAAATTTGAACCACTGATTGGTTTCACACTTATAACGAACAGCATTCTCCTGTGTGAAAATCCAGTGTTTTGTATCCCATCCATCAACCCCAACCTCCTCCCTACACAGACTTTGTGTCACGTCACCTCCTCTATGGCTCCTGTCAGAATTACTATGGCCACGGGTCTTAAGCAGCTTCCACAAAACCCTTTGTGGTTCTGGTCGTAGTTTCCTTCAGTAACAGGTAAGGTAAAAAAAATTAAAAAAAAGCTAAGATGTGGGATTACTCTCATTCCAGTAATTATTACTTCTAGTTGAAGTACCTATTTTGATAAATTAAGTGTATCTACTGGAGTAAAAAAAATTGTACTTTACCAATCTTCGTCACATTCTCTCCCAGTCAAAATGAGGTATTTGATTTTTTTGATACACTTTATTAATCCCCGAGGGGAAATGTCTTCACTACAGCAGGGGGGTTGTCAGGGGGGAGATGCTGCAGCAGGCTGCCACTAGCGCGGCGCCAGGTAACCTGACCTGAAGTGCATGTTTTTGGATGACGGGAGGAAGCCGGAGAACCCGGAGAGAACCCACGCAAGCACAGGGAGAACATGCAAACTCCGCACAGAAGGGCCCAGGACCGGATTCCAACCCAGAACCTTTTTTGCTGTGAGGTGACAGTGCTAACCACTGCACCACCGTGACGCCCCGTGTTTACCGTGTTTGATTCACTTTAAACAGTAACTGACAGTAATAATAAACCTACCTTTTTGAGTTAGTAAATTATATATACATTCACTCTTTTGCACAATGAACTTTCATCCCAGTGCACAGTGCTCACTGGTTTGTCTGTTTTATTTGATCTAAGTTGTGTCATGGAGTAGAACATGTGAACATGTTTGTTCAAGCTGAAACTGGCTGTAGTTTAGCTCTTTGAAATATTCTATAAATTGTGTGTGTGGGATATGATAGCACAAACAGTGAGCACAGCACAGTCAAGTTTAAACAGCAGAGATGTTCAGTTCAGTAGATAAAAACAAGGGGAGAGAGTGCACATTAATCCATAAAGGAGTATAAAACTCCACAGATTAGATGGCTTTGTTCAGGTTAAAGCAGGATAATCTTTGTAAAGTGCTTTCTCCATGTTAGCTTTGACCTCCTGTTTAAAGTGACGTGTATTGTCAAAAATTAATTTAAAACCACATAGCAATAACCATCATCAGATATTTATTGATGATTAAAACTAAATAGAACACCTTCTGTGCATAATTTTAACTATTAAGATGCATTTCAAAGCTTAATTCATTATTTAATGAATTTTACATTGCAGAAGTGCATTTAACAGAAATGCTTTGATTGAAAGACTGTCAGTTCGTGACTTTGGAATTTTTTTCCATAAATAAAAAATGCAAAAATGAAGATGTAAACATTTTGGTGTGTTGGTGTGTTTGAGCTAATGATTCATCTTAAATCAAAACATCTTCTCTGTAGTTTCTATAGAAAAAGTGTGCAGTGTCGACCGTGAAGCCGCACAAAGCAGGCGGAGGATTCGACTCTCCAACGATGCTAGAATACTGATATGTTCTCTCTGTATGTTTGTGTGTGTGTATGTGTGTGTGTGTGTGTGTGTGTGTGTGTGTGTGTGTGTGTGTGTGTGTGTGTGTGTGTGTGTGTGTGTGTGTGTGTGTGTGTGTGTGTGTGTGTGTGTGTGTGTGTGTGTGTGTGCGTACATGTGAAGTGTTGGCACGAGATAGCAGTTGCCCCCTGGGCTTTGCCAATGTGGCACTGCCCCCTCTGCAGCAGCATGGCACAGTCTCAGTCTTTGTTGTGAAACTGGTTGTGTGTGAGTGTGTTATTTTCTGCGTGTGTGTGTGTGTGTGTGTGTGTGTGTGTGTGTGTGTGTGTGTGTGTGTGTGTGTGTGTGTGTGTGTGTGTGTGTGTGTGTGTGTGTGTGTGTGTGTGTGTGTGTGTGTGTGTGTGTCTGCCCTGGAAAGAGGGGTATCCAAAAAGAACCAACAGAGAAATAAAAAAAACAGTGAAATTGTTGAAACAAACCAGTCGTTTGTTCAGATGAACTCAACATTTGGATGTTTAAAAGTGAAAATACAATGTGTCCTCTTTTGTTCGTGTCTGTATGCATGAGTGTGTGTGTGTGTGTGTGTGTGTGTGTGTGTGTGTGTGTGTGTGTGTGTGTGTGTGTGTGTGTGTGTGTGTGTGTGTGTGTGTGTGTGTGTGTGTGTGTGTGTGTGAGAGAGAGAGAGCTGATTTTGGCAGATCTTGGCCACAGTCTCTTTTTTTTTTGTAGATGTAATGACTAACTGTTTGGGTCATTTGTTTGGGACGTTGAATTTTTACTCCCTCAAACAAATTAACTAACATTAAGCGGTGAGAGCTGGGTGGGGCTGAAGTGTACGAACATCAATGCTGTACTTTCTCTCTTTTTGTATTTTTCTCATTTCTCCCTCTGTTGTTCTCTATCTGTCTCTTCACATCCCTTTGTTTCAACATTTTCACTGTTTTCTTTTGTCCTTCTTCCTCTTTCCATTTTGTTCCTCCTTTGCTATCTCTTTTTTTGGTCCCCCTTCTCTTTGTTTTGTATTCCCTCCTTGTATTCCTTCATTCCCTTTTCCATTCCTTCTTTTCATGACTCCTCGGTCCTCTCTTCCATATTCTTCTGGTTTTGTTAACATTATTTCCCGATCTTTCCTTTAATTCATCAATCTTCATTTTCTGATTTCTTTCTTTCCTTTATTCTCTTGACTTTTGCCACTTTTTTTTCATGTTTCTTTTACAGTGTATACTACGCAGGTTCAGTTCTCTATGTTTGGAGGCTTCCGTCTTGCTGTAGTGCTTTTGAGCCACACTTTTTCCCTCTGCCACATAAATGGGGTGCTGCCACGTAACTGACCTTTGACCTCTAATGGCTGACATCCATGTATACAGTTACATTCTCTGTTGTCTCTTTAAGACTGACCGCTCAAATCACGTTGTGTGTATTCCTCACACATGAATGACGACAACACCTGCAGCTAGTATTCTTATAACTGTGGCATATTTCATGTGATCAGATTTTGATTTGCAAAAAAAATAATGAAATATCATGAGATTATTCAGAGTCTCACAGTTACTTCATTATATCTGTTAAAGTAACTATGTGTGTGTGTGTGTGTGTGTGTGTGTGTGTGTGTGTGTGTGTGTGTGTGTGTGTGTGTGTGTGTGTGTGTGTGTGTGTGTGTGTATAGAGGTGTTCTCTCTGTGGTTTTGTCTAAACTGAATGTGTCTGTTTTGTCTGAACAGATGTTTCCTGTGGCAAATTTTCAGGTAACAGTCTCACCAACTTGCTCTCCCCCTTTCTGTGTGTGTGTGTGTGTGTGTGTGTGTGTGTGTGTGTGTGTGTGTGTGTGTGTGTGTGTGTGTGTGTGTGTGTGTGTGTGTGTGTGTGTGTGTGTGTGTGTGTGTGTGTGTGTGTGTGTGTGTGTGTGTGTGTGTACGTGTGCGTGTGCGTGTGTGTGCGTGTGTGTGTGCGTGTGTGTGTGTGTGTGTGTGTGTGTGTGTGTGTGTGTGTGTGTGTGTGTGTGTGTGTGTGTGTGTCTGTGTGTGTTTGTGCGTGTACGTGTACGTGTGCGTGTGCGTGTGCGTGTGTGTGTGTGTGTGTGTGTGCGTGTGTGTGTGTGCGTGTGTGCGTGTGTGTGTGTGTGTGTGTGTGTGTGTGTGTGTGTGTGTGTGTGTGTGTGTGTGTGTGTGTGTTTACAGATAAGTGCCAATTTGCTGAGGAAAAAAGGGTTTTTGAGTCGCTCTGCAGTTGTCCTTACTGTGCAGATTTGAGATATTTTTCCTGGTTTTCTGTCCAAGCTGCCATCTTTGAAATTTCGGTTCTTCCTCTGATTGGCTTGAGAGGTTTGAGCATTTGTTCAATGTGTGTAACCTTCAGAGGGACTGAAGGTGACCTTTAGCTTTTGATTTTGCACTAAATCATTTAAATGTCAGTGCCCTGCACATTTCACCTGCTGTGTAATTCAGAAACATCAACTACAATTTCATCATTATGACCAAAGCAGGTGATTGGCTTGGGATTCATTTTACGTTACACTCATTCTATTCATTAAATTAGTGTAAATGAAGGTTGGGTTTAAGCTTTAACACTGAAGACATGGAGTGTTCTGTGATGTTTTGGGAAATTTTGGGGATGGGGATCAGTTTACACTTGGCAATTACTTTATCATTATTGATTATATTCCAAGTGAAATGATTTATATTTTCTTAAAATATTAAATTAACATCCGTCCATCAGGCCGTCTATTCAACCACACATCCACCCATCCATTAATCTGTCCATCCATCCATTAATCTAGCCATCCAGTGTTTTGTAGATTATTACTTAAACAGAACACAGACCAGAATGCTGTCTGAAAAAAAACACTCTTTAATTGTAATGCTCTATATCCCCCTCTTTTTCTTTAATCTTTTTCTCTTTTTTTCTAATTTCTCTAGCTCACCCATGCTCTCTTTCACTCTCCTTTCTCCACTTTACTAGTCTCTCTCTCTCTCTCTCTCTCTCTCTCTCTCTCTCTCTCTCTCTCTCTCTCTGTACCATATGGTGTACCATGGTACATTTAGCTTGTCAGTGATAATGGATGGCCATGGAAGCCCAGTTTTGCTTTAAGCGCTAGCTTGCTGCTTGCTGTCTCAGTGTGTACGTATGTGTGAGCGTGTGTGTGTGCTCGATGATGGCTGTTGATGCTTTCGGCTGTGGGATGAGGGATCATGAAGCAAAATCAGCCCCAACATGCACTAAACACACTCTCTGATACACACACACATACAGACATTTCGTTCATCCTGGTTGACTCTGCGGTCACTTCCGGGCAGTTTCATTCAGGCGATCTGATTGGTTGTGAGCAGAAACAGAATCTGGCCAGACATTTTACACAACAGATGTATAGTTCAGAGTTCAGCTTCAGTTCTCTACAGTGTTCTTATAAGAAATGTTGATGATCAACTGATCACACACGTAAGTGCTGTGTAATAGTAAGGCAACCAAACTAAACATTCACCTGATTTGACAGGTCCTAATAACAGATATATCGGTTGCCAATTTTGTAGCAAAAACCTTTTTTTTCTGTTGAGGGATGACTGATGATTGTCAACATTATACCAACTATTATTATTATTATTATTATTATTTCAACTCATTGCTAACTCCACAATTTTGGTTAAAAGGTTCAAACAGAACCAAACAGCAATAGGCCAACAAACTTGCTGGTGAACATAGTAGTGCATTAAGCAGCTAAAGAGACAGATATTTTCCCTCAGGAGCTGGTGGAGACCAAAATATAAAAGAGAGAATATTGGACTGGATGGAGATTCATCTGGTGGCCACAAACACAACTCCCAATGAATTGTGTTGCTCTCATTTGTTTACGAACAAGTTAGCAATATTAGCAAAAGCTGGTCAAATGTCTGTGTTTTGTTCATGACTTGATTTAGCAGCTAGCGTGTAGCCAGAAGTTATCTGATGTTTAAGTGATTTATTCAAAATGTGTGGTGAACAGATTTACAATTTAGTTACCATTCTGCACCCCTAAAGAAAGACAAATAAATACATGACTCACAGTAGGCCTTTCAAAGTCACGTCAAAAGGGGAAACAATTGAATAAAACAAGAAGATGAAGAACTGAGGAGGATCATAAGTTAGACCTGATTTTCAAGAACTCTATATACAGTATAATCATTAGTCTAATAATTTAACAGCGATATTTCTTATTTCTTGTGTACTTTTTAACGATGGCAACCTCCTCTGTCAACATCATTTCTCCTTTTCACTTTCTACAAAACCCCTGTTATTCCTGTCAGCATCTCCACCATCTTCAGACTCCAAAAAACAATGATTAATAGGACCTAGTTTATTATAGAAAAGAGCAGAAGACAGGAAGAGGATGTCTCCTTTTCCTCCTTTCACCCTCATATTTCCTGCATCCCTTTGAGAAGTGACCAGAATGAAAAGCAGGAACAGAAATTCAAGACAAGAGACAATAATTGTGTTATACTTCAAAAGGTGCTTTAGAATTATAGTCTTTGTTCTGTTTGCTTGAACTATATCCAAGGTTTAAGCATTTTAGCACATGGTCAGGCTTTATACAAATAATAATAGCAAGAACAATACCAAGAACAAGATAATTAAAACAACATATTTGTTCTCTAGTACTACAAACTTATGCAGAAATCCTCTTAGCCTGTACATACTGCGTCAAAATCTTATTTTGCTTTCTTGTTATTTACCTTACTGATTGAGAAAGTTGTTCAGTTTAATTCATCTTAATGTCCAAAATATTTGGTTCTTGAAAACTGCTGATAAATGCTGTAGCCTGCGAGCTACTCCGGTCTGGCTGGTTCTGATCATTCACAGTAAATGGTCTGCACTTATATAGCACCTTTTCACCTTGGCAGCCTAAAAGTGCCTTACAGTTTGCCTCCCATTCACCCACTCACACACACCAATAGTGACAGAGCTGCCATGCAACATGGTCGCCTGCCATCAGGAGCCGCTTTGGTTAAGGTGTCTGGCCCATGGTCAGTTTGTGGACACGAGAAGCAAGAGATTAAACCCCCAACCTTACTATTAGTTGGCAGCCGCCCTTAGTAGCGCCCATAGATTCCATTTCTTTTGATACCAATGACATTTTGTTCACAACTATACATCTTTTGGTTTTATAAAAACTTTTTAAAGAAGAGAAATAAGTTCGTCAAGCTGAGGACCTTGCTATGGGGGCAACAATGGACAACCGCCCACTTATTATCTTAAGATATTGCAAAAATGTAACAAAGTGAAGATGATCTCCTCTCCTCTCCTCTCCTCTCCTCTCCTCTCCTCTCCTCTCCTCTCCTCTCCTCTCCTCTCCTCTCCTCTCCTCTCCTCTCCTCTCCTCTCCTCTCCTCTCCTCTCCCCCTGCAGCTGTGTTCCCCTTTTTCTTTCCAGCTGTTGCTAACCAATCACCTGCTCCCTCTGTCACACACACACACACACACACACACACACACACACACACACACACACACACACACACACACACACACACACACACACACACACACACACACACACACACACACACACACACACACACACTATAATTATAGGAGATGGGGCATGATGTCTGGAGATTTGAACACATGAATACACAAAAAGAGGGATATGTATAAATAACCAAACGAGAGGTGATTGATCAAGAACAAGTGACAGATTTTTATTTTATTTTGATGTATTTATGTGGTTGATTTGATCAATGAATGATGACCCATTGTTTTTGAACAATTTATAGGCAAAAAGATTAATCCAAAAGGAAAAGAAAACCAAGGCTGTTTTCTGTTTCACCCAGTATAATAATGACAATATGTTTTATTTGAAAAAAGGTAAACATATTTTGTATCATTGATAAACATAAAAATTCCCAAACTTGTTATTGAGGACAGACCTTGTACAGTCGTACTCATCATTCATCCCACATAGTGCACAGTTTGAGCTCCACGATGGATAAGCACCACAGTGAAGGAGCAAAAGGCTGAAAAGTAAAGACAGAGCTGAAGGAGGAAATGGGTGTAGAGAGCAGAGAACCTGAGAGAGGGAAAAAAATTAAAACTAAAGTAGAGTAGCCAGGCTGCCACAGTGGCCCACAAACTTTTCCTGCGTATCCCTGCCTTAATGTCCCGACCGTTGGTTGGTTTCCTAGGCAGCAGACGAGGGTAAAGTGGTAGCTTTTGCCTTTTTTTTCCCACGCTTCCAAGACGGTGCCATGTGAAAGCAGCGGGCACAGTCTCTGCTGGCACCCACTGAATGGAAACAGGGCTGACAAAGAGCTGAAAAACCACGCTGTTAGTGTTAAACCACCCCAAACCTGCCATGGTGACTGGTTCAAATCCCAGTCTACATCAGTAGGTAGAGCAAGGCAGTGATACTGTCCGGTGTGTCAACTTGTTTTGTGTGCTGGATTTATTAAAACTAGCAGCTCATTCCAAAAGTCTAACTTGTGGCTGATTCCCCAATTGGAGAAAAGAACGACCAATCAGAGCTTTGCAGGTGGGATTAGGAAAGGTGACATCATGTTCCTTTGTCAAAACTGGGAAAACAGACAGATAATTGGTCACAAAAAAGATCACGCGTGTAGTTGAAATGAACTGTGATGTTGAGGTGGCTTTAAGTCTTACAACTGTTAGAAAAAGTTACTCATTAAATTTTTTTAATTAACATAGCAAACATTAAGCTAAGTGCACCTAGCAACTGCTATAGCTACCTGAGCAGGAAATATCTCTGCGTTAGCTCGCGTAAACAGTTGTGCTTATTTATCTGCTTGTAGATAAAAACCATGCAGTGTCTATGATGTGAACATACTGTTAATAATAGATGGATATAAGAATAGTTGTGAATGATGTTTGACTATTCTTGCCAGCCTGCATGAGTTGCTGTGCCCTAATTGACATCCATTTGGTGATCTTAAGTAATCACCAATGTTTTATTCTCAAATTGCCTACTTTTGTTAATCATATTTGGCCATTTAAAAAAGTAAATTGAGTTTGTTGTTACTTAGAGATTTTAGTACTCCCACACCCTTTTGTGTTTTTGCTTTTCAGCAGGTGTCATTGTTTTTGAGCCTTTGAGCTCATAAAACTTGTTGCTACAGATTTTAGTTACTGAGCTGAGTGAATTATAATAAAGGCACAATGGAGCCCATGGTGCTCAAGTCTTTTTGTTATGATAGCTGTGTGGGGTATTAACTTGCAGAAATCTTGTTTATTCGCAATTTGTTAAAGGAAGCAGGTGACGGCCATCTTTGAGTTTCTATGTAGGCGCTCAGATGGCTCCTCTTCTCCTCCCTCCTCCGTCCCCGTCCTTTCTCCTGCTGTCCATCTATTTCCACCCTCCTCTCTTCTCCCTCGCTGTGTGGTGTCAGGTGGGGTCTGCCCTGCTGCGATGAAGCCACTCTGATCACCGGCTCCTGAACAGTGTGTGGGAGCAGATATGTCATTATTTTGCAGCCAGGTGGTCGCGCTGATATCACACAGAGCACATCAGCGCTGTGATGCAGCTCCCAGATCTACAGCTATGGGTTACCCCTCATATTACAGCCATCCAGGTGTTCAAATGCTGTCATAATTTCTTAAATACAGCGTTTAAGTTGGGAGTCAAGATGGAGGAAGAGGAGGAATAGGTCTGTCGGTGTTGGCAGAAGAATGAGGATCGAGGAGGAAGAGAAAACGTGTTGGAAAATTAGGGGGAAAAAAATGTATTTTGTACTTAGGAGGTCACTTTACCAGACCTCTGGAGAGTCTACCGAAACCCAACAGATATCACTCAAATTTCTATTAGACACCCAATCTGATCCAGTAATAATAATACTGGGACCTTACCATTTCATGGTAACTCCGTGGAACCAAGCAGACCCATGAAGTCAGTTCAAACCTGTTTTAGCCTCATGACATTTAGTGCTCAAAGCTCCTCATGCATGGACATTAAACAAGTATTAAAATACTTTACATTTGATTTCCAGGTTTTTAAAATAATCAGGTTATCAGTTAAGGGAAATTATGTAGTTTCTGTCTCTTCTTTACTCTCACCAATGATAATAAACAGACAAAACAAAATGGATTTACTTTTTTTTTTTTTTTTAAAGCATAAGAGAGTAAAATAGACCAAAAAAATGAAAAGAAAAAAAAAAGGAGAGTGAGAAAACAATAAAAGAGGCAGAGGTGGAGAAATGATCACAGGCAGCCATGACAGTGACAGGAGAAAATCAGTGTGATGCTGAACCCCAGATTCCTATCAACTTTGACTTCTCCAGTCTGACAGCACCTGACCCACTATCCATCTCTGCGGGGTCGCCCCTTCCCCTTCTCCTCTTCCTCTCCTCCCACAGAGCGAGAGAGGTTGAAAATGTTACCACAATGTCTACTCAGTCCTTCAAAATCTGAATGCTATAGTACTGAGAAAAATCCAGTTAAAGAGTTTTCTTTTCTTTTCATTTTTTTTTTTTTTTTTTGCTGTAAAGTTTCCTGTAAATACCATGTTAAACCGTAAAAAGTATTTAAAAAAATATTTTTGCATCTTCCGTGAAAAATTCCAAATGCTGATAAACCTGAGACACGATTAGTTCTTGTAGATTTGGGGGCATCGTTACATTGATCTCAGAACTTTGCTTTATAATCTCTGTTAGCATTCTTCTTGTCCTTACATATGTTCCATGCAAAATTGGCTCCATTAGCTTTGTTACCTATTGAAAAGTCGTTATCTTCAATTGTGGTCATTAGGTTCATTAGCTCAATTTTCTCTGTTAGCTCTTGGCTTTAGCATTAACAACCATAGAGTGATGCCCCTCGCAATTTACAAATATTGTTTGGAAGTTTCCTTCAGTATCAGAGGTAACCCAGTAGTTGTCTGTATATATCAGTGACATCCATTACAGAACAAACAAGATGTGCTAATTGCCCAAATGCATTATATAGCATTCCCAAAAGCATAATAGTGTATATCCAAAAGTTTAAATGTAATCATCCGAAACAGGTGGAAGGATAAATATTGGGAGATCCATAAATATTAACACACTGACACTGATCTTCCTGTTTGTATTATGGAAAAAGTTGTCCTGTATTATAACCACGAGGGCATAAAACTAAAAAAAAACTAAATAAAACAAAACAAAACAAATAAATATATGGCATGTCTGGATTAGACATACTGTAAATAAATGCAGTGGGAGTTGAAAAAGGTGTAATCTGCATGAAGAAAGGTGACACTTTAGAATACTGCAGCATGAGAGTGAAGTGTCATGTCAGGAAACACATACATGTATTTTTATACCACAAAGGAGAGACATGTCCGTGTTCGGCATCCGTTTGTTTTCCGGCCTGTTCTTTTTTGACACGAAAACCCTGCGAGCCTGAACGTGGCATCTTTATTTAGTCAGAAAGTGTCAGCGAACAACACCCTGCCGTCTAGCTCTCACTGCTCATTGTGCTGCACTTTAATACTTCCATATTGTGCTGCTAATTCAGAATTTCACACCTTTTTTCTTGTTGCTACCTCTCTTTGTCTCCCCGCCTCGCTCGCCTTCCGTCTCAACCCCGAAGACAAGAGGGAACGTGTTAAATCCACCTCTAAGAACCTTTTTAATTCAACATTAGCAGTCGTCATCTGTCTGCCGAACAATACTCAAACACAATTTACAGCTAAATATTGTTCCATATATAATGGACTCCAAACACAGAATCAGGCTTTTAGTTGTAGGTAATCCTGAATGTTTTACAGGAGGGGTTTTTTTTTTCTCTTTTTGCTGTCTTTTATTGTCTTGGGAGCATAATTGGAGTGAGTTGTTTTCTTCATTTGTTTTAGGTTTTAGGAGGAATATGGGCTCAGTGCCTTATGGATGTAACTCCAGATGCTTTTGTGTCCGAGGTATTTGTGGAAGTGCTGCCCGAAATCCTCAAGACAAAGACAACAGATATGGTGGGGAAACTGTAAACCCTGGGAAGAATCAAATCCTCAGAAATTCTCATTCGGCGACACTTATGAAAGGAGGACGGGGGGTTAAATTGGAAACAAGGTGATGTACGCAAAAAGAAAACCATGTCAACGTGGCAGTGTACCTACACCTCCTGCTGTGTTTCAGGTACCATGTTTTCTACTCCCCAGCCTCCACCCCTTCCATAAGATCAGAGCGGAGAAAAAAAAAGACAGATTGATAAATTTGTGGATGGCAAAGTGAACACTGCCAAATAGAGTAAGACCCCGACCAAAGTAAATGCCGTGCCACGGAGCGAGAGAAGAGAAGGAGAAAAGAGAAGGAGGGATGTAGGGGGGAGAGAAGATTTGGGGCTCTAATGCCAGCCTTATGCGTCTTTTAGTCGTTTCCGCCGTCGGGGCTTGGCACCGGCACGGTGCTGTCAGCCAGCCAACAAAAATCTGCAGTGCCTGCCGCATTTCAGCAGCCCTGTTTTGTCTGAGCTCAACACACACACATACCGAAAAACGCACAGCGACACACTCGCGTCACTTGCACACTCTGTGCGTCAAATTGACTTCATTTTCACAAAGCTTCGTCTTTGTGAAAGACATTTTTTTAAATTAAAGTCGAAAAAAAATAATAAAGAAAATGTATTTATTTTCTTTAAAAAAAATACATTTGTCTTTCTTTTCCTATTCATTTTTGCAGTGCCAGAAACACACCGTGACACATTTAGAGCATACATGGGAATAGTTCTGTTGAAGTCCTGCTGTTTGGACGGTTCGGTGGTGTCGCCCTGTTTGTCACCTCATTGTTGTTTGTGTTGTTTGTCTTTTGATTCCAAGGTGGAGGAGGGGTGAGTGTGTGTGTGTGTGTGTGTGTGTGTGTGTGTGTGTGTGTGTGTGTGTGTGTGTGTGTGTGTGTGTGTGTGTGTGTGTGTGTGTGTGTGTGTGTGTGTGTGTGTGTGTGTGTGTGTGTGTGTGTTGGGATGTGAAGAGGGCAGAGGAAGGGGGGTGGATAATGAAGGCTGTTTGGTAACGAGGGAGGGTGGGCCAGTTTTTTGGGTCTCATTCACATGAACAGGGAGCAAGTGTGATGGCTACAGCTGAATTTTGATTCTGTCTTCAGCCGCGCAACCACACAAAGACATCAACTTTGTTTCTTAAACATACATGTTGTGCCTCAATGACAAATATACTTGTAGCTGTAAATTGTGATATTTGTTATGTCATCCTGCATGCTTCCTCTGTCATAAGTATTGACATGAAGGAGTGTTGATTCGATTTATTGCCATTAAACTAAAATGAAAGATCTGGAGGCAAACGGTTCCCAATGGAGATGCTCAGGCTGTTGTACAGTTCCATGATGTACAGTGTGTACTATATACAATAAATAAATGACTGAGGGTGTACAGATTTAAGTTTTATTGTTTATTACATTATGACTCGGTCAGTTCACTGTCATGCTTTTAGCTTCCGTCCTCTGTTTGGATGAGTTCATAATATTGTACTTGTGTTTTTTTTTTTCTCTCTTTTGTTTGGGGAAACAGGAATCTTTTTTGGGGTTGCAGATGTTTTAGGATGCTGGAAGAGGAAACACAGGGCAACTTTGTGCAACTTGTAGAGTTTGTGTTTGTAATTTAAGTTCTTTTATGAAAAGCTTAGTTTCATCGTTGAAACTGTATTTGTTGCTTTAGAAGCCTGTGTTGGCTACACAAACAGACTTGTTGTTTTAAATTGTATTGTGGACAGAAATCTACAACTTTTTTCCACCATATCACTTTACCATTCAAAAATTGTCTTTCCTCAGTTGATGCAGGGAGCTTGGTGTCATTTCCCTTTTTTGTTTATTTTCAACCCCATATATGTATACACGTAGATCCCTGATTGGCAATTTTCTAGCTGTTTGCTAGACATGTGGGTTTTTTAACCAGCTGTTGATTGGTAGTGGCATTTATTTTATTGGAAAATAAGAAGATTTCTTACAATTTCAGTTGATGCAGCCGAGATAAACAGTGGAAACTGTCTGACTTACAACAGTTATTTTGTCTTTGGAATGATTTATTTTTTTAAATATTTCCGTAAAAATGTACACTTGTGGAAAGTAACTTCTCAATAACAACCCTGTTTCCATAAAAGTTGAGATGCGGGCTAAAATAAAAACAGAATGTTATCATTTTTAAATCATGTAAACCCATATTCAGTTGAAAATAGACCAAAGACAACGTATTAAATGTTGAAACTGAAAAAATGGAATTGTTTTTTGGAAAATATGGGCTGATTTTGAATTTGATGGCAACAACACATTAAAAAAAAACGTTGAGGCGGGGGTATTGCATCACATCTTCATCTAACAAGACTGTAAATGTTTAGGAACTGAGAAGACCGGTTACTGGAGGTTTTTTTTTAAAGAGAAATGCTGTCCCGTTCTTGCCTGATAAAGGATTTCAGCTGGTCCACAGTTCGGGGTCTCCTTTGTTGTATTTTTCATTTTATAATGCGTTAAATGTTTTAAATGGGGGACAGGTCTGGACTGCATGAAGGCCAGTTTAGCACCCGGACTCTTCTACAAGAGAGCCATGCACTTGTAATACGTGCAGAATGCAGTGTGGCACTTTTTTGCTGAAAAAAGCAAGGCTCTTCCTGAAAAAGATGTTTTCTGGATGGCAGCATATGTTGCTCCAAAACCTGAATATATTGTTCAGTATTCATGGAAATAAGAATAAGTTCACGCCATGCTCACTAATGCATTCCTGAACCACAAATGCTGGCTTTTGAACTGAGCGCTAATAACAAACTGGGTGGTCCCTCTCCTCTTTAGCCAGATAAACTTGTCCAAAATTTCCTAAAGAATTTAAAATTTTGATTTGTCAGACTACAGGACAGTTTTCCTCTTCGCCTCAAACCATTTTATATCAGCTCCTTCTTTTAAATACAGTTTTTAATTCAGTGCCACCTCAGGGCCCAAAGATCACAGCCATCCAATAATGGTTTTCAGCCTGGTCCCAAGTGTACAGAGATTTCTCCAGATTCTCTGAATCTTTTACTGATATTATGTACCATAGATGATTGAACCCCCAAATTCTTTGCTATTAACTTTGAGGAAGATTATTCCTAAATTGTTGCACTGTTTATATAAAAAACTATTTCTCAGTTTCAAGATGTGATATGTTGTCTTTGGTCTATTTTCGATTACATGGGTTTACATGATTTGGAAATTGCCCCACTCTGTTTTTATTTACATTTAACACAGTGTTCCAACTTTTTAGGAAAAGGCGTTTTATTTATATATCACCATTATTTATTTATTCTTTTTAAAATACTCCCACTTACTTGTATAGGAAAAGGAGTTTACCCAGAATAGGCTGTAGCAGCTACAATATGCCAGGATGCACAAAACAAAAGCATCCTGTATCCTAGGTAATCTACTTAATCACAAACAGAAATTTTATTTTAATTGGACTCATAAATATGAAACTAAAAGGTTACATCTGTGTAGGTGACATTACAGGTATCTTGCTCCGCATTTTTGATAATAAATAATTAAAAAAACATTACAAGCAACATGTCAAACTGATTTCTCAAACCTTTAAAATTGTATATTACCTTTCAAATATCATCTAACATTCCCTTCTGTAAATTCATATTTAATGGAAGAATGCAGGGTTTGTGGTCCAATCAGCGGTCTGATCTGTTTTGCTACTGCTGAAGGTAGAAGCCGACAGATGTGAGCTGGATGCTGCGTCTCTCAAGTTGTTCTCGTCGCTCGTATACGTTCATCTGTTGTTTGATGTATTCACTCGCTCCAGTGCCAAGGAATCAATGCCTGCTGGGACTGAGGGGAGGGTGGTGGTGGTGTGTGTGTAGGGTTGGAGGGTTGTCTGTTAGACGACGGTTACTCATCGACCAGCGTCTGTTAAATTAATGTTGATCTCCCCCCAGAAAATGTTATGCTTTGCACGGTAAGACAACGCCATGAATAAATCCATAGATCGCTTCAAATTCAGTGCTGGCGGGATGGTTTCAGAGTGTCTGTTAGAGTGTGTGATAATGTGTGTGTGTGTGTGTGTGTGTGTGTGTGTGTGTGTGTGTGTGTGTGTGTGTGTGTGTGTGTGTGTGTGTGTGTGTGTGTGTGTGTGTGTGTGTGTGTGTGTGTGTGTGTGTGTGTGTGTGTGTGTGTGTGTGTGTGTGTTGCTACCTTTCAGACTTTGTAGAAACTTCTGGATCGGTGCCCGGCGGTGTCATGGAAACGCTTGAATCGCTCAGAGTGATTCATGTCTGCACGGGCCAACCCTCCCCCCATCACACACACACACACACACACACACACACACACACACACACACACACACACACACACACACACACACACACACACACACACACACACACAAGACATAGAGTAAGAGGGAGTTTAACCCTTCTTCTATCCATCTTCCCCTCCCCCCACACACCTCTCTTTCTCTCCTCTCGTCTCATCTTTGCCATCCTCGTCAAATTGTGCTATTAGTCACATACTTTATTAAAATGGACCCATTATATGGGTGTCAGAGGAGATCACGTCTTCGAAGTGTTTCCTTTCACACTGAGAAAGACTCAACGTGTCTTTCAACGTCTGAAAGAAAGAGTCTAGACGTTGACAGCGACTCCTTGAACAACTCCATCTTGTTGGGTTCTTCTTTTGCTGTCTGATGAATCTGGAGAAACAAACAAACAGAATGTGATCCTGTGTGATGGAGAGAATGAATCATGAAGAAAGCCTCCCAGAACACCTGCACTTTTTTTTTCTTTTCTGTAGGTTAATTAAGAAAAAAAACAATGAAATTATTCAAATGAATGTAAAATTCGAATTAAAATCTATGGTATTAGAACATCTAGAATCAATGAATCACAATGTATTTCTAAATGACAAAAAAAAGACCAAAGTCCTATACATCAGCATAAAATAAACAAAACAAGAATGAAAAGATGAAAATATAATGCAAATTAAATCAAATTAAAGAAGGTGGAGGTAGAGTGGAAGACTCCCAGTTTGGGCCCAGCTACGGACAAGGCTTAATTCCCCTCTTTAATTTTTTGATTGGTTCATCATTAACCAATGAAGAGTGGCTAAAAATGTGCTCATATGTTTTGTTTTATGTTAAAAGTATTGCTGCTGCATTTTGAACAACTTTTACTTTACATTAGGAAACAACTGTAAAAAGTGCATTACACCCTTCAGGTTGAGACAAAATAGGAGCATAAACCAACTTCTCTTGAAAGGAAGTTCTGCACTTTTAGGTGACTCTAATCTAGAAGAAGAGGCACTAGTGACAGGATTTTATCAAAACAAATTTGTTTACCAAATTTGAAAGCAGGCCCAAACCATTTTTTTTAAATCAGGACCAAAAAATATCAGCCAGGCAAAATAATCCTGCTTCATCAACCTCCTACAGAAGGAGGTTAAAGGCTGTTGTTTTATTTCTGTAGTCATATCTGGGGGTACAAAAGTAATAACTTTAGTCTTCATTTAAATATATTTAGGGAAACTGTATCCTATTTAAGCTCTTTCATCATAGAATAGTCATGGAGGTGAGCATCTTGTCTTTTATTCATTAATCCACTTGTTAAATCTGAATTAAACCCAATAAGTAATAAACAAATAAAAATGTATATTTAAAAGGGGCTTTCAAATAAAAATGTTTTTATCTGAATCAAAAACTTAGATAACAAAGTAAAGAGTAAGATTAACTTTAACCAATTATCTAATCCAATCAAAGCCATTGAAACCCTGCATAAACTGATAGATGTCAGTACCAATTGACTCTTAGAAAGACTCTAGCCATTTGTTTCTCCTTGTTGATGAATTGGATTTAAAAGTAATGCCAAAAACGTCAGAAATCCTGAGGAATAAATAATTGATATAAAACCACTGTCATAAGAAAGGATAAATGTGAAACCATGCTAAAGAAAAAGTCCCAATGTTGGAGAAAACATCTCCAGTTTTCTTCTGGTGATTTTGAAATAAAAACAATACAAAGGAAATAAACTAATTAATAATACTTAATTTTGGTGTTGGTCATCTCTGTACAGTCGTGATTGTATGGTCAACCGAATGAAATACATACATGAATATATATTCGCCTGAGCTGAGAGAGTTTACTCAGTAGATTTTTTTTTCCTGCTTTGTTGTTAAACATCAGTTAAATCATATTCAACAAAGCTTGAATTAGACCCTCAAATATAATCCTCTTTTTTTGTGTCTTCTCTGCTGCGCTCCAGTCTTCCTAAATTCTTCAGTTCTCCACTTTTCTGTCTAATCTTTCCTCTCAACTATTTTATACACTTCTCTTCTCTTCTCTTCTCTTCTCTTCTCTTCTCTTCTCTTCTCTTCTCTTCTCTTCTCTTCTCTTCTCTTCTCTTCTCTTCTCTTCTCTTCTCTTCTCTTCTCTTCTCTTCTCTTCTCTTCTCTTCTCTTCTCTTCTCTTCTCTTCTCTTCTCTTCTCTTCTCTTCTCTTCTCTTCTCTTCTCCTTTTAAGTAATCTGATCAGCTGATTCAAATGACTGACTGGTGAACTGCCTTCTGGCTCTCTGTGGTAAGGTTGCAGTTACTGCTGTTTACACAGTAACTGATGTAATCACTTTGTTTGTTGTGCTGTGGTAAATTAAACCTTTATTGAACTAATTAAGATTAACATTAACATAGCAAAGCTAATTATTGAAAAAGTAAACACCTAACTCGCATATACACAGTGGCCTCGTATTGATCCGAAGAAAGCTCCACAGCCCAGCACCGTTCTTGGGGGCTTTGTGTAAAAAAAATGTTTTTTTATTTATTTTCGGTAATGACTAATGCAACGTTCTGGAAGTATAACACTAACTCACCGGAGTGTCCCTACGCAGCAAATTTCTGGAGTGAAATATCCTAGAGTTAAACAAAGAGTTTGATTTTGGGAGTTTATTTTCTAAATTAGACTACAACTTGTGTTCAGTGTTACTCTCTGGTGGGGTAATATTTTGCGGTTCATTCCTCTGAGTGTTGAGGAGCATGATTCAACACTCCCAGTGTTGACTGCATAGCTTTGTTGCCGTATTAGCATTTCCCAGGATGCCTTAGTTATTTCTTCGTAACTTTTGAGAATAAAGCAACCAAATTAAATCTAAGTGATGGGCAGAAATTAAGTTTAGTTTTGTTAAAACATGCTGTTTATTAATATTTCAATGAAGACATAATGATAAATAAAATGGGGCTATCGTTCAAAACCATAAGTGTACAAGGCAGGAATGTAACATATATACCAATCACTGTGGCACAAATACTGTGGTTAATTTGCAACTTGTTATGCAAAGTTTCCATGAAGCATTCATTTTTGCACCCTGCATATATAATTGTTCAATATAAATTTGTGATAAATATTGACGTTATCTTGTAGTCAGTCTTACCTAAAACCTTTGTAGTGTGATGAAATTTTAACTCCATGAATGTCAAACAATACACACTTTTAAGTGTTGACTGTTAACAGTGAAATAATTCACATTCAAACAGCTCAAGCTTAAACTAAACTTTACTTTTCATGGGAGTTGAGTTTTAACTCCAAAATAGTTCAGGTTCAACTCCTGAAAAGTGTTCAAAATTAACTCCAAGAAAAGAGTTACTTTCACTCTGTTTGAGAGTGTATTCAATGGTCTCACATGTACAGGCAAAAAGAGTTGATTTGAACTCAGAGAGTTTATTAAAAAAAAATTAAATTTGCTGTTTATGGGAAAAATGTTTGATAGCATGTTAATGAATCTCAGTTCAGTTCCCAAACCTCTTATTTCAGTCCTCTGAAATCCCACACTGAATCTGGATTAGAGTGGTGCAAATGAAGGCCTGTATGTTATTCTTATTTCATTCAGTTTTATAGTCAAACTGCAGAGATTCTGCTGTGCTGAAATGGGTTTCTCCACATATTTTATCCTTGCTTCTCTTCAACTGCAAGTGAGTGAAAATAATCTTTATTTTTCTTCAAAACTCTAATCTTTCAGCAAATATCATGATGCATGTGAAGTTACCTGAAGGCAAATTTGATGTTAGGTGAAAGGTCACAATCTCACGGGCCACAAAATCCAGTGTAACACCAGCAGCAGGCTTGGGAGGTGAACATGTCCTTCTCAGGTTATCAAAAATGCCACTACATGATAGACAGATGAAGCTACAACAAATTCTTCAACAGAGGGCTTGTCACTGCTGGTTTGTTGACCTTGGGGAAGTGTATCTATAATGTACGTTGTACTACATTTAATGTTTACATGACCCCTGTTTGTTTTCTCTCTATGCCATTCTTTTCTCTCTCCACTCTTCCCTCACCCAAGTCGGTTGAGGTAAATGGCAAAGTTCTGTTGGAGGTTTTGTTCCTGTTAAAAGTGAGTTTTTCCTTCCAACTGTTGCTCATGTGAGGATTGTTGAATTGTTAGGTTACCTTCTCTAAAGTTATAAAGTTCTGTTGTAATGACCTCACAATGTTAAGGGCCCTGAGGTGATCTTTGATTCAATAAAGAATTGTAATGATCAAGAAGCAGCATTTTACCATTTTGAAGCAGATACAAGTGGAACCAGAAATCTTTCCAAAGTACGTCTTTCAAGTAAAAGAAAATGTCCGGAAGAAAATCTGGAATATAAAATGGAAAGGTTTTTGAGGAGGAAGACATGACCAAAGTACTCCGAGACATCGGTGTGTTGGTTTCTGCCATGTACTGTAGGTGAGTCCAACAAACCCACACACTTTTGGATAATGTGTTTAGAGTCTCGGGTATATCTTGTTGTGACTTCGACCCTGATCTGTAAAACACCTGTTGATGAACAGGTTGGTTAAAAACACCAAAGAAAAGGTAAAGCAACAGTCATGACTTTTAAAAAAAAAACTGGTGACTTGATATCATATGAAGGTAAAAAGTGGGAATTGAGCCTTCTGTAAGGATTGAGAAGCTGATGACTCTCAGACTGACTCTCAGTTTCTGAGTTTGGCCATCATTCAAATACATTCCTGTTGCTTGGAGGTAAGGTTAGGCTCAGGACTAATAGTGAGGTGAGTTTAGTTTAGTTTTCAGATAAACATGTGCACATATATATTTAACTTACTTACAGTATTTGTTATCACATTTGAGGTAAGACTCAAAGGAATATTTTCAGAGGGGATGTCTTCCTTGTCATGTGAAATGTCAGAAATGAAATCATTTTATGGGAATGTTTTACATAAAATGGCGTTCCACATGTGAATATGATGAAAATTCAAACATGTCACATTTTGGGCAAATGCGTTTATCTGATTTCCATCTAAAGACTTTACCTTAAACAAAAATGTTAATCCATGACAGTCCATGATGTTCAAAGCTCTGGAAAGAGGAGTTACTGAAGATGTTTTTAAAGTTTGATTTGCCATCAAATCTTCATTTCAAATCTTATCTAAAAGAGGCATAATTTTTGTTCAAGATTATGCCAACATAATTATGGGAAAAGTGAATTTAGTTGAGGGCCTGTTGAGAAGGGGTGTCATAATATTTAATAGTCCAGCTGAGCTTCCTGGTTCCCGTTAGCTCTCAGCTTGTAATGGATCTGATTTGTGTTTCCTCTCTTTCTCTCTGCGTTGTGGATTTACAGGGATTTGGTCCTCCTGGCTCACCGACTTCTCTATGGGCTTTATGTAGCAGAGTGGGCTGACCTCCCCTCCTCCACCTTTTGTACCTCTGCAGCCAGCACACTCTAACGAGCGCCAGTTCATCTTGGTCTCCTCCTCGCAGCCAAGGAGCCACTTTGGGTTCGTCGTCTGGGAAAAAAATGTCACTGTGGGGTTCTTCAGAGAAATGAAGAGGTTGGTGGAAGTAGAGCCAACCTCTAAAATCTTCCTATACGGGGTTCTTTTGAGATTTGAGATGGTTCAGTGTTTATAGAGATAGATTATTTTGAGGATTTTTGTTGTTGTCTTTATTTAACAGCTGATACTGGCGATAAATAGGGATGATTTAGAAAGAAATGCAGGAAATCATTAAGCTGTAATGAGCTAATGTTTCCTGGAAAAGAGCTTGAACTGTGAGTAGATTTTAGATTTTAGTATGTACAAATAATAATAATTTCCGATTTGGTTCCCATGGTACAAACAATGGAGAATTTTTGTTTGTGTGCATTTTTCCATAACGTTAAATATAATCACCTTCTCCAAATCAAAAGATTTATTAGCTCAAATAGCATGTCAAAGTTGTGCTAGTTTCAGTGTTACTCATTGGTGAACACAAACTTGAAAGACTGAGTTTTAATGGTTGTACAATCTGCCAAGGTTCAAGAAACCATTAGAAAGATGTGAGGTTGCTAAAAAGTACGACAAAGTTTGTTATACCTTCATGGAGAGGTTGCAAAAAGTACATACTAAAACATAGGTAACTTTGTATTTTAGAAATTGGTGGAAACACCACATTCTTCTGAAATACCAGTTAGTTTGAGGTTTTAAGATATAGTCACATGTTCCCGGAGTTGTATGTATATTCTTGGAAGCTTCCCTGGGTGAACAACTTCCAGTTTTTTGGTGATCCAGGAAGCACTTTACTATTGTTTAAGAGGCCTTAATGAAAGCTGCTTTCAAGAAACTCACAATTTCCACAGATCCCTCAAATTGGTATCAGGGTTTGAGAACTTTTAATGCAGTCTTCTGTAACCATTCTAAGATTCACTTTCAGAGATATTGAATCCTAGAAGTATTGTCTGATCAACTCTGCTTTTCAAAAAACAGGTTTGTCAACAAAATCCTCTGACATTGGTGAGGTTCTTTGAGGGTACAATAGAGTTGATGATGAAGCAGTTATGTAAAGAATAATCCTGAGCATTTATTTTGAGAGGTTGAAAGAACTCTTAAAAGTTTTTAAATTTGCCTTCAAAAACTGAACAAACGTTGAGTTTTCAGTGTTTCTTGAAGTTGTGGTTTGAGAGCATTTCATGAAAGCAGTTACACATGAACTCCCAAATAGCAAAGGCTCCCAAAAGTACTTAAATGGTTTGAGAACCATTTTAAGCAGGTTTCAGATGAACGTCCTGACATTTCAGATCTCCTGCTCACATCTTAAATTGTATTGGTTGAAATGTCTGTTTCCCTTCAAGAGGACACTCTTGAGAGTTCTCTACCTGATGTTGAAACCTTGACATTTAGTCAGATGAAATTAAATTTGGTTTCTAAAGAACCTTCAGAGAATGTGAAGTTGTCTCACATTTCGTAACCCCCTCCTCTAAATTTGGTTGACTGCAACCTGAAGAAACCCAGCAAGATTTGTTAAAGTACTTTAATTTCTCAAAAGAAATTAAGTTGAAACAAAATAGAGTAAAGGAAGTTCTGTTTGGATTTGATCCAAAGTACCCAGAGAGTATGAGAACAATGCATAAAACAGAATGAAGAAATAAAAAATGTATAAAAAAAAAAAAAAATGGTGCATTGCTGAGTATATTCTTTATTTCTGAATATAATGAAAAAAATAAAAAATCCTCAATGAATTACTGAATGGATTAATGTCAGCTTTACTTAACTTGATTTTTGATCATTTTTAAAGGGAAATTGAAAGAAAAAAGTAAAATGAAATAGATTAAATTCATATGAATGTATGTAAAACAAATATGGCCCTTTAATTTTTAAATAAAAATGGGCAGATTTTAACATTTTTATCTTATCTTCTGTTAGGATTTATTTGTCTATATGCATAAAAAAAAAGATCAAATACATTCTCCATCCATTGAAAAAGAGAAAACTGAATTACGAAGCCAACACAATTAAACACAATTTAATGCCAATTAGTTGTTGGCATCTTTAAAAAAAAATAATCCACTTAAAAATTAATTAAGACTTTTTGTGTTGTTGTGATATCTGTTTTTTTAGTCATAAATTCTCCTCTTTTTAAGTAATAGGTGTTTTGGTTCAAAATCCATTTTCCAGTTCGAGGCAGTACAAGGAAATGCTTCCCTGTGTGTGTGTGTGTGTGTGTGTGTGTGTGTGTGTGTGTGTGTGTGTGTGTGTGTGTGTGTGTGTGTGTGTGTGTGTGTGTGTGTGTGTGTGTGTGTGTGTGTGTGTGTGTGTGTGTGTGTATTCACAGCATAGTGTGGCAGGGTGTGTGATCTTGTGGCTGACCCTTCCCATCCTGCTTTGCTCTGTCCCCGCCTCTCTCTCTCTCTCTCTCTCTCTCTCTCTCTCTCTCTCTCTCTCTCTCTCTCTCTCTCTCTTTTTTTTTTTTTTAAATGCTGCTCTTTCTTTAACACCCAAATTAAAATACCAGGGATTTTTGTTAGCTTGTGTAATACATGAGCACAGCCTGCAGAGATGGTGGAGGTGAAAAGGTCACCATGTTGTGACAAAAGTAAATACCCTCGGTTGTATTGTTGTTAAAGCCTCAATTCACAATCTATTTTTGTAATATTATTGCCTCTGTATTTGGGGTCACTGTTAGATAAATATTGAATATTTGCAAAATCCTATACTTTATATAAACTCTGCTTGCTCTGAAACTGATGTTTTATGATGTCAATGGTCATTGAATAAAGTCCCACTTTACCACACAGTGTATACATTTCAAAATGCAATCTTGTCATAGTTTCTAAATTTCATAGATTCTGGAAAAACAGTTTTTATGGAAATAGTAATCTATCAGGAGGCACACACATCTATACATTTTTTGCAGGTCCTCATTAACAATTATCTTCTCACGAAGACAAACAATAATCCAAAAAATAATGCACTGTTGCCAATTCTTTGTCTCTTCTACATCAAAATGACAGTTTCTCTTTTAAAGATAGTCTTCCTCAGGTAAAGGTCAGAGTGTGAGCACACATTGTTATTCTTCAGGTAATTATAAATGTGAGATCTGTACCCCCAATTACTTAAATAAACATAAAAACAGTAAAATATTGACAAAATCCAAAATATCAACATTGTCGAGGATGTTTATTTTATTGTGTAACTCACTGGAGAGAGACAATGGTTGCACACAGATGCTGCTGTTGTGGTTTGATTCCTGGACATTTTTTTAAATAAATTTACAAGTGTGGATGAATTCTTAAGTGATTTTTAATTATTTAGTACAATTTGTAAATGTGTGTGAGTGTGTTTGTGTGTGTGCACGCGCGTGTGTGCATGTGTGTGCGTTCCCACGGATAGAATAAATTGATATTGTCCCATAAGTGTAGGTAGAGGTAGTGATAAACATACATAGAGTGCTGAATAAGGTGGTTTTATTTGGGATTTCTGTGCCCTAAGGGAGAAAACTCATGTAAATGATGGCCCTGTTCCACTTTAGGTTCTGCAATGTCAACAGTAGACTGAGGGGTGGGTCACTATTATGCATATACTGTATATGCAACAACACAGCCTTTTTTTCTTTTTTTTTTTCTCCTTTTCCAACTGTGCATCTTATCGTTTCTTAATTCTTTTATTTATCTTGCTGTGTGTGTGTTTTTGTATATAAGCAATTTGGGGACCTTTAATGTAAGAGGTGACTAAGTGATTTAGTGAAGGAATAAATATATGATGTTGCCCCATTTTCCTTTGACAGTTGTTTAAACTTAAATTCAGTCAGTAATTCAATGACGGTTTCCACTGATAACCAAAAATGTATTTCTAGACAGTATTTGAAGATAAATTGAATAAGGTGGTATGATGAAAGGTTTTAACACTTTTTCTGACATTGTACACATTCAAAGTGTTTCACCAGACATGATACAAATGATTGCTGCTTTTTAATTGCAGCAATAAGCTTGTGAATTATATACTTATTCATAATGACATTTATATGTAGAATTTTCATAAGAAATTGTGCACTACAATTGTGCAGTGCTTTTTGGATTTATTATATGATGTGCTTTTATGCAGAGGTGTATGCAATGTCAAATCTGAACAGATCGTTGTGTGTGTGTGTGTGTGTGTGTGTGTGTGTGTGTGTGTGTGTGTGTGTGTGTGTGTGTGTGTGTGTGTGTGTGTGTGTGTGTGTGTGTGTGTGTGTGTGTGTGTGTGTGTGTGTGTGTGTGTGTGTGTGTGTGTGTGTGTGTGTGTGTGTGTGTGTGTGTGTGTGTGTGTGTGTGCGGTCCTGAATTAGTATTTTTAAATGCCTTTGTGTATGGATATATTTCGGTACCATGCAAAAGTACATTTGTACATTGTGTGTCTCTGTGTGTATATGGGACTGTATATTGTACACATTTACAGGGGTGTAAGTGTGTGTGTATGCATCTGTGCCAGTGATTGCCAGTACTTTGTGTGTGTTTCGGTGTGTGTTCATGTGTGTGGGAGTCTTTGTATACGTGCCAAACCGGTCCAGCTGGCATCAGTCGTAACTGAAGTCGAGGCCGCTGTATCGGTCACACACAAAAACACACTTATTCTAACACACACACACACACACACACACACACACACACACACACACACACACACACACACACACACACACACACACACACACACACACACACACAGTCGACCACATCCCTATTTTGTACGCCTGTAATTATCAACCTCTTCTGCATCGACTACCATGTTGGCGTGTATTCAACGCTGGTCTATACACGCCTGATTCCAACCCTTCACTACGTACACGCTTCATTTTCCTCTGCCATAAAACCCCTCCATTTCATCTCGTACGGCTGCACTGACAGCAGAATGTAATTACACACTAACCGTGGTTTGATATTTAGACTGGCTGAAGATTTAAGGTTTTATCCGAAAAGAAGGTCTGTGTGGTAAAAATAGGCATCGAAGTGGTCCCGCAGCTCGGAGGAGAGGAAAGCCTGTTCAGAAGCTTGAGAGGAAATTAGCTTTGTTGTCTACACGCAGCAGCGGTCGGTGCTTTTTCGGAATTCATCAGACACCTTTTTCACAGCCAGACGAACTCGATTTGTGTATTAAAATGATGGTCGGTTAACTGCCAAAGTGGCTTCACCTCCTTGTCATGTACTGATCAATCCTTGGCCTGCATATAAAGAGCTCTGATGTCTGATTTCAATCAAACACATGTTTCAACACGTTTGGCCAAAGATGTTCCGTAAAGACTGTCGGGCAGGTGAATGGGTCTTTTTTTTTTCTTCTCTCAGCTCCATAAAATGTGTATCAGATGTTTGATGATTTGTAAAATCAAAGAACCTTGTGTATCCTCAATTTTTGTAGCATAAAAACAACATTTGGAAATATATCTTTGAGCAAACAACGGAAATCAGAGAAGGCAATATTTCTTGAAGAAAACTGGTGCCTCATAAATTTTTCAATCGTCTATCGGCTTATAAGTTGTTGATGGGTCGTGGCTGAAGCCATTTCATGTATTGTATGTACAGTATCCTTCTTATGCAGCAGTTAAATCAGCTTAACCTTGTTACCAGGTTAAGGTTGACTGATACAACCTTAAGTGGAGAGGAAGCTATTTCTGAAGTATATCTTGGTAAATCAGCTGAACTTATTTATGACCATATTGGATTCGATGAATTACTAAAAACTTAAATTTCTGTCTGGTAATTTTTCCAAAACATTATGGCTCTACTGGATGACTGCTGAGTAGTGACTGGCAGGGCATTACTGGAGCCCTATTTGTTGTGGTTGAAGAGTGTTTTCCTTGTTTGTTTTTGGGGTTTTTTTTGGGGGGGGGGGTTAGGCTGCTAATTTGTTACCAGGGTGCTGGAGCTGTTTTTGAATTTCCACCCTCTTGTTCATGGGAAATTTGTGCATCATATTATGCGGTCAAAAAAAAAAAAAAAAAAAAAGCAAACAAATGAATCATGGTGGACCATCACTTGTCCAATGGGACAAAGACAGTAAAGACCAGAATAATATCATATATGTTAAGAGTTGGTGCAGTATATACATTCTTTATTACCACACAACAAATTCAGGAGAGGTGAATTTTCTACATCACCCAATGGATCTAATGTGAGACGGGTTTCTTTTTTCTCTCTTTCCTGTTTGTTTCTAAATGGCAATGCAAAACGGTATGTTTTGTCTCATATTTAGTTTGTTTAGTCTGGATATGCAAATAAACTAAATCTGCACCTAAAAGAAAGTAGAGAATGAAAGTGCTGTTTTTGTTTTCAAAGATGGACGTTGTAGCATAAAGCCCCTTTCTTTCCGTACATGGATCTATGCATTGCAGGCATAGCAGATGTCTGTTTGGTTGCGCTGGGAGATCAACGTGCAGAAAACATACAGATCACACACACTGTCTCTGATCAGAAGAACTAGCTGTTTTCTCCTGAAAATCTTTGAATGTGTTTTCGAAGCAAATTGTACGTATATTACCCTTTAGATCAGGGGTCTTCAATGTTTTTCAGGCCAAGGACCCCAAAACTGGTAGAGAAATGGAGCAGGGACCCCCTACTATATATATCCAGGCTGGTCTCGCTGTGAGTGAACCGGGGCCCAGCTTGAGAGCTCCTGTGTGTCGCTGAATGTGTGCATTTCTGACTGAAAGATAACATATTCTGCCTCCATTTATCCATTTGCTACCATATGTCGGATTCATGTTCATGTGCATTTAAAGATATTTAAATTTGTTGAAAAAAAATTGGGGGGAAAAAAATATGAAAAATTGTCTAATCAACCAAAAATTTTACGACCCCCTGCAATACCTCCACGTCCCCCATAGGGGGTCGTGGACCGCATGTTGAAGACTGCTGCTTTAGATTATAGATTAAACAAATTAATATATTATAGATTAGATTTAAGATTGAAATATACTGTTGACATTCCAGGAAAATGTGTCCCTGATGTGTGACTAAAAGTCATATTAAGGTTTACTGAAAAGCTCATTAATTCTCATTTTATTGGAAGTGAAAGTTAAGTGAAAGATTGATGAATGAATGATTGAAATTAATGATTAGCCATCCTGTTTTATGTAACCAATCCCAGTTTTCAGAGGACTTAAACTTTTAGTAATGCGTGTGTTTAGGTGATGAATGAATCACTACATTTTCAACAGTGGATTAAACTTTACTGACTTTGCCGTCAGTATAAAACAAATTATGAATGAATAAAGTTGGGCATTCTGTTTGTTTTTTACACCCATGTTTGTAACTTAACCACAGTGATTACTAACAGTTAAGTGAAGACTGAATGAATGAAGTTCATCATGTGTGATTCTTATTTGATATTACCCCAGTTTCCACCACACTGTAGTGGATTACATTTAAATTGCCGCGTGTTTCCACCGTTGACTTTACTTTTAGAACTCCCTTGGTTTAAGTGAATAATAAACTAATTAAAGTATAACTGAAAAAAAATACCTGTCGTATTGGCAAAGGAATAGAAAATTATACTATATTATTTTGCTGCATCCATTGCCCTGTGTTCATGCTAAACATTAGTTTGGATAGCAGACGGAATGTCTTTTTATATTAAAGAATAATTGCTCATGGCATTCATTTTTAGATAGGTCCTTTTTTTATTCACAACTGGTCAGGTTGGTGTTGAATGGTGAAATTAATGAATGACGGAATGAAGTGTTGAATACTTTAATTATTATCTCTTTATGAAGGAATTAATACATATTTTTACAGTTCATCAAGTCTATCTGTGCAATTTACTTACACTCTGCCTTTACCCTAACTATGCTTTCTCTTTCTCTTCCAGGTAAAACAGAGAGGAGTTCGTACTCGTACGGCAGAGAGTCCAACCCACACTGCCACCAGGTCAGTCCTAATGTGAATTTCTTCTTTAATTAAAACAGAGTGGGTGAGTTCCTCGTCTTTAGTGCTTTTGTTATTGTTGTTCGTGACAAAGCAGTGAATGTACCACGGGAGACAGAGGAGAGCAAACTCGGTCTGGGTTTGATGTGAGGTCAGTGGTAGAAGAGTTCAGCCCCAGAGACGAGGTGTTTGAGCAGCTGCTCTTCATCTCTGGCACTGGACTTTACAGTACGAGCTACGAACTGTGACCTCAAGTACAAACCACTCAGGTCACAGTTGCTTTTGTTAAACATTTACAGAGTAGCTTGTGACTAATACATATGGTTATTGTCTCAAATAGCATGTGGCTTTTTAGCTTAGCTACTAAGTCTACAAACAGGTCACTGAAAGTCATTCAGGATGAATCACATGGTTGTAAACTCACAGTGAAAGGGACCTTAGAGTGTGTGTGTAGCTTCTGTAAGGTGACGTATTTCCAAGGGAAAAGTATGTGTGTGTGTGTGTGTGTGTGTGTGTGTGTGTGTGTGTGTGTGTGTGTGTGTGCGTGCGTGCGTGCGTGCGTGCGTGCGTGCGTGCGTGCGTGCGTGCGTGCGTGCGTGCGTGTGTGTGTGTGTGTGTGTGTGTGTGTGTGTGTGTGTGTGTGTGTGTGTGTGTATATGTAGATGAGGTTCATTAACAAGAAAAATGTGAACAAAATCTTTTAATTTTATTACGTCACTGGAAAGTATTGTATATACATGGTATATGTATATGTATGGTCAGTTTTCGAGTCGGCATGGCAAACATCGCTGCTACATATAACGCTATTCCCTAACTTTATCTGACGTTTAAAGATTGTTTTGGAATAATTATCCGTGGCTTTGTTGGAACAAATATTATCCATTTAATTTGTCATTTTATCCTTCGTTAATATGAAATACTAATCGTAGATGAATGCAACTTTAAAGTGGTCTTTGACTTGCTGTGCCTGTATGGTTGAACATACTGTTACCTGCAGAATTCATTCCTCTTTGTTTTTTGTTGTTTAACATTAGCTAAACTCTTCTTCAGAAAAGTTAAGATCCTTCAACGTTTCTGGTGTCTTTATAGTATATTTATCTGCTATCATCTAAAGTTCATATAATAAGACCCATAGAACATTCAGCTTGCTATGTGTCAATCATCCTTATGACTACCATAAACAACAGCTGTTGCATGCTTTTTTTTTTTAATGTTTCCACAGAGATGCCTGACTTTGTCACATATTCCCAACTTTATAGAACAAACAATTGTTGATTTTAACTTTATGGATTATTGTTTTCAAAGAGAAATGCATTGCAGACAGGAGCGCCAGGTGTTTTTTAGGACTTTGGTGGTAGTTTGGTTTTGAATCTGCACTGTAGCCTTCCTGCTCAGTTCTCATGGATATCATGCATCCACGAGAAATGCACGTTGATAATTAAGAGGATGTACAGATGTTGGGGTTTGATTCTGTCAGTGGAATATTAAACAGAGAGGATTTATTTGCTCGCTGTATTTTGATGACCAAATTAAGAACAAAATATATATACATATACAGTGAAGGAAATAATTATTTGATCCCTTGCCGATTTTGTAAGTTTGCCCACTGACAAAGAAATGAACGGTCTATAATTGTAATTGTAGGTTTATTTTAAGTGAGACAGACTATAAAAAAAAAAAGAATCCTGAAAATCACATCATATAAAAGTTATAAATTGATTTGTATTTGATTGTGTGAAATAAGTATTTGATCCTCTAGAAAAACATGACTCAGTACTTGGATAAACCGTTGTTGGCAAGCACAGAGGTCAGACGTTTCTTGTCGTTGGTCACCAGGTTTGCACACATCTCAGGAGACAGGTGTCTTTTATACAGGTAATGAGTTGAGATTCAGAGTACATTCTTAAAGCGAGAGGACTAATTTAACCGGTCTGTGGGAGCCAGAATTCTTGCTGGTTGGTTGCTTATTTCACACAATAAAATGAAAATTAATTTATAGCTTTTATATGATTTGATTTTCTGGTTTTTTTTAAATCTTTTTTTTTTATATTCTGTCACTCACTGTTAAAATAAACCTACCATTACAATTATAGACCGTTCATTTCTTTGTCAGTGGGCAAACTTACAAAATCGGCAAGGGATCAAATAAGGATTTCGTTCACTGTACATCATATGCATTCCATTCTAGCACAGGCTGTTGGATGTGTTTGTCTGATGTTACAAATTTCGGGGGGTTTTCCCATCTCAAACATCTATTAATTAAAGATGATCAAAGAGGTGCATTTTCTAGATTAAAAAAAAAAAAATCAAAGTTGTGCTAAAAGGTGTTGCAGATTCCTATGAATATAGAAAATATATGCAACATTTCAGATCAGATAAAAGCTGATGGATCACTAAGGAATTAGCTCAAAATATTAAACCACTCAGTAATTCAGATGTTCAGAAGTTTTCTGGTCAATGCACTTTTTAAAGTTACTGTGGCACTTTTGAAAATACTCATCACACTTTGGTGTTATATTTATAAAGTAAAAGTTGTAACAATCTTTTTGCGATAGGCCCACAGCAGAGATCGTAACTTAATGCACTTTTACCTATTGATCTAGGAATTACATCCCAGACATTAAGCACAACCAGTAGCACTTCCATTTATAGGCATCGATTAGTATATTACTATTTATATCAGTTAATATTATCAGTGTTAATAACCTATTATTACACCTAGCCATAATATTGGCAGAGAATTATTAGAAAAGATAATTAAAGTCAATTTCAGTTATTTTTATGACAGTCAATCATCAACTAAAACGTCATGATGACAGCCCTTGGTAACAGTGGCATTGGTGAAGACAATCAATGCAGCCTCTGAGACAACTGGGACTAGCATGACAGCAATATCTGTGCCGTCTTATACAACTTGTTTTATGACATTGGCCCACAGGACGACAATAAGAAGGAATGGCTTCAGCCATTCACGTGAGTTTTAGCCTTAAGCAAAGAGCATTAGGACTGGTTATGGTCTCTCGGAAGTAGTTGTTAAGACGTGCTATCCTAATCAGGTCTCAGTGAAATGTTTTGAACGGCCACACTTGCAAGTGGCATCTCAAGGTAGACACACTCCTTAACTCGGAAGGTTACAGAGAATGAATAAATGGAACACCCCCTAATGCAGTTTAAAATGAGATTAATTCTCACTTTAGACCTAATTACCCCACGCTCCACGCATGTACAGTATATGCTGTACACAACTCACCCTCTCTATAGAAAAAACAAAACAGTGAAAAAGTTGGCTCCTGACTGTCTGACTAACTTAAATTGTACATCATTATATACATATATATATATATATATATATATATATATATATTATGGATATAAGATATTATTGTTAACTATGTTCAGAATTGGCCTGAATAGATTTCATATGTTTTCAAGATAAGGTATACAGAGAATCTGTCTACAGGAGAAGTGGTTGGCAATAGAACAAACAAAATGACTGACAGTGGTCCAAATTTGGTTTCCCGGGGCAACTGGACAACCGTTACTGTCTAGCCTTGTGAATGAAGAGGATAAAGAAAAGTAGAGTAAAAGAAAGCACAAATCTGAGTGTTCCATTTCAAGGACTGGGACTAGTTTTCAGGCCTTCCTGCCTTTGATCGTTTCTGTCATGAGGACAGAGTTTGGCCATGACAACTTCGTGAACAAAGAAACACACACACACACACACACACACACACACACACACACACACACACACACACACACACACACACACACACACACACACACACACACACACACACACACACTCCATGAGATGCCTGTCGTGTCTCCCTCATGCCAAATGTGTCAGTTGTACTGTACTAGTTTTCATGCAGATCTCTTTACATGGTTGGAATTAAATATAGCACTGGTGGAGTTTGAGTCTGTTAGAATTTTCCTCGGAGGCTCCATTCATTATTTTCTTAATTTTTTTATTCAGGCATTCAGTAGTTTTTCAGTCAATTCATTCAGTATGAGCCTTTGTTTCAATAATTTGTTAATGTGGTCAGTTGTTGATTAATTTGATGTTATATATGCTGTTTCTTTAATTAGAATTTCCGGTACAGTATTTCATTGATACATCTTTTCATTTATTCATTTGTCAAAACGTTCACTCATACTTACAGCAGTTTACTAATGCATTTATTAGTTAAGTTGTGGATTAATTTATGTTGTCAACTGTATAGTTATGCAATGTAAATTCATTTTTTTAGTCATTTTTCCTTGTTGTACTTCTCCCAATATGAACCTTTTTTTTTTACCCCTTCATTTATTCAATGTATTCATTTTTTCATCTCAGTCAATTTTTAAAATTGATAGTTTTCATTCACCCATCTACCTGTCTGTATATCCATTTGTTCATCCATCTGTCCATCCATCCATCCATCCATCCATCCAGTCACTCATCCATCCATCCGTCCATCTATCCACCCACCCGTCCGTCTGTCCATCTGTCTGTCCATCCATCCATCCATCCATCCATCCATCCAGCCTTTCCTCTATTTATCGCCTACTCGCTGATCATTTATTTATAACCACCTCTTATATCCAGCTGTGGCCTTTGTAAGAGGCTACTGCAAACTGTAGAGGACAAAAATATGAAATAAATCAAACATTACTGCCTCACTGGCCATTTTCCTACTGGGCTGCTGTCAAATTATCCTGCTACACAGTCTGAATGGCTCCTGATGGAAATTGTTTGGAAATAGCAGATAAATTTACATGCTGGGCTGAAGTCCAAAATCCTCTGGCTTCATCCTCGGCTGTTAGGGAAAGAGAGAGAGATACAAAAAAATAAAAAATACATTTAGCGGGAATGATGAGCTCACACCCTAAAAACAGGAAAACTTCCAATGACCTCAGTTTATTTCACCAATCTCTGAGAAAACCTCTCCCGTGTTTGTGGAAGTTTTAAATATACAATTTATCATTTTGATTGTGCATTTGACAAAACACTTGACATAAATTTGATTTTCACTTTATCATTCAGTTTGACATTGTGTTTATGTAAACTGATCTCTTTGGGAGGACGGGTTATTTTGTCCTAATCAATGATATATCCATACATGAATTTCAGGGGGAAAAAAAAGAGAGATCTGGACACCCACTTAAAGGTCTATGGTATCAAGACATTTTGTAGTAAATGAAACAAAAAATAACAAACAAAAATGGGCAGGGTTTTACATTTTTAACCAGATGTTACGTAAAAAGTGGATCAGTATCAGCTATTTGGGTCTTATGGGGACCACTAATGTTTTATTTTATTTTATGACCAAACTGTTAAGATGAAATGCAACTGTGAACTTTAACCAACACATTAAGAAGGCCTAATTATTAAGATCATTTTTGAATTCCTCAAGAGAGAGCAGTGACATACATTGAAGGTTCATTCATGCTCACAGCTTTGACATTGAAGCATTCGGACCTTAGCATGATTGTAGAATAGTTTTTATTGATGTGAAATGTTAACTACTGATTCTAAGAATTTTCTTAATAATTATTGCTGAACTTAAAATTTGAATTGAAAAAAAAATGAACAAGTTTATTACTGTCAAGAGTTTACTTCAGTAGAGGCAATGATTTAATAAAATACCATATCAAATCCAAGTTATTTTTACCCTGATCCTGATCAAGTCATTAAATGGCTGATACTGAGTGTTATCTGATACTAGCATTAACTTGAATGTTACTATGTTTCTGACTGATAAAAAATGTAGCCTTCCTCATCTGAAACACCTTATATTTGATGTGCTTCTTAATCCAAATGATGACGTTTCTGCTTCAACTTTAACTATATTGTTAAAACCAAACCGTTTGATTTTGCGCATATCCGCCCTGATACTAATCTTCATATCGTATTGGTTTGGGACCGTGCTAATCTTAGTAATAGGTTTCACTGCTGTTTCAAATCATTTAACCTTTTATACCACCAATATATGTGATTCTGATTGTATGATATGATGAGCTGGTAATAGTTACCATTGTAAATGGTGTAAAAGGCTTTATGAGACTTGTATTTGGAGTTTAAGGTCAAAGTTGCTTTCTGTTTACGACATACCGTCACAGGTGCTTATTTCAAAATTCCATGACTGGACAGTCCAGTAAAGTCTGATATTTAAGATTTGTTTTTCTTCCAACAGAACAGCAGTCTCCAGTGTTTATTTTCCGTAGAAGAAAGCTTTTTCTATTCAGTGATTGCTTGTATCCGCTGTGAATAGGGAACTTGACAGGGTCATAGCGACTCTCACTAAGCTGTAAATGGGTGGTGGGGGCTGGGAAACATGGCCTTCTGCCAAAGTAGAAACCCAACCCCCCAAAAAACATCCAAACACCCTCCAAAATCCATCGCTGCTGGCAGAAGATGGCATGAATACAGTTCAAACACCAAGGATGGAAAGGAACTGGGTTTTTTTGTTTCATTACACGTGACATCAAGAATGGAACAGTTTTTCATTTACTTAATTACATAACTTGATATCTTACATCACATAAAATTTGAATTCAAATTAGCAATACAGATATTGTATTATTGTTCATGTTTACACTAGAGGTCAGAAAACCATGAGTTGAGTTTAAATTTTTCTTTCCGCATATATTATATTGCAATATTATATTGCCTGGTAAAATAGTTAACAAATAGGCTTAAAGCTTGTGCTTCTATGATTCATAATGATGATTGTTTAATTGTTCTTCAGAAAATGTTAAAGTAGTTTTAGATTAGAGTTTAAACTAATAAAGGAAAAGTTAAACATTTTGAGAAATATGCTTCTTTTTTTTTTCTGTAAGAGTTCATCTGATTATTTTTGTTTTAACCTGTACTCACACAGAAAAGTAGAACTAGTTTTGGGTTAAGAGCTGGAGATATTTCTCGCCACACAACAAGTCACTTTATGTAGTGAAGTCATTACAGAGAGTTTGGCAGGTAACTAGCAGTACTGAGTGGAGGGATAAAGGGTCAAACAGACCAAAACAGACCTGACTTAAAGTGCCAGGTAGTATAAATAATAAGCAATAAAGTATCAACAGGAAGTCCAGTTTGAGTAACAGATCAGTTAATTGAAAGGCTTGCATGATGGTTTAGAATACTTGAAGAAAGGATTTTGCAAATATGGAAAGTTATTTTTTGTTTTATTGATAACAATATACATCGTTTGGATATAATGATCCTGTTACAAAGGGATTCACCAGCAATGTACACTTGCATGTATGCATTTGGTTAGAGGGATTTTTTTTCATTGATGACTCGAGGTCTGCTGCTTATATTAATGTCTCTTTTTACGCCTACCCACCACCAACAGCCGTGACCGGAGGCGTTATGGCTTCAGGTTGTTCTCATGAACACGATATCTCAGAAACACCTTCAGGGAATTTCTTTAAATGTGACACCAACAGTCATTTGGTTCAAAGGATCAACTGATCAGATTGTGGTAGTCAAAGGTTAAAGGTTAAGGACTTCACATTCCCCCCCCCACAGATCCTCTGTTCTGTTGGGTTGAAGATGCATGCGAAACATCCACGTTTTTGAAGTTGCAGCCTCTTTGCAGCAACATCCATATTTTAATTTTACTGTCATGGCTACAACTTTGGGTTAATTGGCTAAGCAAAGATTCTTTCAAAATCTTACTACCTATATTAAGAGTCTCGGCAGACTAAACTGAAATTCTATTGGTTGGCGGAGGCATACAACCGCAGTTCTAGTTAGTCTCCCAAGTAACAGAGGTGTAGTGCATAATTTCTTCATTATTCCTCGTCCCCAGAGGATGAATCCTCTGCCTAGTGCCACCATCACAACAAACTTTCACACTGCCACAAGAAACGTCAAGATCTAAGAGTTTGTAGAAATGTACTGATCTCTCCCCAGGAGTTGAACCCTTTGGATTTGACTGCTTTCGTGACAGCTCCTTTAGTGCTGAACTCAGGACAAACTTTGCATTTTTATATAACTAAGAGCAGCACGTTGTTTGTTCTTACCTCGTTTTATGTGGATTTCTGTGGCTTCACTGCTGCTCACAGTATCACCTGGACTCCCATAACCACAGCAGAAACACTCTCATGGGTAGTATAATATACAGCCAGTACAAGCACACACACACACACACACACACACACACACACACACACACACACACACACACACACACACACACACACACACACACACACACACACATACATGTACACACACGACCAATAACTAAAGGGACTACATAAGCAGAAAAACCCTCATCATCTGGATGAAGGGATGGGAGTGGATGATTTTACACAGTTTCTCTCTCTCTCTCGCTCTGTCTCATCACCACTTTTCTTTACTGTCTTTTATACCGTCTCTCACTTTATATCGTCTTAACTTTCATCACTTTTCTCCATCTCTAAATTTCTCCACTCTCCTTCACTCTGTCGTTCCATCAACCCAAAGCCACTGTCAGTTCTCACACACACACACACACACACACACACACACACACACACACACACACACACACACACACACACACACACACACACACACACACACACACACACACACACACACACTCTCTCTCTCTCTCTCTCAGCCACACCAAAGCATGCCTCTTATCCAGTTATCGCCTTACAGATCAGTAGGTTAGTTGTGGGCCGGCAGATAGAGCTGAGGCAGCAGCAGTTTGAATGTGAGATTCTGGTGGAATGCAACATAAAATAAGCTTTTAACCCTTCATACACACATAGATAAACACACACACACACACACACACACACACACACACACACACATCAGTTGGTGAAAAGTGCTGAAGGCTCCGTTTTGAAGCTATGTAAGGTTTCAGAGGCACTTAGAAGTTGCATTTAGGTACACAAACACATTCACAGGTATATAGAAATGCAGAGCAAATATATGTTTACTCTCTTAAACACACGAATTCACACATGCATGTGACCATAACAATATTCCAATGATTACAAATTGTAAATACCATATATATGCAATGTATACAATATCTACGCTGTTAGCTGTGTTGACCTTCCATCACCTGCTGAAACAGCAGCAGGTGTCATCATCCTCAGCCACGGTAAGCTGAACTGGTCCTTAAAACACTGAGGCCTCACACTGAGAGAGAGAGAGAGACAGAGAGAGAGAGAGAGAGAGAGAGAGAGAGAGATCAGGTTATTACTGAAGACAACTTCGTAATATCTCTACCTTTGTCTCTGTCTTCTCATTTACTGTCTTTCAATCTGTTTTTCTCTTCTTTCTCACGCATATAGTTTGTGATGTAATGTTTTCGTTGTCGTTGTCAAACTAAGTATACACCATTGTGTATAGGGTGTAAAGGACATGTTGAAAACCAGAGCATTAAAAATTATTTTGGTGTATACTTAGTTTGACAACGAAAACAACGATAAAAATCATTTTTAATGCTCTGGTTTTCAACATGTCCTTTTTAGTTTTGTCTGAACCTGATGAACATTATGGTCATGATGAGGTGTGAACTTGTGAGATTTCATGTGTATGATTGACACCCTTTGAACTGCTGCCTGCTCTGCAATGTTTCTAGCCATGTTTCATTTACAAAAATGTTACTAAATAGTAGAGAGACTTTGTGCATCATAAAGTCTTGCAGAGAAACATAGGATTGTCGGTGGTTGCCTTGGTGCAATTAGAAAATATTAAAAGTACAGATTTCAAAGTTGTGTCATTAGAGCAGAGCTGCACTGCGACACAAATAAACTGAGGATCGTTTTAACATACAAGTCAGATGCTATAAAACACCTTTCTAAAACAAGATAGTAAGTAAGATTGCGCCGCGCCAGCGGCAGCCTGTCGCAGCAGCTCCCCTCCCCTTGTTATTAGTATTATTAGTATTTTTTAAGCCTTTCTTCTCTCTTCGGAGTTGTTGTTTTTTTCTTTCTCTCGTGTTCAGTTAACGGACCGTAATGGACCGTAATTTTTCCACGTTTCTGGCTGGGGGCTCTGTTATTGTTTACTCGCGTGATCAGCTGATCGCGCTGAGTAGCCCTCTACCTCTACTGCTGCTGCCCGGAGCGAGGCCTGAGATCCCCGTTGAACTTCGGAGAAGACGGCGGGGTTGCAGAGCTGGAGCTAAGCTAAAGGCGGAAAGGAGGAAATACAAGCCAGCGGTACCGGAGATCTTAATGGGGAACGTGAGGTCGTTGGCCAACAAGACGGACGAGCTCGGCGCGCTGGTAAAGACCCAGAGAGAGTACCGGGAGTGCAGCATCATGTGTTTCACCGAGACATGGCTGCACTCACATCTCCCGGACCACAGCGCGGCCGTACCCGGCTTCAGGACTGTTCGGGCGGACAGAGACGTTGTTCGAAGCGGTAAGAAGAAAGGTGGAGGGATTGCAGTCTATGTGAACGAGAGGTGGTGTAATCCTGACCACGTGTGTGTGAAGGAACGTTTTTGTAGCCTGGACATTGAACTTCTCGCCGTGGGGATGCGTCCTTATTATTTACCGAGGGAGTTCTCGTCCGCCATTGTTATCGCTGTTTACATTCCTCCATCAGCTGACGTAGAGGCAGCAGTGGACACCATCCACTCCACTGTGTCTAAACTACAGACAAAGCATCCCGGTGCATTTTTATTAGTTACTGGAGACTTTAACCAGTCTGGATAAAGTACTGCCAACTTTGCACCAGTATGTGAACTGCCCCACAAGGAACAATAAAACTCTGGACCTACTGTATGCTAATGCCATGGATGCATACAGTACTACTGCCCTTCCCCCCCTTGGTAGATCAGACCACAACCTGGTCCTACTGACTCCCAGGTATGTCACCCTGGTGCAGAGGCAGCCTGTGTCCACCAGGACTGTGAGGAGGTGGACACAGGAGGCTAAAGATGCCCTGCAGGACTGCGTTGAGTCCACGGACTGGAATGTGCTGTTTGGACCACATGGGGAGGACATCAACAGCATGACGGACTGTATCACAGAATACATCAAATTCTGTGAACACACCACCGTACCATCCCGGACTGTAAAATGCTTCCCCAACAATAAACCATGGATCACCAGTGACCTGAAAGTTCTTCTTAATCAGAAGAAAGCAGCCTTCAGGTCTGGGGACAGGGAGGAGCTCAGGAGAGTGCAGCGCCACCTGAAGGAGAAGATGAGGGAGTGCAAGGACTCCTACAGGAGGAAGCTGGAGGCCAAACTCCAGCAGAACAACGTGAGGGAGGTGTGGACCGGTATGAAGGAGATTACTGGGTTCAAGGGGAGAGAGAGACAACCAGGGGGCTCCCTGGAGAGGAACAACCAGGGGGAACCTGGAGAGGAACAACCAGGGGGAACCTGGAGAGGTCAAATGAACTAAACTGTTTCTTCAACAGGTTTAGTTCACCACCCTCATCTGTCTCCTCCACACCTCACACCTCCAAAACACCTCTGCTGCCCCCCCTCCCCCCTCTGCGCCCCCTGGTGAACTGCGTAGAGCTCTCAATCTCACAGGGCTCTTCCTCCATCGACACCTTAGCCCCCCCCCCCACACACACACACACACACACACACACCCCTCACCCCCCTCTCTGTGACGACTGGCCAGGTTAGGAGACAGCTGGAGAGAATCCACCAGCGCAAGGCTGCAGGACCTGACGGCATCAGCCCCGTGGTCCTGAAGACCTGCGCCGCCCAGCTGGCTGAGGTCCTACAACACCTCTTCAACCTGAGCCTGAAGCAGGAGGAGGTCCCGGTGCTGTGGAAGACGTCCTGCCTGGTTCCTGTCCCCAAGAAGAAGACTCCATCTGGCCTCAACGACTACCGACCGGTTGCCCTCACATCTCATGTGATGAAGGTGCTGGAGAGGCTGGTCTTGGCCCACCTCAGGCCGCTGGTGAAATCTTCTCTGGACCCTCTGCAATTTGCGTACCAGCCTCGTGTGGGAGTGGACGACGCCATCATCTACCTGCTGCAACGAGCTCAGTATCACCTGGATGGAACCGGTGACTCTGTGAGAATCACTTTCTTTGATTTCTCCAGTGCATTCAACACCATCCAACCACTGCTACTGAGTGAGAAGCTGCAGGTGGTGGGGGTGGATGCGCCCACCATCTCCTGGATCAATGACTACCTGACAGGCAGACCACAGTTTGTCCGTCTGGGCAGTGTGCTGTCTGATACGGTGGTCAGTGGTACTGGAGCTCCTCAGGGAACTGTTCTGTCTCCCTTTCTGTTCACCTTCTACACAACTGACTTCCAGAACAACTCAGAGTCAAGACATCTGCAGAAGTTCTCTGATGACTCTGCAGTGGACGGTGTATAAGGGATGGACGGGAGGAGGAGTCAGTGGTCGGATGTATAAGGGATGGACGGGAGGAGGAGTCAGTGGACGGTGTATAAGGGATGGACGGGAGGAGGAGTCAGTGGTCGGATGTATAAGGGATGGACGGGAGGATGAGTACAGGGCAGTAGTGGAGGACTTTGTGGAGTGGGCGGGAAGAAATCACCTGCTCCTGAACGTGGCCAAGACCAGAGAGATGGTGGTCGACTTCAGGAGGAAGACGACGGCTCCACAACCGCTGAGAGTTCTGGGAGAGGAGGTGGACATGGTTGAGGAGTACAAGTACCTGGGTGTGTCCATCGACAACAGACTGAACTGGAAGACCAACATCAATGCTGTCTACAAGAAGGTGATGAGTCGACTCTTTTTTCTGAGGAAACTTCGATCCTTCAATGTGTGCAGCGAGATGTTGGAGATATTCTACCAGTCTGTTGTGGCCAGTGCTTTGTACTTCTCTGTGGTCTGCTGGGGGAGCAGCATTGGAGCCGGTGACACCAACAAACTCAACAAGCTGGTTAAGAAGGCCGGCTCCATCATCGGCTACAAACTAGATAGTCTGGAAAAGGTGGTGGAGAGGAGGACGCTGATCAAACTATTGTCCATCTTGGATAATCCTGTCCACCCTCTCAACCACCTGCTGCAGGGACAGAGGAGGACGTTCTCCAAAAGACTCCTCCAGCTCCGCTGTCACAAGGACAGATACAGGAGATCATTCCTGCCCACTGCCATAAGACTTTACAATAACTCACCTCTGGCAAAATCCATCACAGTACAATAACACTGTTGACTGTGTTTCTTGGTTGCTTGTATATTATATGTATATTATATATATAGATATATACTGTACCGTATGTATATATATATATATATATATATATATATATGTTGACTGTGTTTATTGGTTTGTTGTATATAATATATATAGATATTTAATGTACTGTATATATACTGTATGTACTGTGCATTTTATATTTTATATTTATATTTTTTATTTTATTGCTTTTCTATTATATTATTCTATTCTATTATTATTTTATTCTATTGTTTCTATTATTGCTCCTGTATGTATGCTGTTGTGGCGAAAAAATTTCCCCTCGGGGATTAATAAAGTATATACCTACCTACCTACCTACCTAATGGAAGTGAGGTGGTCCATCAGTCGCATAGGGATTATTTGAGAATATTACAGTGGTGGACAAAGTATTCATCTTTATACTTAAGTAAAAGACTCAATACAGCTGTTAGGAATACTTCATTACAAGCAAAAGTCCCTGTGACTGATGTATTATTACATATGATATAATTAGATCATTAATAGTGAATCAGTGTGTAAGCATCATGTTGGAGCTGCTTCAGGTGGAGCTAGTTGGAACTACTTTGTATCAAATTTTAAATACAGGGATAGCAGATAAATCGCAGAGGTCGTGAGGTGATGACTTGAAGATGAAAGAAAAAAAAAAAAAAGGATCCACAAATCTGTTTTTCGTTTTTGGATTTTCCCTTTAAATCTTTGATTTTTTTTTTTTTTTTTTGCTGAGATATTAAATCATTTGAACATTTCTTGAAATGAAACCATGTGAGGAGTTTAGAGGGAAAAATCAGTTTGGTGAAGCAGCAACTCAGACATCTGAAATGTGACCCTGACTACAGTCTGGTGTTTGTAAGACGTCAGAATACAAACAGAATGGAAACCACTGATTTCATCTTTAGCAACGTGTTGTATTTTGAAGCTTGTTATATTATCTGTTGTATCTTATCTTCTGAAAAGGAACTGAAGCTGTTTAGTAAATGTAGTGGAATAGAAAGTACAGTATTTCTATTTGAAATGTTGTAGATTGGAAGTATAAAATGAGAATGGGAATACTACTTACAGTAAGTAAATATCCATTGTTACTCTTTATCACTGATTTCAGCCAACATTTTGTAATGTTCAATGCTGCAGATGATGATACTGCTCAGGTACCTGCATAAAGACAGTTTATCTTCACCCATAATTTTCTGAGAAAGTTCTTTGTATGGTGAATGCCAAACATTTTCTGTTTATCCATCTCTCTACTTCTGCATATCTGTGGAATGTGTGTGTGTGTGTGTGTGTGTGTGTGTGTGTGTGTGTGTGTGTGTGTGTGTGTGTGTGTGTGTGTGTGTGTGTGTGTGTGTGTGTGTGTGTGTGTGTGTGTGTGTGTGTGTGTGTAAGGCAGTTCCTGTGCGTGGGCTCTACAGTGGAATCTGGTTGCCGAGGGTGTATGTGTGTGTTCATCATCACTTCATTCAGTCTGTCCTCTGAGGCCGTTCTCATTGGCTGTTTTCTGACCAATGGTGTAACAGCAGGAAGTACAAGCCCCCAACAGCTGGTCCAGGAAGAAAAAAAACAAGGGCGAGTCAAAGACTGTTACATGCAGGGAAATATTAATAAAGCAGTTTGGTGCCATAGTTTGTCCTAATTGGCCAAATCTTTACTGGATTGCTACATTATAAAATAATACAGTATTTCTCCTGAATAATAACTAGTTTATTATGTGCAGTTTATAACCCAGTAACATACAGTGTTGTTAGATAATATACAATTGACTCTGTTTCTCAAATGTTGCTGTTTGAAGCTAAAGTGTGGTTGTGACACAAACACCAAAACAGTGTTTCCCTTAAGCCAAACAGCAATGGTTTGCACCAAAATGTACAATGATATCACTAGGTACCAAGTTTGAGAATTTTGATTGTCTATCATACACACCTACTATACAGTTTCTCTCCAGCTTTTTAATCATCAGGCTGTTAGAAGTGTTTTAAACTAGTAGTTGTGGTTATTAAAATCAAACAATCTAATCTACTGTTGATAAAACATGAATTTATGATATGTCCTACTAGAGTAAAGCCCATTGTTTTGAGGCCTCTCACCAGAAATACCAAAAAATTTAAAACAAATTAAATACAAATTGAAAAAGTTAAACTTCATATAGTTGCTCTTGCCACGTCATCTCCCTCTTTGTCACCATGGCAACTATCACATCCTCATGAGTATATTTGCATTTGAAGAAAGGACACATTCATCTATCTATCTATCTATCTATCTATCTATCTATCTATCTATCTATCTATCTATCTATCTATCTATCTATCTATCTATCTATCTATCTATCTATCTATCTATCTATCTATCTATCTATCTATCTATCTACCTACCTACCTACCTACCTACCTACCTACCTACCTACCTACCTACCTACCTACCTACCTACCTACCTGTCTGTCTGTCTGTCTGTCTGTCTGTCTGTCTGTCTGTCTGTCTGTCTGTCTGTCTGTCTGTCTGTCTGTCTGTCTGTCTGTCTGTCTGTCTACCTACCTACCTACCTACCTACCTATCTATCTACCATCTATCTATCTATCTATCTATCTATCTATCTATCTATCTATCTATCTATCTATCTATCTATCTATCTATCTATCTACCTACCTACCTACCTACCTACCTACCTACCTACCTACCTACCTACCTGTCTGTCTGTCTGTCTGTCTGTCTGTCTGTCTGTCTGTCTGTCTGTCTGTCTACCTACCTACCTACCTACCTACCTACCTACCTACCTACCTACCTACCTATCTATCTATCTATCTATCTACCTACCTATCTATCTATCTATCTATCTATCTATCTATCTATCTATCTATCTATCTATCTATCTATCTATCTATCTATCTATCTATCTATCTATCTATCTATCTATCTATCTACCTACCTACCTACCTACCTACCTACCTACCTACCTACCTACCTACCTACCTACCTATCTATTTATCTATATATCCTGTGCATCTTGATGTCTGGTGAGATGTTCTAGTCACAGCTGCTCTCCAGGTCTGAACACACACAGGCACACACAGATCCAGCTGCTTTCCACTCTCAGGAGACTGTTGGCTGTCATTTAATCTCATCTGCCGGCCGCACAGATCGACAATTTATTTTATTTTTACTATCGATCAGAAACACACACACACACACACACGCACGCACGCACGCACGCACGCACGCACGCACGCACGCACACACACACACACACACACACACACACACACACACACACACACACAATGCTGGGCTCATATTCTTTGTGTGCGTTGATACATCAGCTGAGACAGCTGACAGTTCACGAGTGTGTTATCCATTATATGACCATTCTCAGTACCAGGACCACCCAATGTCAGAATGACGTGATGGAGCTGCTGGCTTTCTTTAGCTATCGTTGCAGATAATTATTCATCTTTTTTTAATCACACAGAAGTAAGTCATTGCCTTTCATATTTATGCTATTAAAAGTAATTCAAACCAAATCCTTTAAAGATACAGAGATATATCAGTAGAAGTGCATCGACACTGATTTAACTAAAGATACTGAGAGGCAGGCTCACCTGTTTTATGAGTACAGCACCGATACAGTATCAGGTTAACTGTGCCCACTGTTCATGGGTAAAACAAAAACACCAAATAAAATGAGTTGGTCATATATACATTTTCACTAACAACACAAAGTTAATTTAGTATCATGGTGTATGCATAGACAGTTTATGCATGGCATGTGTAAAATCAATTGTCTTTGGAATTCTACTGAAAAACATAATTTGAACTAATTCAACAAGCTCATCTTTAATGGCCCATGACCTGATCAATGTTACAAATGTAAGAAGTTTACCATTTAGTTTTAAATAACACAGTGAAAGATGAGAATATTGGTCTGTCAGTTCACCTCTTTGGTCTGAATTTTCATACAAATGAAAACAGGAATACATTTGAATTTTAACACCAACTTCCCCGCTAGTGCCGCCACAAGGTAGACATATGTGTTTTTTAACTAAACAGCTTTTGGACAACTATTGGATGGCCCGCAACGGAATTTGATTCTGACATTCATGTTCCTCACGAGGGGATCCTCGATTCAGACTTTTTTTTCTCTCTCTTTTACAAGGTATTTTCTTTTTCTTTTTACTATCAGAAATTGTGATCCTCTATCTAGCTGCAGTTTTCAGCCAAGTTCCAGAGATCTATGTGAAGTTTTTAAGGCAAGGCATTCTTGTAACTGAGTATTTACACCTGATGGTATCTCCAGGTTGCCCAAATTAAATGATCTAAAAACTTCTTCAAAATGTAATTGAAAGAAACTCAGTGTTTGCTATGTTTTGGGTGGGTTGTGAATCAGGTTAATTTATTTGACATACATGCAGCAGTGGACTGTTTATTTAACAAGTTTTCATCGGGCATCATGGAGGAAAACCAGGGAGCTACTCTCTATCTCTGTCAGTGACGTTAACCCTCTCTCCTCTCTGATGTGTCTAACATCAAACAGTATGCTGCATACACACACACACACACACACACACACACACACACACACACACACACACACACACACACACACACACACACACACACACACACACACACACACACACACACACACATGCACTCACACAGAGAAATTGCAACTGAGGTACAACAGCTGGTAACTGGCACAGAACAGAAATAAGCTGTCACATCTACACTGTGGAGCTGACACACACACACACACACACACACACACACACACACACACACACACACACACACACACACACACACACACACACACACACACACACACACACACACACACACACACACACACACACAAGGACATGCATACACTAGCAAGTAATGCACTGATTCTCACATGCACACACACACATCACTACAAGAAATCCAGTCTCTATCCGTGAGATGTGGAAAAGCCAGCTGATATTTTTCATGTGTGTTCCCTTCAGTTCTGCTGGACTTCTTTTGGATTATTATCTGTGACAGATGAAGCAACAACTTCCTGAATCCCTCAGGCCTTGAACTTCCTTTAAATGAGAAAGAACGTCCAGTCCTTGGACATTTGGCCTTGGATGTTTGGCTTCTACAGTAAAAAGAACTCGTTATTTGTGAAAGCACGGCACCTAAATACTTAAATGATTCTTCATTATCATTAGTTTGTATTTCAGCACATACTAAGTTTTTTTAATTTACTGAACTACTGCATACATGCTGTTACTTCTTTCTGAAAATATATTCATTAGATATAATTATTCGGCACAGTGGTGAAGTGGTTAGCATTGTCACCTCACAGCGAAAAGGCTCTGGGTTGGAATCCAGGCCTGGGCCTTTCTGTGCGGAGTTTGCATGTTCTCCCTGTGCCTGTGTAGGTTCTCTCTGGGTACTCTGACTTCCTCCCACCATCCAAAAACATGCAACTCAGGTTAATTGGTGGTTCTAGAAATTGCCCTTAGGTGTTAATGAGAGCGTGAACGGTCTTTGTTTCTGTCTGTGGACAGTCTGTGGATAAGTGTTGGCCCTGTGATAGACTGGCAACCTGTCCAGGGTGTACCCTGCCTTTGCCCAAAGTGAGCTGTGGTAGGCTCCAGCCCCCCCTGTGACCCTATTCAGGATAAAGTGGGTATAGATAATGGATGGATGGATAATTATTCATTATAGCTGAAAACCTAATTTCAATTTACCTAAATAATGTATTATATGTATCCCCCTATAACCTACATAATCTCAACTGTATATGTTTATTTCAGGGCATATTGTTTAAATTATTTTTTTCTTCAATGGAAAAATTAGTAAAGCGAAGAAAAAGGGAAAGAAAAGATATGTTACTGCCGACCCCAGTCAGCATGCACACGAAGGGAAATGTGAATCAGTTAAAACATGTTAATTTCAACATTGGAGTATTAAAATGCTGAAGTCAATGCAAATCAGAGAAAAATTAGGTTTGATATCATCAACCCAAACCCAAAAATGAGATTCAACAATGAATTTATGAATTGTTTAATGCTACTTACATGTTAGCAAATGCTAATGCTAACATGTAAGTAGCATACCTCAATGGCTTTCTAAGTCATGGAAGTATTCAAGTATGAAAACAGAAAAATCCTAATTGGAGAGGTGGCGCAAAAGTAACCCAAAACAAACTCGTATGTATTTTTAGATCAATGACTTATTACTACTGTAACGAGTGTTCATGTCAACACTGAAGTCATAACGAAGACAGAAAGTTTTTCCCTGAAAGCTCTTAGATATCTGACTTGGCGCGAAACAATAATGAACAACATGAAAAAGCAAACAAACAAAGGCATCAAGTTAGGTAAAGTCTGTCAAGAATAAGTAAATGCTAAATTAACAGATATAGTTAATATATAGTTATAGACACTGAACATACACAGTATTTTTTTTAACCCTTTCAGGACGTACTTTAAATTATACAGCCATCTTATGTAGTCTTTCCCCTGTTTTCGCCCACTGTAGAATAGTTCACGTTTTTAACATCAGGCCCCAATTTTTTTCTTGATGGACTAAATGTGTAAATCCCCAGTAAGACCCATATTTAAAGATTTAAATTTAGTGTTTCAGATAAAAATCGGATCGTGGAAATTAATTATAGACTTTGTATGTATGAAGGAACTACCATTCACCTCAAGGCAGCCACAGTTTTCCTGAAGATGTGTCTAGTAGACTTTAGAGGAAGTGCAGTGACACACTTTAACAGGGGTGTTTGATTTTCTTGGATTTCCTTCTACATCTTAACAGGTGAAGATGTGTTTGATAGTGCTACTTTGAAATGAGAGCGTTCACTCTCAAAGCTTTGTTGCTTGGCTCATGTCTGTATTTGCTCCTGGTTATAATGACCAAAATGTCTCCTGAACTACAAAGTGAAGGCAGCTGGGGGACTGAGGCATGATGGGAGTGATCAGTTCAAGATGACACCACAGGGAAGACTATTTTTCACTCTCTTTTCATCTCTAAATATAAATCTTTTCCTCCATTTATCATTCATTCACTTCCTGTCTCCTCCTCTCACTTGCTCCACGAGTCCCTTCTTTCATTCTTCTTCTCTACTTTTATATTTCCCCTCTGTCCTTGCGTCCTTCTGTCCTTGCTTACTTTATTCCATTCTTTTCTTTCTTCTCAGTGTCTCTGAATCAGTCTCCACTCTTCCTCCTTCCTTTATTCCCTCCTTCTTTCTCATTTTCCCTTTCCTTCTCAAAGTTTCAAAGTTTTTCTTTGACTGTCTCCCACTTTCATTCTCTCCCTTCTCTTCTTTCTTTGTGCCCATTTTCTTCCTTCCATCCCTACTTGCTTCTCATTGACTTGTAGCCTTTCTTCTTTTCTTATTATCTTCCTTCTGTCATTTCTCTTTCTCCCTCATGACTTCCTTCTATCTGTAGTTGTCTCCTCTTTTTGACTTCCAGCTTTTCCTCTCCTGCCAAATGCTTCCTTACCTATCTCCATCCCAATCTGCTTTTTTCTACCTCTTTCTTCATCTTCTCTCCTCCCTTCTTTTAACCTCCTTTGATCCACACTTACTTGTCTCCCTAGTTTTACTTCCATCATTCCTGTCTCTCTACTTTCTAAATCTGAGCTACTCTCTTTCCTCCCCGCTCGGTACTTCATCCTTAACCCACCACCCCCTCCTTCTAATTGCATTCAGGAAGCTGCCAGATATTGTGAGGTGTAATGTGCTGTCTGATTCCTCTCTAAGTGTTCTTAAATGATCGCTATTTATTTGTCAAGCCAAGCGTTGAACGCTAATTAAGGAGAAATGCTTTGAACTGCTTTGCGTGTGTGTGATTGGTGTGTTTGAGTGAAGTGTCTTTTGGGTGTGTGTGTGTGTGTGTTGGTGTGCGGAGCAGTTAGAAGATGAAGAAAGTTGTCATTTATGAGTGGATCCCTGGCTGCTTCCAGCGCTACTGCAGATGTGTGTGTGTGTGTGTGTGTGTGTGTGTGTGTGTGTGTGTGTGTGTGTGTGTGTGTGTGTGTGTGTGTGTGTGTGTGTGTGTGTGTGTGTGTGTGTGTGTGTGTGTGTGTGTGTGTGTGTGTGTGTGTGGTGTGTGTGCTTCCTGTGATCGGTCCCTGGGGTTTTTCTGGCTCTAACATTATTCTAAACACACATATACATAGAGCAGCAGGTGTTTCTGAGACTGTGCTGATGTGATTTGCCATTTCTTTGTCGGTTTGTGTTATAATGGGGGTTCAATAACATAAGCTCAGTTTTTAACTTGGATGGAGGTGGCTGTGGTAACTTCCTATCTTTTGAAGATGATGTTATGCTGATCACTCCAGAAGGAATTGTACCTCCAACCCCAGCAGAGCTAGTGTCTTGGTAAACAGAACTGAACTAGCCATTTTAACAATGATACATCTTAAACTATTCATTTTTGTGGTATTTAAATCAAGGAATAAGATGCTCCAAACAGTTTGAGCTGCCATACCATATAGGACAGCTTTAATAGAATTGGAGGGCTACTTCAGGTGCCCCTTATTTAATCCAGGAATCCTATTTGGAGCAGTTCTACAGCTTAGATCAGCATGGAACACTCCTGGTCTGATCATCAGTCAGTCAAAAGTAATTGCTTTTTCTCATAAAATTTCCATGAGCACTTTTACTGCTTTGGTTCATTTTGGCAAGAAACATTCAATCTCCAAGTTGAAAAGTCACATGAGCCGCTTCAATTAGTTGACTTTTATATTCTGGGTCAGGACCGGCAGTTTTCTGAGTGCAATGGGCTTCTATGGCATTACAATTTGTAAATTGTACACAGCATAAATTGTGGCTTGTCACAGTAGGATAGATCAAGTGTATTAGTGATGGCTGCATTACACTGAGAGGAGGTCCTGCCTCTGTGCATTCTGGTTCAGTGTCAGGACTGAATGGAACTTAAGGAACTGAGGAACTCTGGATGGCTCCTTTCACTTGTCCACAAGGCCAAAATGACTAAACATGACTGCTCTGAACAAACAATGCCGAAATATTTCAAACTGGTGGCCATAACATATCCTCATACCATTACATTTGTGTTCAGTAACATTAAGGACATTTTTTTAAGACAAAATGTTGATGTGGGAATACAGAGTGTGGAGAAACACTCCATGAACCAGAAGCCACTTTACTTCGCAACTCTTTGAACAGAGATGTAAAGCTGAAGGATACACTAGCACTCCCTCTCAGCTGTCAGCCTGAGGCTATCAGCCGCTGACATAAAGAACAAAAATAGCATTAATACATTTATCCTTTTTTTTTTTTTTTCCACACAGATGGTATAAAACAATCCGTCACACAACAGAAATGGACTCTTTGAAGAAGCTTACTGATAAAGTTGTGTTTTAGGCTCAACAAGAAGAAGAAAACTCTTTGTAAATATTTCTCTCTGCCAATCAAAAATTAATTTATTTCTCTCTTTTAACAATGGAGACATTTCAATTAACTGCACCATCAGTCCACACAATCCAGACCTTGAGAGGAACACAAATACTTTAGGGATGGTGGTAATTTGATTAACTCCCTGCTGTAAAAGCAACACTGCGTGCACCACTAAAAATCAATAGAAGATTAAATGATAGGGACTTTAATCTTCAGGTCCCATCCTGAGGGGCCCACAGTTCACTTCAAGCTTTACAGACCAGTTTAACACCAACTCCAGCAGATTAACTGCTCACCCTGCTGCAGCAATGTAAAAACGTGATATCACTATTGAGTGTGGTTACAGTTACAGAACATGCTAGTTTAACAACACTGTGCTTCTATATTCTTAGTAAAAAAGATTGTCCCATTGTCCCATAGTACTGTTCTGCAACCTAGCAGACACAAACAGTGCTCAAAATGAAAGATGAAATCAAGACATGAAGGGCCAGTTAGTATCATGTCAAAGTCGCACCATCTATGTCAAGTCCTTCCTATAGTTTGTCTTTTGCCACACCCACTTTGATCTTTGTCAACTATAACATGGCTTAATTGTTTATTTCACTGGATCTCTAATAGCTTCTGCCATCGCAGTCGCTAATTCCACAGAAATCCACGTTCAAAAAAATGTCCAAACTAAACATTGAGTTAAATAACACCAAATCAATCGCAGCAAAAAACAATCAAAGATACCAATAAATGGTTCATCCATATTTTGTGTTGCATTTACCAATTTGAGCAATTTATTCTGTTTTTTCTAATTAAAACAGCCTCGTCGTCAGTGTGATGAATATAAGTGCTTAAAGTCCACACACAATAAATAACCAATTCCCATAATGAAGCCATATTAAGTCATGTGTCAAGAAAAAAAAAAGAAATTCTCTGTTTTCAGCTTCTGCAGTGTGAGGATATCCTGCTTTTATATCACATTCTGTGATGGAAACTGTTTCTTCCACTATCTAATAGAGCAAACGATAAAGTGATAGTGGCTATCGCACTGGATGTGTCCGTACAGCGTTGTGTCTCTACAAGTCCAGTTTTATTCCAGTCGTCTCTGCTGGTTTTACTGTCAGTGGTAGCAGCCTCAGGGCCTCACTCCCACAGGAGTGTGTGTGTGTGTGTGTGTGTGTGTGTGTGTGTGTGTGTGTGTGTGTGTGTGTGTGTGTGTGTGTGTGTGTGTGTGTGTGTGTGTGTGTGTGTGTGTGTGTGTGTGTGTGTGTGTGTGTGTGTGTGTCAGCTGGAACAAAGCTGGCGTACAGGTGTGCCGCTGCCTCGCCAGCACTTCCTGGTAATTAATGACTTCTTCCTGCCTCTCTCTCCCTCGCTCTGTCTTTCATCATCGTGATGGTGGAAATTGATGACATGTGAGCATTTGCTTCTTCAGTCACACGAGGACAGAGGGAGGAGTGGGAGAAAAAGAGATTGAGGAGAGAGAAAGGGGGAGAGAGATAGCGGGAACACTTATATTGTATTTATAGGAATTGTTGGTTTTGTTCATCCATCATGACAGCTACTTCTTTCTATTCTTTTCATGTTTGCCTCCATCCTGCATGTTCTTCTGTCTCTTCTTTTTTCCATTTCTCTTACTTTGAGTTTCTTTTCTCTCTCCTGTTCTTCTTCCGCATTTTAGTCTGGTTTCTCTTTCCGTCTCTGTACCAGCCTCTCTCCTTCTCTTTCTATGTGTCTATGCATCTCGCTCTCTCCCTGGTAATCTATCTTAGTTAATATCGTCTCTACGAGCAGCTGGGTACTGGAGCCCAGTCAGCTCTGTGAGAAACAGACCTCTATTTGTGTGTGTGTGTGTGTGTGTGTGTGTGTGTGAGAGAGCGAGACACACACACACACACACACACACACACACACACACACACACACACACACACACACACACACACACACACACACACACACACACTGACACACCGCATCGAGAAAGATAATGACAGAGAGAAAACACAATAATGTAGAAAGTAAAACAGAAGCCAAAGACAGAGCGAGGAGGAGTAAACCTGATTATTATCACAAGAGTGTTCGGCTGGAATGATAATACTATAACGATGCACATATAAATCTCTGTGGTTCTACTGGGAGCAGGGAGTTATGGGAAAGCGTAGGCCGCAGATGAGCCGACGCAAGCGCCTCCCAAATGTCAGCAGCATTGTGGCCACTCACTCCCAAAGCTGATTGGTCGGACAAATTGTCTGTTTGCTGTTTAATTTCATGACTTTTTGTCGTAGAAAGAGTGATGAAAAGAGGACTTAGAGTTGTTAGACACACCTAGCAGCATCGATCACGTGGAGATATCAGTGTCAGTGGGTAGGTACATCACTTTGGTCCAGACTGAAATAGAGCTTTTTCACAGCAGATATTTTATCACAGTAGGAAAATCACAGGTGTATTGATGATTGCTACATTCTACTTTGGGAAGCACCTGCTTTTGCCCATGTTAGGTCACTGTCATGGCTTCCTAGACCTGACTGACAGATGGGGATTCTCCACAGTTTTGAAGGCCAAGTTTGGTTTACAAGCAAATTCCCAACGCACTTCCCATAATTAGGAAATATTAGCATCCTTACACTAAATTAAAACTGTTTACCACCTACAGGAAACATCAACATGTTAGCATTGTCATTAGTTTAGCTCAAAGGGCTACTTTGTCAGACGTCGATGCTAAAAATAACTGAAGTTGTTTTTTTTGGCAGAAGAGCAGAGATGATGGCGTGTATCGTCTTTTTAACCATGGCTGTTTTGGCACATTGTTCTTCTACATTTTGGATTGAGTCTGATTACTTGAATATATTCAGAGTTTCCTCATAATTCCTTAAGATCAGTCTTAAGACAGTTATTTTGTCTCCGAAAAATAAGTATTGCATGTCGAGTTTGACTCAGATTAGGTCTGTTGTGGACGAGTAAAAGACAGGAAAGAGCATTGTTTTTCATATTTATCTTAATTTGAAGCACAAATTTTACACAGTGTCCAAACTAAAAAAGTAACCCAGTAACTTTACTCAAAAATATGTCCGCATGTTTGCCAATTTTCTTTTCAGACAGGTGTTGATAGGCTACAAATGGTAGTTAATTAAAAAAAATTAACACTGAAGGTCAAATTTATGTCTTGTTCAGTACCACCCAGAACATTTTCAAATTGTGATTTTCAGGCTCAAGAAAATTTTGATCAAATCCTGAAAATAACCTTAATGTGTTGCAAAATGTGGGATGTAATTTAAAAGATGTAGGTGTTTGTCAGATAGAGAAAAAAAATATATTGATTGAATTCCATTCAATGTTTTGTGGAGCTTCACCCATATTAGGGGTCAAAGGTCAAACTATCTTTTCATTTTCCAGTGCGTCATACAAGTCAGTCAACTCTAGATTGCTGGACTCTGCATTGGTATCCACTGTGACTAAATTCACCGAAGAAAGTAGTGTCTATCGTATATTAGGAGACAGCGAGACAAACAGGTAAAGAGACAGTGAGACAGACAGACGAGCATGTTCTCTCTGGTCCAGCTTGTCGAGTTGCCGTGGCTACCAGCTGGCCCAGCTCGATGCTCAAGTATGGGGAAAAAAAAGCAAAAGAAAAGAAGAGAAAAGAAAAAAAAGCAACCACAATCAATAAGACCCTTTTTGTTTTAGTGGGAACCTCCTTTTACCCCCCGACGACATACACACACAAAGAAACACACATGGACAGAGGGACAGGATGACTGAAACGGTGTGTGACTGTGTGCCTTTGTGTCTGACTCCCTCTCCCTCTCTGTGTGTGACTGACTTTATTTAAGACAAGGGTCCTTTTGTTTTAAGCTGGAGAATGGCTCTGAGACCGAGGCTGGCCCTGTAATTGGCCTACTTAGGCCCTGTTTAGCATGATAAAAGCCTTCCTTGGCCCAGCAGTGCCAAGCTAACTCTTGTTTTCAGCCACAGAGAGGACAGACTTGCTGATCAGAATTCAGATTAGGCCGAACCCCCCCACTCCCATCACCACCACCTCTAAACACACTCCTCCACCCTCTGCTTTAAATACACTGCACACTAATTACTTAACGAGAAAGCTGGGGGGAAAAAAATCTACACTTTAACGGAGTGGCGGTGGACTCTATTTAAAGGGGGAGGGGGTGGGGTTCGCAGGTTCTCTTTCACCTCTTTCCTCCTCGCTAACTTTTTGTGCCACTTTAAAAAGAAAAATGACCCTCTCCTCCATCCTCCTCTCTGTCTTTTATTCTGGAGTTCTCCTCTCTGCGAATCAGCCCAGACGCCACTTGTTGCTGGCGAAATCATTGAACTTAATTAGCGGGACAATGTGTGAGCTGTTTGCTAAGTTTTAGCCGTAAACAGAGTCGAGGGAAAACGGCTGCAGAGAGAAGAAGTTAGACTCTGAGCTGTGAGGTGAACGTCTCCACGCTAAGCAGCATGAGGTCGCTCTCATGGAGGTAAATACCATCACAACCATGGCTTCATTTGTCAGTATGAGCTTAGGTTAAGGTGTCTGAGGCAGGCTGTGTTTGTGAAGTTTAGGGGGCTTGAAAAGCAAATACAGGTGACAGTTCTTTATGTATTTATTTGTCTTTCTGATGTTGAACTTTTAATGTTAGGTTTGGGCTGAATAGGTAAATAGCTAATGGGACATTGTACGGAGAATGAGTAAAAGCATAACTTATCTATGTCGAGACCAAATTTATTTTTCAGTAATTGTCATTTTCTATAATGTATATTTTGACGCATTCAAATTGGATTTTTCCATTTTATTTTAATATTGGCAGATATGACCTTCCATACATATCTATAAGATCAATCTATATGATGGCAGAATTGCTCAAGTGAGGGGACATTATGACACAATATGAATCTGTAGTTTTATTAACTTAAAAGACAGATTTTAGGTGACGTGGGGAATTTTTCACTTTTTTATTGTTTTGCACGATTTCATACATACTGGAGCATATAGTATGTGTGTCCTAGAGGAGATGCTAGGTTTGTGTTTGCTTTTGAAATAAGTAGCAATAAATAAAGTCAAATAACAGTTCTTATGCTATTTTTTACTTGGCATGACACAACCTTTATTCTTAAAATTTCAACAACAGTCAATTTCATAAACTATCTTCAAGATCACAGGTGTCATTTACAATTTGTTTCCAATATTCCGAAATTGTTCTGAATACTTAAACTGTCTGAAATATATAACATTTAAGCTTCAAAACCTTAAGATCCCGGTTTCTCTTCTGACCCAGTGATATTTTTTAAATGTTGCTAAGCATGGCACATTCATTGGAGAGGCCACCTTTGACGAAAATGGATGTACCATTTGTTTTGTGCTTCATTTCCGTTTAATTACATTTTGTAGAATTGCAGTAGAGTTTTAGAACAGGTCCAGGAACATTTGCGTCACTGCCTCTTAATTTTGCCCTCGACATTTTCCCTTCCATTCAGATATCTACTGTACATCATTCTCACATCAACATGCTGATGTTCTTCAACACTAATGACAAGTTTCCCGCTTCCATTAAACATCCCTGGTGTGTTCAAAATTCAGACAATTCTTCAGGAAAATTCCAATATTTTCTGTTTTCAACATCCTTAATTATCTTCAGAAAGCAAAAATTGCAATTCAACTTTTTTTTTTTAACTATTAACCATTTAACTCTGTAACTTGCCTCAGGATTATCTTCAACATGCCGAGTACTTTGAATATTTCAGATAATCCTAAATATTTAAATGTAACACATAAAGTCGTGTTATCCATGTTTTTTAGTCATCTGATCGCAGACATTTTGTGATCCTGGACGTTACTGACTTTTTACCTGTTAAACATACGGACAATTGATAAAGACACCAAATCTCGACTAGTAATTGATTTTGTTTTGCTGCGGTGGTGAGATTATCAGGTCCCCACAGTCACCATGTGGATATCTTCACTATCCTTCGGTAGAAACAAACTCATGATCTTAATCTTACATCTGACAAATTTTTGAGTCACTGGATATCTTTTGTAAGAGTGTTTATGCTCTTATTAAAGATAACTAGTTAATTAGATAAATAAATAGAAATACAAGTCCAAATAAGCAGGACATCAACACGCTGTCGGATCATCTAACCGTTACTCTTATCTCCAACATTTGGACTTTTTCAGATTATTTTTAAATGATGTCAAGTAAATACTTACTAAAAAACCCAGTGTATATTATTTGCAGCCAAAATAGTCCCCAACAAATTTACGTATTTTTGAGTAACGTTTGTTAGCGGCTTTAGCAAATTACTTAAGCTTTAAGAAAAAAACCACAAACAGTATTTGTTTTCTGTTTGTTAAAGATTGATGCTTTATCTCAAACTTTTTCAGTTCCTTTTTTTTGTTATTCTATTTTACTGTTTAGAGTGAAATATTTATGATTGACTTTATCTCTGAGTCAGTCTTTCATAACCGTCATTTTTCTCTATCTCTGTGAAGAATGGTGGGTCCACAAGATCACATGATTCTGCTTGATCATCAGTTAGATTAACGCTCTCCTCTCTCTCTTTTCCTGTCCCCGTCTTTCTCGTTGTCTATCGACCAGTCGATACTGGGGGGCGAATTGGGTTTGGGGAGTCCCGGCGCGGCGTCGCCCACCAAGCCGGCCGGTCAGTACTACCAGCACTACGGCTCCAATCCACGGAAGAGAGCGCTGCATATGGACGCCATGGGTGAGAAGCCGCCAACACATACACATTATACATTACATTTGCTATTGACATTCACATTAGCAGCTATGTTGAACTGCTGTCTCTATCTCAAAGTCTCAGTGAAGGGATGTTTTTTGTTTTTTTTCTTAGAGCATGGAGAGAAATAATCAGACATATAATAAACCTACAATAAAAAAACGTTATTATAAAAACAATATACAATCAGTTGCCAGGTAAGCTTATTATATTGCAACACAATAGTCCTGCAATAAAACACCTATCAGTGTATTATGATAATTCCTATAAGTACAGCTTTTAAAATTACAACAATAAACGGAAACCTTCATGACGGCTGTTGTAATAGATTATGTTACGCTTACCTCGGTGGATTTATCTAAATACAATTAATTAAAAAAATCTCCATCAAACCTGTCGACGTGGGACCGCAAGTCTGTTTGCTGTCACTTTAACCTATAGATTGGTTAGTTTCACCCGCCATTCAACTACTAACACAACCTGAGCCATCAGTGTTGTTTCTATGGTTACTTACAGTATAACATCCAGCCCCTTTCACACTGAAAAGGAGTAAAAGCTGGAAGCATTTTGGTCGTTAGTCTATGGAGAGTCTTTCATTGGGATTGTGACCCAGAAGAGTTGTTGTGGTATTGCTTTCTTAAAAATGGTTCAATCAGTTTGAATGATGAAGCTTTCAGCTTTCAAATGATGTATAGTTTGTCAAATTTGATATCAAACGGGTTGAAGCCATTTAAAGTACAGCAGCAGAATTTTCTCTCGGCCTGCATTAAGGCCGGTGAATGCTGGTAAAACGCAAAAACTTTGCTTCTTGGGGGTTTTGAGGTCCTCCGAAAAATGAGTGGCCAAAAACACTTAAGACTGAAAACAGCAACAATAAAGCAGAATGTCAATATCTGTATGCCTTCATTTGCATTCCTAAATCCTAACAGATTACCTTTGCGGTGTGCTGTGTGAAACATTTGAACCTGGACTGATCCCAGCTCACAGCCACTATTTTATACAACATTGTTGAAGGCCGACTTCTGTGTGACCGTCCTGTCTCTCCGTGTCTTTTCAAAGAAGTGTTTAAGAAAAGAAAATGCAGGGCAGTCTTTTAAAAAGCAGGACAATAGTGACCGCGGTGTAGCCTTGGTGTTAGCCTCAAGAGGACACAAACACACACACACACAACAACTCTGGGCCAATTTCCAAAAAAAGACGCTCTTTTCATTTTTCCATCAAAGTCTCACCTTCCAAGTTAATAGACTGTTCCTGCGCGCCCCTTGAGAGGAACCCTGAAAAATAATATAAACATGTCAAAAGCCTCCCTTCATTTTATCAAACCAAAAAGGAAAAAAGAAATTGGACCCTGTCCTTTTTTGTAGCCTGTCTTTTCATTTTCTGCATTGTATTGTGTTGTGCTTGTTTGCAATGAAAGCTTTCTTTGTAAATATATCGACGGCGGTGGGAAAAGTGGCCTCGCTCTTTCCTCTCCGGCTGATCGATTAAACTCAAACAAACCTAACAAGAACCTTTTTTTTAAAAAGACAAATAAAAGCTTCTTGGCCTGGTAAACCCTCGTGTAATGTTTTATTGTTTTTTCTCTTTCAGACATTCATACAAAAAAAGTACGAAAGGTCCCTCCTGGCTTGCCGTCCTCAGTAAGTGATAACATGCCTTTTTTTTGTTAGTTTTATCATTATTGCTGAGGTATTATCGATGCTACGAGTGTGTGAGTGTGAAGAAAAGGCTGCTGATGCTCCTTGGAAACATCGAGCTGGTTTTGTGGCAAGAAAAGAAAAGGCAGTAGAAAAAGCATCGCCTGCCTTTGTGAATTTGTAGAGATGAAAATGATGATGCCGTTGGAGCCGAGCTGGACACAAACAGCTGTTGGCTGTTATGGAGTGAATTGGCTGGAAGAGTTTCATGGCAGAAAATGTAAAGAGTTGTAGTAATTATTTATTCAATGCCTGTTTTTTGTGAATGTAAATTAAAGTCTGAAAATCATTTGTTATATAACCAAACACATAATAATAGTATAAGTAAGCAGTCTTGGAGGTAGTTTTCCTTTTATCAGTGATTTGCTCCAATCTATCAGTGGTATTTGGGACTGAAATGTGCAGTCGGTCTCCACAGCTGCTGGATGGAATTGGTTTTAACAGGTTTGAAAGGACAGAAAACTGATGTCTTAGAAAAAGGAAAAACAGTGCGCTGCCTGGCTTTGTGAATTTGTGGAGATGAAGGTGATAATGCTGTTGAAGCTGAGCTGGACACAAACAGCTGTTGGCTTTTTGTCATATGTCCCTGTTTGTTTATAAATCAAAAGAGGCAGAGTTTAATTCCAAAAATAAATCTAACAAAGAATCTGCTCCAAATCTTGAAATTAAAAACTAAAGGATTAATGAAACCTGAATGCAGTTTTTGGCAAAAATACATTTGTTGTTTTTGAGACAAGAATGCCCACATTGTAGACAATGTGGTGATTTCCCCAAATCTTTGCATTTTGTTAATACTTAGTTGGAATTTTGGAATGAAAAACTCAGTTGATATGATCAGCTGCTGGTTAGAGGATTAAAATCAGTAGAGTTGAAAGAGGAAGAGGAACCAGTAACAGTCATCCTTTAACAAAATGGATTCCCAACAGTTCTGATAATCACTCAATCAATGAAGTAATTTACCAAATAGTTCTGAAGTTTTTCAGTTTTGTTTTGTTTCATATGATTGTAAACTGAATCTCTTTCTAGTGTTGGACTGCTGCAGATACTTACGAGCCTGAATGATGTTGTCCTAAATACTATTTCTGTTTCTTTTGGCTGTAACCGCAGACTACCGTGAAATGTATTTCACGGCAGTCTGATGATTTGCTGTTACATTGTTTCGTAAATTGTGCAAGTTGAAGATGTGGCCTGTTTTTGTTTTATCTTTTTTTCTTTTTTGTCATTTTATAGAAGTATTGCAGCTCTAGCGCTTATTAGATTTATTTCTAATTTTGACTGAGAGGTGTTGTACACGTGAAGAGTTTTTCCGAATGCTGACCTCATTAATGGCCAGTTAACGATGGCTGAATGTACGGCATGTCAGATGCCTCTTTGGCTCGGCGGGAGTCCGCCTTTCTGTGGCCTTGGCCGGCTTTGTCCCCGCATCCTGCCCTCTTTCCTCTGCCTCTCTGTGTCTACAACAGCCTGCAGCAGCCGGGGGAGGGAAGTGGAATCCAGGAGAGTATAGGAAATGTGTTAAAAATAGGAAAAGCAGGGAGTAAAGAGCATGCAGTCTGTTTGGCAGGTTGTTGCTGATGATCATTTTTAGTGTGTGAAGTGGAAGGATTGGACTGGATGTCCAATAATCAGTGCCATTGCTTTATTTTGATATGAATTTACCATCAAACTATACAATTCAAAGCTGGACATTTTCAATATTCTGGCAGTTGTATATTCATTCAATGTACCAAAAAACTAAAACGTTTTCTTGGTGCCACAGGAGAATTTAGTGACAGTAGGAGGCATTGTTTTATCTATGATGGAACTAAAGACACCAAACGTTGCAGCTGTGAAACCCTCAAACCGCTTGATCTGCTTTAGCTTTGCCCTTTTTTCTTTGGGCTTGTCTCCCTAAAAGTTGTTGCCAAGATGGTGTTCACTGAAAAGGTTTTATTTGCATGGTTAGAACACAAAACACTATAATGGATTTTTCCACATATGTTGATAGTGGTTTGAAGTCTGCAGTAATTTTTCAGTAGGAAACAAAGACTATAATTGTTACCTGATCTTAAGGAAGTTGTTCAGATGTTGTAGTAAAACCAGTGGGAGTAACACATTACAAAGTAAGTAACATGTGACTGTAATTCCGATACTTTTGGCAATAACTAGTAATGCAACAAATATTTGTTTCGACCATAACGACAATCACTGAAATCTAAGTGGGTTCTTAAGTTGTTACTTTAGCCTTGCGTATAAGTAATGGCCAGTTGCAGGCAGGCAGTTAACTCCTCCGATTTTCTGGCTACCCCCATCCAAAGGATGGAGAAGAGTTGGCTTTTGAAGGTGTATGGAGAGCGACCAGGGCAAAACCGCTGCATTGCGCCGTGCAGAAGTTGAGGTTCGGAGTGACGAGGCAGGACCCAGACGGGGATCCACCTCCAGCCTCTGTGCATACCCCAACATAAAGTTTGGTATCCAACCTTGGAGTCCGCCTCCAGGAGTGCGTCATTTAGCTGGAGGTTGGGGACACTGGGTCATCTGGTCAGAAGTAAGGCCCTGACTGCAGAGGTCTAAGGCAAACGCCAGTCCAACCCCCAGGCCCAGCCTCCACCATGGGTTTATCTGTGGACGAGAATGGAGATCTGGATCTGGATCTGAAGGCTGAAGATTAGAATCTGCACATATCACACAAATGCAATTTTATCTGCTGACTATCTGTGCACTAACTGACCCAGACTGGACTAGACATGTTGCCCAATCAGTCAGTATGCCTTAATCCGATTTCTGATCGGCTCAGCAGTTGTTAGGAGTGTCCCCGCCTTTACTCACATTATGTCCCTCACGGGGCATATTTGCTGCTGCAAATAAGTAGCATAAATGTAATGTGTAGATGACAGGGTTGGTTTGTTGGGATCTTTTTGAAACTTTCCCTGCAACCGAGTACTGACCCTGTATTGCCAAATTGGTGAAATATTTTCCTAATTTGCTTTTGTTTTGTCCATTTTCATGCGTTTTGGTCTCACTGCCAGAGTTTAAAATACCAGTAAAATTTTGGTAAAGGGTACATTTCAGATTTTCAATTTTGACGAAAGACAAAGGCCTCTTAAAGGACTCTTTTAGTTTTTAGCCATTTTATTAATGGTTCTCAAGCATCTGATGAAACTGCTTATTTTTATTAAATGCAATTGAATTGTCATTGCTAGCTACCTTCCAGTTTAAGTGGAATTGGTTCATTAGTAGTCGGACTCAACGGAGCTGACATCGGTGGGCTATTTCAGTCTCCATTTCCCTTCACTTCTGTTATCTTCGTGTTGCCATTTTCGAAATCAACAAAAACCTCCAAGCAGCAACCTACATTGTGAAAATGGCAAGTTTTGATGAGATTTGGATGATGCAATAAGGCAGGCCTTCTTGGTTCTTTTCAATCCTTTGTGAGGATTGAGCCATTGGAATGACAGGGCTCACCTCCCAACGTGCAAATGTTCACCAAAACAAGTTTCTCCCTCAGCAAAACTTTACAAGGCCACCACTGTTGCATCCTGGACTTGGTGCTGCCTGAAATGATTGTGATTGGTTTAAGGAAATACATTCAGGATGTTTTTTTTTTTTTTTCTCCAGTGCTGACATAGCATGGTAGAGACAGGTGTTGCCATTCGAAATGTGTGTATTTTTCAGTTTTCAACCACAACCACCTGCAAGTGATTGGGTATTATGCTTAGCTTCTTAAACTCCTGACCACCTTCCTTATGTCTTGTGTCCTGCACGAGAACATCACACTTCTGTCTGACTAACTTGTAGAGTTGTAACAATCTCTTGTCAACAGTGATGTGATGCAGGTTCAGAATCTTCCGCTTTGCCTTCATGTCTGCGGTGCTTTGAACCGTCTCTCTGCAGTAACCCTCTCTGTTTCCACCCCTATGATGTAAGTAATCCTGCCTTCTCCTCCCGTTCACATCAAGAGAAAACGAACAAGGAGAGGACCTGGTGCCTGTGAAATAAAGAAGTGCTTCCACTGCTGGAAAATAAATTCACAGCCACTTTCCACCAGCTTGTTGGCACAAGCATCAGCTGTGCGGGAGAGCAGAAAGTGAACTGAGAGCTTTGTATGGTTTAAATGTGTTCCATTTCTATTTTAGATGTCTTTGAATAGCAGCGGCCCAGGTTCTGTCATGTCATGAGTCTGTTTTAGCATCCAGGCTTAATTGGAGGTCTAGCTTTTATTGTGAAAAAGCATGTGATTGCTGACAGGTGCTCATTTTCATCTCCACTTGATTTTAGGTATTCGTTGTAGTTCAGTGTTTGTGGATTATGAAGAAGAGAAACTCTAAACTTTGTTTCTGGCCGACCAAAACACAAACATACTTTAAGAACCTGACATTGTGTTCAAGGACTGACACTGACAGAGGCAGCAACATCATCTGGTCTTTGTGTTGTGATTTGTGTCCAGTGATTTTTCCCTGTACATACATGCTTAGAGAACAAACTAAGTAAAAAAGCCAGTACCTAGGTGTGCATGCATTTTAAATGTGTAAATCCATCAAAATATTAAAAAACACAAGCAAGAAGTCTCCCATGCAGCATATATCTAAATGACTGGTTCCATGGCAACATTATACATTTCGTTTACGTTACCGAGGTCATGATGGGAATAACTTTGGCAAAAATACAAATTATATCCTTCCCAAATGGATGTGGTGTAGACTACCACCTGAACATCCATTAACATAGTTGTTATATCACTGTAACACAAACACAGACCTCTTCCCAATATACTGTATCTATTCTCAAATTGATATATGTACAAATGCAGTATAGGTGGTTTGTAGAAATTGCTGACCTTTTATTTTAATGATTTTTTTTTTTAATTTTATAAAAGCGGTCAAAGAACATGTAATATTGGAGGCATTTGTAAGTAGTTTCACTTATCCTGAAAAGATTATCGTATATGACATATATGAAGAATGAATTTGTTGAATCATAACAGTTTAGTTTTGTTAATATTGCAGGCAGGGATGTCGATTATTTTTTTTTATTACAGACTGGCTCTTGTTGAATTTTAAAAACATACAAAACATTTCAAGAAATTCATAGCTTGTGTCTCGCTGTAGGGAGTGAGCTCATAAGCATGTCAGTTGCTTGTTTTTTGACTCAGGTCAGTCCTGCAAAGAATTTGTCTGCGAGTTTTCCCATTTAATTTTTATAGCTCAGCATTCAGATATCTATTCAGAGATTCAACATTCCTTCTGAATTTTATTTCTTTGAATGGTCCGGCCTCCTAACCTGCTGCCAAGAGCAACGCCGAGGAGGCTGAAATGTGTTTTCATTCATGCTTCCAGCAGCCGAAAGAGTTATTTGTCATCGTCTCTTTAAATATTAAACTCTTTGATGGTTTGATGATACTTTTTTGCGAGGTCTAGATTTGTTTAGAAATGAACTAAACATCTGTTAACCTTACTAAAATCCTTTTGTTTAAAGGAAATATTTTATATGTAGCTGTGTACTAAGGACAAATTAAAAGTTGATTTAGTGAGTGATTTAATCCTTGTCAAAATATTTATCGTCTAAAACTTTGATTATATCTAATATTCGTCACTACTGTAGATTCTATATATCTGGCATATATAATGTCATATATGTTAGATGAAATTTCAATCCTTGTTTGGTTGAAAGGTTGATTGTCTCTTTTACATGGTAACACAGTCTTAATAATGTTTTAGTCTTCTTTCATCAAATCCTTCTCATTTTGATATATATTAACTGTAGTATCATCATAAATATAGTGTTAATAGCCGCTACATTAATCCAAAATCCATTTTAAATTGAACAAACATTAGTTTGATGCTGCTGACTATAATGTTTAAAATACATTAGATTATAAGAGTGAGTGAAGCTACTAGTTAGAAGTTTGAACATACACTAAAATGTATAATTTTTAACAACACAGAATATGTTACAGTATAAAATATCACTAGGTCAAAGGTCATCAGATTATTTGAATTAATGATGTGTGTTTTTTTAAATTGATACAGAGGATATTATAGATTAATATATATATATATTGGATTTATAGAAGTACAGAACCTCTATAATTATACAACAGGACTGCAGCCTGTGTTGGAACCTATTATTGACAGAATTGTCATAAAAGCCAGACTAATGGAAATTAAATAAAGATTTTGAACTTTTGGAAGAAGAAAAACAAGAAGTACAACAATGTAACTGCCAAAAGATAAAATATATAACATCCTCATGTCTAAAGGGTGATGCTGGATGTCTTGACTGCCAAGACATGAAATATGTGTGTGCGTGTGAGACAGAGAGAGAGAGAGTGTGTGTGTGTGTGTGTGGGGGGGGGGGGTAATTATATGGCAACACAGAGGCCAAAAACAAAAGTTCTCTGTGTGCGCAAACTGGCTTGGAGTAAACAGTGTGCATACACGTGTCCATCCGAACATTTGGGGATCAACGTTAACCAAATTATTTCCTAAGGCCCCAACCTAAAACAAAAAAAACAAAAAAAAGGCTGTCATTCTTTTCAAGTCTACCTTAACTTGATAGTCTGATGCTTTAGTTCCTCCTCCTGTTCCATGCTGACCATGAAGAGACCCCCCCAGTGGCAGGACATCACTACTGGACACAAGAGTGTATCTTCCAAAGTCACGACCTTGTTAGTATTAAATTACTTATTTGTATTTCCCGACTGAGCTACTAGGTTCCGTTGCTGGGACAAAACACATAAACCTACACATGACTACCGGGGCAACGATACTCCCTTGATTGGGTTAAATGCTTTTCAAAAAACATTCTTTTGATCAAATTTTTGTACCAAAGGAGGATTTTAGAATCTTGCTGCAAACAAATTAGTGTCTGATCAGTTCACAACACGTTCAGTTCATAGGATTGAATTAGGCTGGACTTGAGAAAGTTTAAACCTTAAGTTAACTTTACTAACCCTAGACCTGAGTCATAATTCTCAAATAGATATAGTGAGGCCCAGACATAATTGTAATAATTTTCTAAAAATGTCCTTACTTATCAAAGGTCTAATCACTTGAACAATTTTTGTGAGCAGGTACTTGAGAAGCAACCGAGTTGAGAAAAAGGGGTTGAAACTTAAAAGTTGTTCACCAAATTGCGAAAATTCTATAGCCTTTTTTTTTTTTTTACCACCTATTAATAATTATGTCAGATTTTACATATGATCTTAAAAAAAAAGTATTACAAAAAAAAAACGTTTTGATACCGCCCTGTACAATATTTGACGACCAACAAAATGTGTTTCTATTTCAGCTCTTAAGGGTAATATTAAGTATGAATACATTGGATGTCGCTAATTAAATCTATCCCAACAGCTATAGACTTACCTAGCGGGAGTCGGTTGTTATTTTAGCTGTTTTGGTATAGGCTACATATTTTACTGTGATATAAGATGTCAGAGTCATATTGTACTTTTTATTTAGTAATGACAAAATATGTTTGCTATTTACTACATTCTGGCTTCATAGGTCAACATTGTTCTCACACAGTTTTGCCATTTTTAAGATTGATATAGCTGTGTGAGTGCCTGCCTTTAAATGAGAGTCTTGTACGTCTAAAACAGTTTCCTTTAAGCCTCACTGCGTTTGTGCCGCCATACATGTGCTTCGTGCGATCACTTCAGTCACTCCTTAGTTGCGTAAAGCTGCATAAATCTATTTGTGGTCACTAGGGGCAGAAGCAACAACTTTCCAGGCCACAGTTTGATTATTTTTTTCTGTAAGAAGTGTCCACTGTGTGCTCCATGACACTTCAGATGTTGGCTGCTCTGCACACTTTGTGTATTAGGAATGCTAAGAATACATTTAGTCTTAAACGGGACTTCTTTGGCGGTTAACGGCTTGATATTTTGTCTTTAAAATTGAGTGACATTTTCATCTTTTAAAAATGTACTTTTGTTTTAAAAACCTCAAAAGAAACTAGGTCATACTGAACTTGATTTAAATATTTCAAGTGTCATTTTATTGTCTTTTAGCTTATTTTCAGTGATACTTGAAAGCTTCTTATGAAACTGGTTTTTGGCCTCTTCTGTTTTCTTGGGTTATTTTATTGGACCTCAAGGTGAAATTTTTCTGTATTTTTTAAGTGCCTTTTAAACACACTGTGTTTTATGTTTATGATGTTAATTCATTTTAAAACAACATGAATAGACTGATTATAAGTGTTTGCATATCTATTGTCATTTACACAATTTTTCAGAAGTGTCATATTAGTGTGTTTCAACTTGTTTTCCTTGTTGTTGTGTTGCTGCCCTCCCATATGCTCTTTCTTGTGAACACACTTCACTTAAGGCGACAACTCTTGTCTGTTTTCTTTTATCTCTGTTTCATATCCACTGCGGGCGATGGGTCTTTTTCTTTTAATTAATTAATTTCTTTTTTTTTTGTCTCCCTGTGCCGCAAGTTTGTTATTGTTGTTTGTCAAATTTAGTTTGCTGAGTTGATGATTTACTTTGAGAAACAATTAAACGTCACTTGAGAGGAGAGCGTGGGATGTCTTTGTAATCAAAAGGAAATTAGGCATCAGTTGCTAACATTAGCAGGTTGCAGAGTGCCGTCTCGCTGTTGTTTTTCTTTGTCGGTGTTGGGAGTATTACACAATTTTTTTTTTCTTTTAGATATCATTGTTTTTCTTAATTTGTTTTTCAGGCTGATAAAATCTTTGCTCGTCCTCAGAGCTTTGTTAATGCTGACTGAATAGACAATAAAACACACATATAAGTTAAGATTATCCCCAAAAATGACTCTAATGAAACCATAAAAGGGAATAAAAATTAACCGACAAATTGTATGTGGAAGCATGTGTTTGTTTAATAATAATATCAAGTCCATTTGTGGCTTTTTTCCCTCCTCTGATAACCATAAGGGACACACACATATACTGTCACAATAGTAATATAGGAATAATATAGCATTAAAACATATTGTATTTAGTATTTATGTGTGAAGATGGTCGCTGGTTAGTTAAATTTTAACAAATTTGCTTGCTTATACAGGATGAACAGGAATTGCATTTGTAGATTTGTATTTGTTTATTTATTTATGTGTTTGTTAATTTGCAATTGTGGATAAACAAAGGAGATTTTATTAAAGGCTGGACTTCGGGGAATTTGTGTCTTTAAAATTGAGAATATAAAAATAATCTTAAATCATAGTTATCAGTTTCTGGGTTTTTTTTTTTTTTTTGTATCAAATCAAAATAATATAGATATACTTGTATTCTAACAGAATCCATTACATACTTTCCAAAATAAAAATTTGCTCCAAGTCTAAAACATAGTCAATAATTCAGTATTTTAAATGTAAGTATGTGAAGCTCTTTTTTCCTAAATGCATCATACATTGAGGATGGTCACATCAATAATTTCTTACATTTCTTTTAATGACAGTTGAATATGTGATTATCTTAAATAAATTGCTGCTTCAGTTTCTTCTTGTACAAATTATTCTGGTTGCAATACAAAAAATTTGCCACGCCCAAATTATAAGTGTCAAAAGTTCAACATTCATTACACATCTAAAACACAGAGAAAGCAGTGTGTTATACTAAAAACCAAGGCTAAAGATTTGATTTCTAAAATGCCAAACAGCCATAAAATCACATTTTTACCTGAAGCTCACCATTCAGTATTTTAGTTTTAATTAAGAAGATCCAAAAGTGTGAAGAGTCTCATCTTCAGCTCCCTACCAGCACCAGCCTTTAAAAACAGACATTGGCTTCCTTTGATTTTGGTCATTTAAAGAAGGAATCCTGAGTTGTCAACATTTTTTTGGAGTCATTTTCAAAAGCAGACTCCTCGCAGTCGAAATATACTCAAACCCAAAGACGATTAAGTCCTCCTCAGCGATCTGACCGGGGCGATCTGCTCCCATCTCTGGCTATTTCCTGCTCTCTCTCTCTCTCTCTCTCTCTCTCTCTCTGTCTCTCTGTCGCTCTCTCGCTCTTTCTCTCTCCTCAGCTCAGATGTGGTTTTGTTTAAAGTCGACAGCGTTAATTAAATTAAGCCAGGTCTTGCAGAAGGCACAGTAGGAGAGCCGGCAGTCCCCGGTGGGCCACGGATGGAGGAGGGATGGGGGGGCCGGGGGGGGGGGGGGGTGTCGGTGGTGGTGGTTGGAGGGGGGTACAGGGAAGCAGTTTGGAAAGCTATACTGCCCCCTTCAGACGGCCCCTGGCACAACAAAAAGGCGAAAAGGCCCTAACAGTAAACTGCTGCTGTGGGCTTCTACTGTCTGTTAAATGTTTTCTGTATCATATGAAGGCAGATTTTTCTGAATATGAACGGGCACCACCATGTTGGAATTTAATCAACGTATTTTAGACCTAAATACAAAAGAGCTACCCAAGAGATCCATAAAGCATTTTTCATAAACGTTCTTCAAGACAAGGGCTTAAAAGAGGGCAGTTTTTAAAGTGTCAAAACCTTGGGCATCTGTAACAGCCTCCACTCTTCAGGCTTTCCACCAAATGTTTAACCTGTCTGTCAGATAATCTGCCATTCAGCCTCAAGAGCATTACTGAGTTCCAGCACTGATGTTAGGTGATAAGGCCTGGCTCACACTCTGTGTTCCAGCTAATCCCAGAGTTGTTGAATGGAGCTGAGGTCAGTTCGACTGGTAAAACCATTTTCATAGACTTGGCTTTGTGCTGAGGGGCATTGTCATGTTGAAACAGGAAAGATCGGAACTGCACATTGTTGTCTAAAATACCTTTGCATCCTGAAGTGTTAAGATTCTCTTTTACTGGAGCTAAAGGCCATAAACCACAAAAGAATCACACCTGTCAACTTACTTTTGTGTACTTTTGCGTTATATACCATATACTGTATTATATATATTTAAATATATTAGAATTAAATACAGCTTTATAAAGGTGCATAAAGAGTGTAGCACTGATGAACATGAAGGTTCCCAGGAACATGAAAATTCCAGTTTTTCTAAAAAATTGTTTAACAATAATTGCAAAATATCAAAAAATATAAAACATCTTGAAAATATTTAATGACATTGAGAAATGTGAAAAAAGTTATGAAAATAGATGGTAATCAGCATCAGCTGATGGGTTGATATAAAAGAGTTAAGAGACTCAAATGTGTGTGCGTGTGTGTGTGTGTGTGTGTGTGTGTGTGTGTGTGTGTGTGTGTGTGTGTGTGTGTGTGTGTGTGTGTGTGTGTGTGTGTGTGTGTGTGTGTGTGTGTGTGTGTGTGTGTGTGTGTGTGTGTGTGTGTGTGTGTGTGTGTGCGTGCGCACACGTGAGTCTGTGTGTTTATTTGTGCAAGCCTGTGTGAGCATGCTGTTTAAAATTAGCAGTGTTGTACTGGGCCTTGGCAGAAGATAAAATGAGAAAGAGGCTGCAGAGCGGGAGGGGTGACAGAGAGAGGATTCATAAGCATCTTTGACATGTATAGAGAACCAGAAAATGTCCACGACCTTGTTTTTCTTAACGTTGCTGCAAAATGCTGTTTGATTAATTAGTCAAAAACATTGGCTCTGGATTGTATCTTTAATGGACAATAAAATATTGGTTATTTATTCATATAAATAGATTGACAATTGCAGATAGCCATTTCTCCCCTGGTAGCTACATTTTGTTCTAGATAATGTCAATGAAACCTGGTAAGCGTTAATAGGTAGACATGAATAAGCAGCTGCAAACATATCATGATAGGATTTAAACACAGCTGTGATTTAAAAGAGTACGAGACATAAAACAACTACTCGAGCGTCAATGCGGCCGTTGTCCAGGCTATGCAGCTTCAGTGTTTATGCTGCAGAAATCCAGCTTCAGCCAGGGATGACCTCATGGTATAAATGCCAGACACACACACACACACACACACACGTGTGCATACAAACACACAAACACGCGCATGCACACACATACACTGACAGACAGCTGTGTGTTCAGTTATGTTTGGTGGATGCTTCAGTGACTCTAAACACTTGAAAATTGTCTTCAAATGTATGTTCATCTATCTTTCTCTTTTTTTATATAACTGCTTTTACCGCATATGTTCAGCAAATGACAAAATTAAAAATACACATCAAAAAAAGTGTTAGTGAATATGTGTGCATTTGTGTCAAGGAGCTATTTGCTTGGCTCTCAGCCCCAAAATGTCTTACACTGCTTCAACCTAGCCGCCATTTTGTGTCAGATGGGAAATGGACTAATTGAATTACAAGGCATTCATTTTTGTGCGTGTATGCTGTCTATGAATGTGCATGTACATAAGTGAGCATGCACATACCCTTTCCCCCAAAGAGACAGACAAAACCAAACCATCCACACAAATAGCACTCAGTTTATAGATACACAAATTTAGTTCTTATAGACAGATTAATTTTCAACTTGTTCAATGATAGATATAAATAGAATTTAGACTAAACTTCAATGACTTATTATTAGTAGGTATTTTTGATCAACTTGACTAAAAGGCAGCTGGTTGGACCTAATTGTGACTTACAGTATACATGCAGTGACAATATCTGTGTTGACTAATTATCTGGTATTGGACTGTTGTAGCTTAGTCTTGCTTACACTTTAACATTTTTGTTTATTTGTTTTTTTATACTAGCCTTGGTGCTCTGAGGTGACGCTGTTAACGTCACTTGTGTTTTGCTAGCTTTGACCTCAGTGTGGAATTACTGATATTTTAGTCTAATGTTAAGTTGGTTTTGTGTTTGCTTATGTTTCATACGCTAAATTCCTGTCATATCATACAGTCCGTAATTATAAGCAAATTAGTTGGGAAAAAATAGACCTTTTCTTCGTTGTAATTTCAAATAAAAGATGCCATTATTTTCTAAATCTTATAGTGTCTCACTTGAGGAGTGTAAACAAACTCAACAAGTAATCTTAAAGCGATTTTGGCTACATGTTTTCAATGTAATTTCAGCCTCATTTTCTCTCATTTGTAGGACAACAAGGCTAACAGTGGAGCCGTCCATCTTGGAAGAATGTATAGGAAAGTCAAAATAACAAGATGTTATCTTCTTCCTCCTGTTTTCATTTTCTTTTGGATCAGTATTAGCTTTGCCTTGCTAATGGATCAGCATCATAGCACCACAAAGTATATTAGTTTTTGCCATTTTTGCCAAAATTGAGTTAGACTACCCACATGTTAGCTCCACATTGCTAGCTGGCTGTAATGGTTTACCGTTTCCCTATTAGCTGAACGAGCTAGAAAGGCAAACATTTGAATACATTAACATCCTAATACTGCCATCCACTTGGTACTGGCCAAGTTTTCCACTTAGGTGACAATATCCCCGTCTGACATTTAAAGAAAGGATTAGGGTGTTTTTTTCCACAACTACCTTAGACTGCAAAGGTGCCCTGTCAAAGAAATGACCTCGGCCTGATGATGTTTCGTTCCTTTTATAAAAACTCTTTCACACACACGCATATACATGAGTGCCTGCTGCAGATGTGAATGTTCCCTGGTGCATTCCTGAGCCCAAATATTTGGCTTCAGTAACAGGCAGCAGGCACTCTGATTTGCTCCAAGGCTGCAATGGAAATCACATGTTGTCACACACTCACTGCCACACACACAAACACACACACACACACACACACACACACACACACACACACACACACACACACACACACACACACACACACACACACACACACACACACACACACACACACACACACACACACACACACACATATACACCAGTCTGTGCTTGCGGTGACAAAACTGCTTTCAGTTGTTGATAATGTGTGAAATATTTCTCAGCTGTCCTTCTTAGCTGCAACAAAATGGCAAACCTTTCAAGTTGTTTTTTTTTCTTTTTCTTTCAGTTTTAGGGTATTAATTCATCTTCAGTATTACATTTGTTCAGCATCTAAGCAATTATAAAATATTGCAAAATAAAAGTTATTACTTACTGCAGACAAGAATAAGATGATCCTCCACAATGTAAATGTGGTACATTTAAAGAAAAGCTAATAAGAGACCAGACAGATTGACTGTATTCACATTGGCGTTTTGACAGCATTTTCTCTAGAATCCAGTTTCTGACAGCAATGCCTTCTTTTCGTTCCCCTAGCTGCTGATCTGTTTTCAGATGTTAGAGTTTTCTTGAATGCACCACCAAACGTAGTGTTTGGAGAGCGATGCAGAGAGCGATGCCTGCTGACAGCTAATTGCTCTGTGATCTTAACATGAAAAGTTGTCATAACCGTTCTTCAAGTGGAGAAATAAATTTTTGATCACAGAGAAACTAAATGTGAGCTAATTACCAGCACTTCTCATGCAGTTGCTGAATTTTGATGATGCTTAAGTTTTAATATCTTGGGTAAAAGGTACTGCACAAGATGAAGGAGGTTTAGAAAGGTTTGGAGGCCCTCAGCTGTGGCCACATGCTGTCTGAACTAGCCATTTGAGTGCATCTGAGGTGGTTTCTGACCATGATGGCATATGATCCTGTACATATATCCATCCTTGTAATACATGACATGAAAATCACTTTGAGTACTGGCTGAAGAATATGAGAATAAAAAAGAATATTCATGAAAAGAAAACAACATAAAAAAGAACCACAACAGGCTGTTGTTCTAGTGAGAGTGTTGACTTGAACAAAGCCTGTGTCTTAAGTGATCTGAATATCAGCCTCATAACACACTCACATGAAAGACATACACCCTGTCGTGTGGCTAAATGCATGCTGGTGGTGTGGATTAGCTTCATCTTTAATCGTTGTTTTCATTCTGAGCACACTCTGTAAAGTATACCTGAACACAAAGCGCTGAGCGAGTCTTTCACTCAGCAACAGGTTGCACACTGCGCTGGGTGAACTGCTCAGCAGGAGCACAAGCAGGTCTCACACCAAGTCAGGCCCAAGAAACTGATCTCAGGTTTGACATGGAACAGAAAATTAACACTCCAAAAAATGTAGATTCAACTTTAAGCCAAGAATGGTTTCAATGCCCAGAAGTGTTTATGTTCCTTTCCATTTTATTCAGGATACTTTGAGAACTAGTGGTAGGCGAGTATCCCAGCATGTGTTTTGTGTCAACCAGTGGTAATGACATGCTGGCACTTTTAAGCTAAATATGAATATCAGCATGCTATTACAATGCTATATGTGGGTTATAATGTTTACCTTTTTTTGTATATGATGTTAGCACTTGTTAATTTGCAATTAAGTACAGTTGAGGCTGATGGGATTGTCATTAGTTTTGCAGGTGGCTGTAAATCAATGTTTATATTTTTGCCACAAATTGAATAAATTAACTTAATGATGCCGTTATATGAAGATTTCAATCCAGTTTGATTCTGTCTGTTAAAAGAGAATTTATTTCCCCCCACAGTTTCCAAGTGCTACTCAAAGGGGAGTTGGTGGGTGCTATAATACTGTAAGATCTTGGCCTTAGTATGTAAAGTGTCCTGAGATGACACATGACACGTTATGATTTGGCACTATATAAATTCAATTGGTTAAAGTTGCAGAAAGTGAAACTGCAACTTCTGGGCTGTTCCATGAGGAACACTGACATTTGTAACAATATTAAAGCTAAATTTGAAAGCTTGGAACACAGATTTTCTCAACAGTATGTCACGTGGCTCGTTTCATATGGTAGGTAGGTAGGTAGGTATATACTGTATTAATCCCCTAGGGGAATTTTTTTTTTTTTTAAATATATATATATATATATCTAGATAAGGATTGTATGTTTCAAATAATTATCCGATATTTATTCATATTAAGCTTTTGCAGCACGTCTATCTATGAATAAGTCAAAAGGTCATGGTAAGCTTAGACAGAAAAATGACAGTGGGCGTTTTTCCTTTGTTGTTTGAGGTTTTGTTTGTTTGTTTTTGTGTGTTTTTTCAAAGGAAATGCTAAATTACAGATTCCATTCAGTTACTGAAGCTAGTACAAGAGAAGCTAGCCCAGATGTGATGTCATGACTTCAGCTCTCTCTTTCAGTTAATCCTGTGGAGAACTTAAATCCCTGAACCAAAGTTAATGACAGTCCATCTTGATAGAGATTGATATTTATATAGAATCCAAGGTGATCACCAAAATCAGGGGGCATCATCATCTGGGGACCTAGTGATCTATTGTACTTCATTACAATCCATCAAATAGTTATAAAGATTTGTACTTAAAAATAAGGTATAAGGGGAAAAATCTAAGGATCCGTAAGCATGGCCTTACCAAATTTCAAATTGTTCTCTACTTTAGTATTGGTTACCTGCTGATAGACTGCATAATGTGCCAGCCTGGCTAAAGATGGCAGCATGTTCATGTATACCATCTTCATTGGCTGCTTTCATTTATACCCTGGTGGTTGAGCTTGCTTGGAATACTACAAAAATATCTGTGTCAAGACAACTCTCAAACTTTCTCTTTCTAGACCTACTTATTATTAGCTATCAAAACATCATGGGGCAAATAAATTGACGATTTATGGTACAATATACTTCTTCAGGTTCATTCTTCATCTGTAAGTGCCAACCATGCTCAAATCATGTAAATCAGTAGTGGTCAGATGAAACTTGTTTTTTTTTCCTGATTTTTGATTTGATTTGATTTTATACACTTTATTAATCCCCGAGGGGAAATGTCTTCACTACAGCAGGGGGGCTCTCAGGGGGGAGATGCTGCAGCAGGCTGCCACTAGCGTGGCGCCAGGTAACCTGACCTGAGGTGCATGTTTTTGGATGACTCCTGATGAGTGAGAAATTACTATTGTTGACCTCCCAGTGAAATACTGTGCTTTTATTCAACACATTTAATGTACATTTTAAAGAGTCAAGGCAGGTGCATTTAAATTTAACACGATATGCCTTAAATTAATGTTAATTATCTTGACAGTCATACTTTGACTGAGATGAGCTCTCCATATTTCTATGGCTGAACAGGCCAACAGATATATGAGCTTGCTGAAAAATCATTGCTTATTTCCAAAGTAATTTCTTAAAAATCTATTAAGGCGAATCATCTTTTAAACATCCTGAAGGTGGCAGGACAAAGTTTGCCCATATTCAACATGTCGTTCCCCTCCTCTTCCTCCTTTATTCTCAAACTACAGGAAGTTGAAGAAGTTTTTTTTCTAACCCCCCGCCGAGGAGCTTCCCTCCAATTTGTTGAATTTCTCAAAATGTTCCGTTTGTTAGACTGAAAAGAAAATCACAGAAAAATCACCATAAGGGCTGCTTTGCATTTTTAATTAAGAAACTAACATATGAATATATTTGCATATTATTGAGTTGCAGATTAAATCATGCATACATAATTAGCGTGCAGCAGTGCTCTTTCGTTTCTCTCTCTCTCTCTCTCTCTCGCTCCCTCTCTCTGTCTCCCTCTCTCCTCTCTCTGCACTGTGCTTACTGCTTTTTTGGCAAGCTGTGGTTCTGATGGATGCCAGACACACACACACACACACACACACACACACACACACACTGACACACTCACACCTTCTTGAGAAACTCACATCACAGACACACTTACACACCCTCTCCAAACACTTTTGGGACGCTATCTCTATTTTGCTGAAACTCTCACTCAGTTTGTATTTTGGAGGAAAATTAGTGTCTGATTTTCACCATCAGAATTGAGGCCACGTCAGGTTTTTGATCCTGATTACACTGGAGAAAAATTGAAGAAGTCTCTCTTTTCTTTCTTCACTCAGTCATTCCTTTTTTCTCAAAACCTTATAACATTTTGTAAATAGAAATATATTTAATTTAGGAACTGCTAACAAACACCAATATCGTACATATTTGTAAATACAAAAAATTAAATCAAGGAAATTGCAAGCCTGATGCAGCCCCCCCAGTACAACTTGGAATTTCTTTATTTTCTCTTCATATCATTATTATTGCTGTTTATTGTCTGTTCATGCATTTGCTCATCCATCCACCTTCCAATACTTGTGCCATATATAGGCACTATTTATTTTAGCCAGCTATGACATGTGTTGGGCAAATATATATTTATTTATTTATATTAATGTATCATCGCACTAAACACAATTACATTATTAATAATACATAATTTGACTTTGCTACTTACTTAACCAGCCTAGTAGTCCAATTCCCAATCAGTCATCTGATTTCCCAGTGAAGCTTCCCACTGGTTCATGTTATCATCGGGACACAACATATCAAGGACAACCTTCCTGGAAGTGGCTAGCCACTTGCTACTGTCTAAACTTTACTTTGCTGCAGGGCTAGTAGCACTTCTAACTGCACCTATTTCCAGAGCTGGATGTAATCAGAGGTTAAATAGGCATGAAACTTAAACTAAACGTTTATGTCATTTAAAAGTTGTGGGTTTTTTGCCTATGCACACTATAAATGTCTGTTATATAAATGAATAGAGGAGTGTCATTGTTTACATGTTTGGAGCTTTTGCCATTATGATGTAAAACAGGTGTGAGCAACACCTGAGCCCTAGGGTAAATGTTCACTCCTAGCCCAACCCAATCCCACAAAAATACACATGTCCCATCCCATCCCAATCCCATGAAGGGGTGGATGGGGGGGGGGGAGTTAAAAAAAAAAAACACAACAGAACAACTAGCATTATCTTCAAAATTTAGAAAATAGCATATATTCATATTGAAACTGCATATTTATTAATAAAACCTCACCTATTGCTACCGTCCCTCTCGCTCCCACTTTTCTTCCTGTCTCGTCCCAGTCACATGATGATATGTGAAATTGACTTCCATCTTGTGGGAATCCCAGAAATTTCATGACCTGAAAAAATGTCACCCTCTGCTGTTTATTTTCAATCATATTGTATATAAAGGTGACTGTGCAGCATGAAAAGTCACACCAAAACTATCTGCTAGCAGTTTGTGTTGTAACCATTAATATTACTTTAATACAGTGTAAGGTTTATCTGTGATGGATGTGCCTCCCAACTTTGAGAAATATCTCTCACTCAATTTGCTTTACAGCGCTTTCATGAGTTTCATTTTTATGTGTGTGTGTGTGTGTGTGTGTGTGTGTGTGTGTGTGTGTGTGTGTGTGTGTGTGTGTGTGTGTGTGTGTGTGTGTGTGTGTGTGTGTGCGTGCGTGCGTGCGTGCGTGCGTGCGTGTGTGTGTCTGTGTGTGTTTGTGTGTGTCACTGCCCGCTTTCGACTCTTAAATCCTGCTGATAACTTTACTGTTTGTAAATTCAGACCTGCAGCATAAAAAGACTTAAATCAAAAGCTTGTGGTAAGAAGTGGCTGTATGAAGAGAACAAAGTGCAATCGTGCTGTGTGTGTGTGTGTGTGTTTGAGAGTGCAAGAGAAAGTGTGTTCCTCGGCCTTAAGGCCAGCGCTGCTCCGTGTGAGTTAAATAAAGGGAGTAATCGCAAAAAAAAAGAAGAAAAGGAACAAAGAAAAAGATAAAAAGGAAAGGGAGCAGTGGGTGGAGGTAGGAATAAAAAGAGAAACAAGGAAATTAGAGAAGAATGTAGGAAAGACAGAAGAGAAAATATGTTGGAAAGATGGAAAAGTACAAGAAAACAGGAGGAAACAAGTATACTTAGAAAAAGATATGGAGAAAGACAAAGGAGCAAACAGAGAGAGAGGGAGAGATTGACAACTGGGCGTAGTGATTTAAAAGAAAATCCTGTCAGCGTGAAATCAGGATGAAATGTGAGATTATAATTTAACCAGGGATTAACTGTCATCTCCTCACCATGGAGGGAGAAGGTGGAAAGGAGGAGGAGGAGAACGAAAGACAGAAGATAGGAGTAACTGAGGAAAGAAACTGGAGAGGGCAAAGGATTTTATAGGAGGAGGAGAATGAAAGGGTGGGGGGGGGGTTAAGAGTGTGTGTATGCGTGTGTGTGGAGGGGAGGCAGGAGGAGGAGAAAGGAGGAGTAGAAAGCAAAGGAGGATTGAAAGAGGTGGAAGAGGAAGGGTGGCGGGAAAAAGGCAGATGGAGATTTTTTAGGGATATGAAAATATAAAATAATGGAAATCAAGGGAGAGCAAGATGATTTTCCCTAAGGACAGCATCATTTTTTTAAGTCATTTTAATCGTAGCATCGCGCTTTTTTTAAACACCAACAGCATGACCAAGTGCTGAGCGGTGTGACGAGCTTCTTTTCTGGTCACCCAGGGTTGAAAAGTTTAGCTTTGGGTAAAATGCTGCACCCATTACTGTCACTTTTTACTCAGCCATCCAGTCAGAGAGAAGGAGGGGTGGGACACCTCTCCACACAAATAGAGAGATGTTCCTCCAAGCTGATGGCCTCCCGGTAATTTGTGTTTTACCTTGAAAGATTCAAATGTTCCGGCGCAACGCTTAAAAATGTGTCCTGCTCATACGGAAGTGCTCCTTGTCAAATTCACACCAAACAATGATCCTCACACACAAAATCTCATGATCACATAAACCGGCGGCTCCGTCCCCTCTCCCTACATGCTTCAGTCTTCCGTTCAGCCAGAGCGATGGCCAGAGTAGGGACCCTACTCTGCTCACAAGCACTCAGGAGTGCCTGGCGTTTTCAGCTTAAAAAAAAAAAACGCTTTGATCGACATGGAACCAAAAGGCCTGTTGTCAGGGTTACTATAGTAAACAAAGAGCTTAAGTTATGGTATGGTCATGGTTTGAAGCAGTTGTGTAAGTATTTAGATCCTTCACTTAAGAAATAGTATCAATACTACAGTACTCTGTTACAAGTCAAGGATTGAAAAATCAACATTATTTTTTCATTACACAGCAAAAATACAAATGTATCATTATCAAATGCTCCTTAAAACACCTCAAGTTAAGTACTCATTATGCTGAAATGACCATTTCTGAAAACACATTTTACATTACTGGATTACAATTATTGAATTATTAATGTTATAACATCACCTTCCACTACTATCTGAAGTAATTCTTAATAAAATTATATACTGCAGGGTAGCATAATCTATAATAATACATCATAATGTATAATTCATATTGATAACCTGAATCTGCAAAATACCTAAATAAAGCTTTAAAAAAAAGAAATTGTGAAGCACAAAGCACAGTATTTGCCTCCAAAATATAGCAGAGTACATGTCAAAAGTAGCCAAAGAAGGACACAAGAACAAGTACATAAAAATTGTATTCAAGTACAGTCGCCTACTTCAGCAAGTGTACACATTCCACCACTAGTTAGAAGAAACGGCTCGTTCAATATTTTCTTGAACCGTCCAGCCTGACCTCCCCTCTTCGTAACCCAATATCCAACTAAAGCGTGTAATACACACGTCAGTTCGCCAGATGAGAACGTGTCAGTATCACATTTATCCTCCCCTCGGCGTGAAATGCCGTGTAAGTTTGGACATAAAAAGCTGTGTGGTTAGAGTTCGGAGAAGCTCATGGATTGGGTCATAAAAACTAAGGAACCCATCTCTTATCCTCCTCTGACTCCTTTCCTCCATTTTTTTGTCCAGTCATTCACTATTTTCTCCTCTCTTCCCTCTTGTCCTTCTCACCTGCGTTCTTCTTTATTCTCTCTTCATTTCCTCCTTTCCTCCACTTCTCTCCTCACTTCCCTTCTCCTTACTTCCCCTTCTTTCCACTTTGCTCCTCTCATCCCTTTTTTCCTTTCCTCTCTTTACCCCCTTCTTTTCTTGTGCCCCCATTCTCCTTTCTTTTTTCCCCTCTTTCCCCCCTCCTTTCTTCTTTGTTTCCTTTTTCCTTCCATACCTGCTTTCAGCACCCTTTCTTTCTTCCTGCCCTCCCTGTTTCCTCCTCTCTTCATCCTTCTTCATCTACCTCTGCAGGTTTGTTGACCAAGCAGGCGTCAGACAAAATTAAAAGCGCTGTCTCTGCTTCTTTTCCTCAACCGGGTCACTGTTTTTTGGGTTCCATATTTTTTCCCTGGACTCCTTTCCTCCTTCCCTCCATCGCTCCATCCCTCCCTCCATCCCTCCATCTCTCCCTTCATTTCCTATGCAGTCTGGTTGGGTACAATGCTGGGAGCCAGCCAGCGCTGCAGACAGATGGTCCACTTATTAGATGTGCATCAGCCCTCCCTCCCCTTCCTGCAGCTCGCTTTTTAATCAAATTAAAGCTGAAAGAAGAGGGGAGAGAGAGGGAGCGAGAGATAGAGAGAGTGGGTAAAAGAGGAAGAGAGGGAGGTTTGGGAGGTCTGATCGTTTGTTTTGGAGTCTATTATTTGTTTGAATAGGATGAATGATGACGATGTTAATATGAAATTTGGAGGACTGAATCACTATCTGTCCTACTGTTTTGGTGGCTGCATGTAACCTCATCTCTCTCTCTCTCTCTCTCTCTCTCTCTCTCTCTCTCTCTCTCTCTCTCTCTCTCTCTCTCTCTCTCTCTGTACTGTGCTGGTTGTTCTCTTTTTATGTCACTCACTCTTTCTGAATGTTTTTTAAAGGAGCACACCACTAATTTTACACGAAGATCATTTTATTGTCAAGGTTAGGAGGACTGCTCAAGCTGTGAGAACCGTTGTACAATCAGCTCTGGAGGAAATTCGTCAGGTCTCAGAAAATATCTAATGATGTCATAGTGATGTCATCAGGGTTACTTTGACTTACGCTGGGAGATATAACTTGTAACATCACGCTTGTCTAAAATGATCATGTTTAACAGTCAGATTGTGTAAAATTAAAAGTTGCATTATGTGAAATATAGGATCCATGTGTCTTTGGAGATTGACCAGAACTGAGGGACAGACGATAACATATATTATGTCTACTGGCTACTTAGATTTTCTTCCTTCCTTCAATTTTACCCTTATGAGGGAGCCAACTTTATGGAAGTGCAATACTGAAATAAACCAAAGCAAATTGTTTAATGTGGTAAAAGTAAGAACACCCACAATGTCATTGTAGTGTTAAACACACCTGCTTGTTAATCAAATTTATTTGGACGAGAATTATCTCCTTAATCTCTGCACCCCTCTGAGTGTCGACAGACTCAAATTCATGAAAGCTTTTCAAGTCATTGTAATTTTATGTGACCTGATATATCACAATGCTCCATGCTTGGTACCTTGAGAAATCTGAGGAGTCTGTATTTCTGGATCTGTATACACAAACCTGGACGTCAATCAGACTTACAGTAGTATTTTAAAGTTTATCTTTAATTTTCAGGAGACCATCTGACAAGTGTGAATGCAACTTTGTGATTATGTTGTAAATAAACAGTTGAACAGCTCCTCACACAAAATATTTGTTTGAACACAATTATATTTAGATAAAAAGCTACGCTGAACAATCACAAGCAGTTGATTATATTATGAGTAACATTGTGTGCCAGAAAAAAAATTAAAACACTCAATGGAATGATCCACTTTCAGGTGTTTATGGCGCCCCCTATAGGAGGATTTAAAGCAGAGTTTGAGATCCATTTACTTACACATTTTCAGTACATTTGTAACATAAATGAAGCACTACAATCTCTCTAGTCCATTTTGTGTATCCAGTTTTCCTTCCACTTTGTAATAATGTTGGTGCCATTTTTGTTTTTATTATTTAAATATAAATAGTAAAATTGCTGACAAATCCAATTAGTTGGATTGTCAGATAAAAGCATGTCCAGTCAGTCAGACATTTGGTGTGAGTTAACAATTGATGCGTTATAACGCGACCATCAGTTGATTACTGGTAGCAGGCCACTGTGGCAACACACAGTTGTGTTTTCTGGGAATATCTAAAATAACAGAAAATTATATTTTGTCAACTTTGTTTAATGACGGGAGAAGACATTAATAGAATAAAAATAAAGAAAAGAAACACAAAACAATTTAATTTAATGCACGAAATGTTACTATCCATCATGAAGTATGAAACATCCATTTGTACTTGACTTCTAATGTGTAGTTTATATGTGAAATATATAATATATAAAAGCAAATTGTATTTGACTGAATGTAAATAAAAAGAATACATAGGCCAAAAAAAGGAGCAAAAGTATAGGACTAAAGGAGGAAATTTCAGGAAGAAGGAGACCTGAAGAGGAATTTTGGGGTGGGAAGAGGAAATGATGAGAGAGGAAACAAGGGAGGAAGCAGGAGTCAGGAGGAGAGAACAAATGAGGAGAGGGGGAAACGAGAGGAAAGGAAAAAAAAGCAATGAAAGGAAAGGAGAGAAGAAGAAGAAGAAGAAAAAGTAGTAAAGAGGAGAGTGTGGAGAGAGCAGCGCGCGTCTCGAAGTGGTGGAAAAAGTGAATGTTCGGCTCAGTTCAAAGGCTCGCGGCGGATTGCAGCTCCGCGTGAGGGAAGGAGAGGAATTTGGGAGGAGTGTGTGTGTGTGTGTGTGTGTGTGTGTGTGTGTGTGTGTGTGTGTGTGTGTGTGTGTGTGTGTTTAGGTTGTTTTTTTTTTTTTTTGTTGTTTTTTTTTTTTTTTGGGGGGGGGGGTCACGTTTACTGTGAAATGTTGAAAGAGTGTCTGTGACCGTACGCCTGTCTGCGCGTGTTTATAGCTACATTTCAATTTCTGTCTTTCAGGATATTTTCCGTGCGCGCTTGTGTGTGTGTGTGTGTGTGTGTGTGTGTGTGTGTGTGTGTGTGTGTGTGTGTGTCGGGAGGAAGGGAGGGGGATAGAGAGAGGGAGCGAGAGAGCGCGTAAGAGAAGGGGAGGGGCACTCTCTCTCTCTCTCTCTCTCTCTCTCTCTCTCTCTCTCTCTCTCTCTCTCTCTGCCTACTTTGCATATTCAGCGTGCCTCGGCTCGGCCATATGGGAAAATGCAACTGAAGGAATTGTCGGCGGGGAAAAAAACCGCGCAGGCAGGAACACGCGACCAGAGCGGCGAGAGTTCTAGATCATAACAAACCCAGAAAAGTTCAAATAGAAGGACAAAAAGAAGAAAGCTGGAGAAAACGAGAAGAGACGGGGCGGGGGGAGCGTAGGCTAAATAAACCAAAAAGAGAGGCAGACAGCGGAGAGAGAGAAAAGGGGAGATATAAAGAGTTTTTCACTTCTTTCTGCGGAGGAGCGGAACGATGTATTGTGCGTACACCATTCCCGGGATGACAGGCAGCTCACTGATGTACTACTATAACGGCAAAGCGGTAAGACAGACTCCTCCATCCTTTTTCTTTCAACCCGTTCTTTTTCCGTCCTCCGCGAAGGTCTGGGAGTCAGAAGGAGAAAAAGTGTGTATAAATGTAAGCGAGAGAGAGAGGGCGAGAGAGAGAGAGAGAGAGAGAGAGACAGAGAGAAGGAGGGAAGCGAAGAGAGGGGAAAGAAAGGAGGAGAGAGCGAGAGAGAGACAGAGAGGAGGTGTGAAGGTGAAGAGTGTAGCGTTTTTACGCACCAACTTAACAGCGTCGGTTCGCCACCGTGCGTCAAAGTGCAAACGGACTGTCGGGGTTTATTTTTGGAAGTCAGCGGTGGCTGTTGTTGGTTGGAGAAAATTAAAAAAAGTGTGTGTGTGTGTGTGTGTGTGTGTGTGTGTGTGTGTGTGTGTGTGTGTGTGTGTGTGTGTGTGTGTGTGTGTGTGTGTGTGTGTGTGTGTGTGTGTGTGTGTGTGTGTGTGTGTGTGACAGTGTCACAGGGAAAGTGACTTAGATAAATAGGTTATTGGATGAACTCTTCTCTAATGTGTGCTTCCACTGTGTGTCAGTTGTCAGAGAAAAATATAAAAACAAAAATAGTCCCACATCTCTCTAATGTTTTTATGGTTCGGTCTCTGTTATTGCGCATCAGGCATTCCTCTTAAAAAGAAAATCCGTTACGCATCTTTTTTTTTTTTTTAATAAATGTTGTAAATGGATATAAATGCAGCAAATTAAGAGCGGCATTACTGAAGTGAGTGGATTTTTCTTTTTCTTTTGGGCGGAGTGACACGCGTGGCTTTTGGGATTTGTTCTGTTGTGTTGAGGGCCTTTGATTTTTTTTTTCCAAGTTATCCAGAAACCTGCTAAATTGCTACTCTAACTTGAATCGGCCTGAGATTTTATTTGTAAGTCTACTCCTAACTTCAAAATATATTTAAGGCCAAGTTGGAAATTATCTGTCATTAATTAGGCTCTATAAATATAAATGCATTTGATATTAACATCAATGATATTATCTTATTGATTATGTTGTTTTTTATGTTTTCATGCCATTAAAATAACGCTGTAAAATAAAATTTAAAATATCAGGATAAATCTGAGGTCTACCTATTTGTATACTTGTATATGTATATAGGTAAAGATCATTTTCCTTTTTCATTTAAAAGTGACGAGGCAGTGCTACAGTGTCTCACAATTCCTAAATCACAGTCTGGAAATAAGAAGAAAAACACATCTGAGAAAGTCATCCAGCAACTATGATGCTGTCCGACCTCCTGTGAACCTGTCTGCCTCCCAGTAACCCCACCTGTAAAACACCAGTAACAGGGTGAAGTGATTTAGAGAGATCGGGTGGCGGCGGCGGCGGGGGGGGGGGAGGGGGGTGTAAAGCAAAGCGGAGGGGGATGAATTTCACAGGTTTTCTCTGGAATGTCTGCAAGTCGCAGGTGCAAATGAAGATGGACTGCTGGGATTTCCTACAGATCCACCTGCCAGTGAACTGTCTGTCTGACTTCATCTCACCTACGACTCTTGAACTGCTGCTTTACAGCAGCTTCAGAGCCAAGAAGGAAAAAATGACAACAAGGACAGAGGGAAGAATGAGGACTGGGTGTTTGAAATAATTAGAATTCTGTGCTCAATTTGAAATAAATTCGTACCTTTGATAGCTATAAATCTGTTAAACAGTTTTTAAATGAATAACAATTTTGAACTTGCAGTTTAAAGGTCATGTAAAATTAATCAGTCAGATTTTATTCTGTAGCTGTCAATATTTCTTCATAAAATTTACAATATATGCTACACAACAGCTGTTTTGTAGGGAAAATACATGATTGGATTTCTGGTACCTTTTTTGATAGTTTATGTTTAATCTAATTTGGTCTAATATGTAGTTTGATTGTACATTTCTGCATTTAATCTGGATTTTACATTTCTTCGTTTTTTAAATGTTTGCAAAAATATAGAAAGTTGATTGATATAAAAAAAAAAATGTGGCTTCATATCCTTAAATTTGGTAGTGTGAAGATGGGAGGTAACTCTAATCTGTGTCCAGATGGTTTTTAAAACTCTTGTTTGGACTTCGTCGTTGACCCTCACCAACGGTCGTCCACAGTTGTTCTGACGGGTGTCCGGCCTCCATTCGGCCCGCCGACTGCACCAACCTGGCGCTGTCGGCCATCGGCACCTGGGCCTTTTTCTACCTGCTCTCTCGCTGTAGCTAAGGGCCTTTTTGTATCTTAGAACCGGAGTTTTTTAGTTCGGCAATGCCACAGGGCCCGGCATGGCGGCATCGCTTTGTTTGGTGGCTGGCTGCTGGATGGCACATTGTGGCGATGGTCTTGATCCGGTGCCAAATTGCTTTCTATCTTCACTTTACCGCCATCTCACTCTGTGTGTCTGTGTCACAGCTTGTTTACAGCCGCGGTCCGTTGGCAGAAATGAAACAGAAACACATAAATAAGGCAATCGCTGTCCGAAAGTAACGTTTTCCTGCTGGTGAACTGTTTTTGTAGCTGCTTGGTGACTGGGTTTGAAGCGTCTTGGTGATCCTGTGGCTGTGTGAAAGCAGATCCGTGTGTTATGGAGGCAAAAAAGTGGAGCAAGAGGAAAACTGGGGCGGAGTGGTTGGGGTGAGAGAGAAGAGGCAGGAAAGACAAGGCCAGATCTGCAGCAGCGGCAGCAGCAGCAAGCCTCAGCCCAGCGAGACCAAACAGTGCAGAGGCTGAATCAGAGCTTTGATTTAGGAAGAGGGTGTGTGGGTGGGAGGGGTGGGAGGGGTGAAGGTGGGGAGAGAAGGAGGGTGAGGGCAGAGGCCCGAGCTTCGGATAGCGGCTGTCAGCTTGCTAACTTAAGCTCCAGCGGCTTAATGAGGCAGCAGAAAGCTCAGCTAAAAACAAAAGGCCTCATTTAAAGGCGGCCTGGCCAGCCGGCTATTGTTATGCTAACACAGTATTTGAATATTCAGTAAGTTTTAATTAGGAGAGTCCTGAAGCTTCCTGCCAAAATCCTGCAGTCCCCTCTCTGTGTGTATCTACAGGAAACACACACTTTAAACACTTTAAACTGATGATTCTGTTTGGCCTCACTTTATCTAGCGTTTCCTGCTTCTCTATGACACAAAAACACAAAATGTAACAAAACGGAAGGAATTTATAAAATGAATTTATCGTTTTATATGAATACACTCTAATTCTTAATAAAAGCATAACAATATTTTTTATTTTACCATTTTAAATTAATAAAAAGTGAAAATGTTCAAATGTATTCAAAAAGATTTCCATTTTATTTATTGAAAAAAATTTTTTTTTAAATGAATTTATAATTTTATGAGAATGTGTATTTTGTTTTGACTCAAAATTTTAGTTTTGTCCGCGTCAAAGAGAAAAGACGAAAAGCAGCTAAGAGGTCGGAGGCCAGACTGAGCTGATGTAACTCATTTCTTTAATAGCAATCATCATTTAAATATTTCGCTATTTTTGGTCATTTCTTTGAAATTAAATTTTGTTTCATCATGTGAATCAAACCTGACCGTTACACACACAAGATAAACAAAAAGAACACCATTTTATGGCAAATCTTTTTTCACTGTTTTCATTCACAAATAAAACGAGAGACACAAAAAGATTTAAAAATCTCTTCTGGTAAAATACATGACAGAAAGAATCTTTTAACACCTGCAGCTGTGAACAGACATGTGTTTGTGTGTTTACACTGTTGTTTAATAGAAAAATTGGTGCGTTTGTGTGTCTGTATGTGAGTAATTTTTTCACTTCAGCATCTTTACTACATATGCATATGCATGAAATGAGCGTGTGATATTCACATGTGTAACTCTAAATGTACAGTAAAGGCACTAGCACTTTGTGTGTGTGTGTGTGTGTGTGTGTGTGTGTGTGTGTGTGTGTGTGTGTGTGTGTGTGTGTGTGTGTGTGTGTGTGTGTGTGTGTGTGTGTGTGTGTGTGTGTGTGTGTGTGTGTGTGTGTGTGTGTGTGTGTGTGTGTTTCATTGTAAAGCCAGTGTGTATGGACATCCTGTGTGCTCAGTTGGGTGGAATTAGAGCACAGCGTGTTATGCAATTATAACTTTATAAATAGACACATTGTGTGCATTGCATGTGTGTGTGTCGGCCTCGGTCTCCATCTGCTTGAGTTGCTCTGTTTGAACAACTCAAAAAAGCTAATTTTATTGCGTGTTTCTGATTTTCTTTTTCAAATGTGTGGGTGTTAATGTGTTAAACTTTTGTATTAATGTTAACTGTTGTTGTTGTGTGTGTGTGTGTGTGTGTGTGTGTGTGTGTGTGTGTGTGTGTGTGTGTGTGTGTGTGTGTGTGTGTGTGTGTGTGTGTGTGTGTGTGTGTGTGTGTTGCTCCTTTTCTTTATGTTTTTCAGAAATGATGAAAACATCTGTCTCTGTCTTTGATGAGTGTGTGTTTGTAGTTTATCACAGTCTGTTGTTTTCAGTTATATTTAATTTTTTCATGCAGCAGGTTAAAATTTAACTTTAAAATGTGTGTGTAATTTTTTTCATATGTGTATTGTGTGTATGTACAGTGTGTTTTGTTAAATCGGCTTTACCTTTTGTATACTCTGATGAACCCTTCCTTCCATAAAGCGATAATGCCTTTATGTGTATTTATTTAATAGTGTGTGTCTGAGTAAGAGCTGCAGGGTCACTCAGTTTTTCTCTTGGTCTATTTGTGCGCGCACGCGCGCATGCGCGCGCGTGTGTGCATGCGTGCGTGCGTGTGTGCATGCGTGTGTGCATGCGTGTGTGTGTGTGTGTGTGTGTGTGTGTGTTCCGGCCGGTTAAAGCTTGACACACTGTTCAGGCTTAAACTTAATCCCTCTCCATCAGATTATCTGACACTGATGCTGCTGATGACACACACACTGATACACCAACTACTGCTGATACACACACAAGCACACACAACCACTCACACACGCACGGCTGTTTTTACTCAATAAACTATATATATATATATATATATATATATATATATATATATATATATTAAATAGAATGATTGTTAAAAATAGACACACCTGAAGACGTGTTTACTGACCACCTTTAGGTCTTCATCCTGACAGAAGTGTGTGGTGCTCTTAAACGCACCCCAGATCTTTTTAATGGCTGCCTCCATTTTCAAACACTTTTCTTTTAACCACACATGTATCAGGCACTTCAATGACCAGTTGAAAAATTCTGGTTCAAACAATAAGTCTGTCATATTGGCCAATTAAACAAACAAAAATAATAAGAATAATATTTGTGAGATTTTACATTTGTCCTATCAGATGAAAACAGGAAATATATATATATATACATATATATATTTTAAATTGTATTTACTTGACGTAATCTAAGAAATATATATAACCTGGCACATCAATTGAAAAAAATATCCTAATGACATGTTCTTATTGTATCTTAGATGTTTAAAACAAAACACCAATCCTCCTCATTCTGTTTGCATACATTTGTGGTGCAAATTATTTGATGTCTTGTGGATGTACAACGTTTCTTCATTTAAATATTGAAGGAGGAGACTTTTTTTCTGTCCTTTATGACGTCGTGCATATTTCTGCTCTTCATTACTAATGTAGGGGAAGTGTAATTAGCAGGTCGTTAGTGATGTCAGAGTTGTCACATGTTTGAAATATAAATGTTGCTGCTGATGAAGAGCCGATGCGTTGGTGATAATGAGAAGGTTTGTTATTTAATCTTGCGTAAAGATGCATATTTACATTTATACACCTGCCGTACATATGCAGGGATTGCTTTGTGTGTGTGTTTTGCATATTTTTTTTTATGTAGTTTGGATCATTCTGGTTCATTTGCTGCTAGTTTCTGTTTGTTGATAAGCTCTGGTATTAAATTTTACTTCCAATTTCCTCCTTTACATCCTATTAGTGTTTGTTTTTGATGTGTGGTTCCAGGTCAGGGGTTAATGCAGCTTCACTCTGTCATATTAAAATGTGGCTGTGGAATTCAAATGATACATAATGTTATTGGGTTTCAGAGGTTAAAAAAAGAAATCATGCAGAGTCAAGTTTTTTTTTTTTATTATCATTATCTTTTTTAATGTTTTTTTGGCACTTTGTTTATCTGCACTGAAAAGCAGCATGCAGTCTGGATATAGAATGGCTGGATCTGCACATCAACAACATGTAATGTTTTATATTGTGTTTTAAGGTCAAATTAAATTTTCCGAATCAGTTGAGTCCTTCAATCGCAGAATCTAAAATTTTGAAACTTTAATCCGTGCAAATTTAACAGACCTTTTTCTCTTTCTTATAAGAGAGCTTGTGTCCGGCCCTCATCCATCTTCAAATACCTTGGTTTTGATTTTAACATGTTCTGCAAGAGGCCGTGCTCGCAGCTGAGAACAAATCACAGGTGTGATACTGAGGACTCAAATGTACTATCACATGCTCTACACACATTGTTGTGTTGTGAAATATCCAAAACCTTCAAAACAAAAATATACATCACCTATCTAGGTTAACATAGACACACACAATATATATGCATGTTTTACAATTAATCCACAATTTAATTCAAACAAAAATACAAAAATATTGATAAATTCACTCAGAAAATCCAAGATGCAGCTTGTAAACATATGACTTATAAATAAATGTTGATCTTCAGTTTACGTGAAATATGTCTGATACATAGGCTCTTTATCGACTGTATAGATTCATAATTTATGTATTTCTGATCACTCATAAAGCCTGACTTTCTGGCCAGTGACTGAGATAAACACATGACATGCTGTATTTCATTGATAGGTTTTTTAATAGCGATTCTGTTCCCTTTTTTTGTCGCTGTCTTTATAAAGCCTTGACTATAATGTGCAAGGTCGCAGCTGCCAAAATAATGTGTATGCATGTCCACGCACACACACATAAACACTCAAAAGAGTGAGTCATCGGTGCGTGTGTGTGTGTGTGTGTGTGTGTGTGTGTCCCATAGGGGAAGGTGGACTGTAGCGGAGCAGAATGCATTCTTCGGATAGCTGGGAATTTCCACCCTGACCTGTCCATGGGAAGAGAAGCTTTTTGTCTCTGAGTCACAGGTTTGATTCCTGGGTGTCTGACTGAGTGCCTGCCAGCACGCTCAAACCTCTGAACATCAAGGTGGTCAGCTGGCAGATGGGGAAAGGCGGCATCAGAAGCAGTGGATGATGGTCTGTGTATGTGGTTGGCTGGCAGTAGTTCCACACAGGCCATCAGGGTACAGAGTCCTTTTAGCTGCACATACAGTAACCAGCCCTCTGGCAGACATGTTCGGAGGTTTAGACACCTTGGCAGCAGTGACAGTGACCTCCTGGTTGGCTGTCTTCAATACAGTTTTACCCTTTCTGAGTGGGAGCTAATAATATGCTCACTGATTTGTCTTCAAATAATGTCAGCTTATTAGTTAGCACATCTGATTAGCATAAAACAGAAACTTAAATGTCCCCAATGTGAAGATAAACCTAGCATCAACTTTCTGTGTAAGAAACATTTAGTCAGTGATTTTATATTCTGTTGAGGTTTAGATTTGAAGAATTCATTGGATAAATCCAGCAAATTGATTCTACTCGACCTTGGACTTTTGGACGGGGTTTTTTTTGGACAATTTGCTGCTTTTCCTTTTTGATTACTTTAATATTTTGGAGGTTTGGACTATCATTTGCACAAAACATGCATTATGAAGGTGCCACTGTGGATTCTGGGGAATTTTGACAGCATTTTTCGCTATTTGAAAAAATTATGGTATAATTCGCTCAACCAGCTCCAACACTAAAATGCTGCTCATACATTAATGCAGCAGTAGAAATAATTTAATGATGTAGTAGTCGCAGGGGCCATTGTTCTGTATTTTTGATATTTTAAGTCATGGAGAACTTTTGCTGAGTAATACAAAAGATGAGTACTTCTTCTACTACTGACTGGAGACCATTTTTACTTGGTTTGAATGAATGTCTTTGACTTAGAAGCTGCTACAGAATCAGGGTTGTATATTTGAAGAAAGTTATGTATGGAACCTGGACGGCTTGTCTTTCTTTTTAGACCCTTTTAAATGTATTGGATGTGGCAACGGTGTGATTGGAGCGCAGGATTCATTCAGTCCTTTGGCTGCAGTTGTATTCGTTCAGCATCAGTTTCATTGAACATAACAAAAGCCCAGCTGGGGTTTTATGTCCCGCACTGCTGTAGAACACAGGTTACGTTATCATTGTACACTGTAGCTCTTATTTCTTCCTTGTCCCTGCTGTTTGTCTGTCCTATACTGCTCGTCTGTGATCACAAGCGTTCAGTTTTTCTGCTGTGTGGATGCTGCCTTCACTCCTGTTACTGTTAACTGGGAACGCTGGTGATTTTCAACGGCTGATTTTTTTTTTTTTTTTTTGTGTGTGTGTGTGTGTGTGTGTGTGTGTGTGTGTGTGTGTGTGTGTGTGTGTGTGTGTGTGTGTGTGTGTGTGTGTGTGTGTGTGTGTGTGTGTGTGTGTGTGTGTGTGTGTGTGTGTGTGTGTGTGTGTGTGTGTGTGCTAAAGCCTATTCTCATATGTAATAAGCACAAGCTTCACAGCAGAAATTCAAGCTTAAGTAAGTTAACATTTTTGGCCAGAGAATAAAGCAAAGCTGTGTGTTCTCTCTTTGCATGTGTGTGTGTGTGTGTGTGTGTGTGTGTGTGTGTGTGTGTGTGTGTGTGTGTGTGTGTGTGTGTGTGTGTGTGTGTGTGTGTGTGTGTGTGTGTGTGTGTGTGTGTGTGTGTGTGTGTGTGTGTACACACGTGTCACACACACACACACACACACACACACACTGGCTGACACACACACACACACAGTCACACACACACACACACACACACACACACACACACACACACACACACACACACACACACACACACACACACACACACACACACACACACACACAAAACCCACCCAGTCTTCATTATCAAAGTGGAAAATGGGGCTGTTGTCATTTTGTTAAGCGTGTGTGTGTGTGTGTGTGTGTGTGTGTGTGTGTGTGTGTGTGTGTGTGTGTGTGTGTGTGTGTGTGTGTGTGTGTGTGTGTGTGTGTGTGTGTGTGTGTGTGTGTGTGTGCGTTTTAGTGGGTCAGTCATGCTGTGGTGAGCTGTTAGGGAGGCTGTATGGACCCACTGATAAACACCGGACAGCTGTCACACTTTAAACAACAAGACAACAAAACTGAAACACAATGCAGTGCGGCGCAGCCGAGCGACAGTTAAGGGTGTGTTTTAGCTCAGACGTGGAGTCTGTGAGCAGTTTAGCTTCAGTGGCAGTGACAATTCAGTGTTCTGTCAGAGAGTTGGACGAGTGTTTTTGTGACTTTGACGTTGGCAACCCTTAAATGGTGCCTTCAGGTGTCTGTTGTAGCCTTCACAATTTCAGAAGTGGGAATTTCCTGAAAGAGCTCAGTGTCAAACAACAATCATTTGACTTTTTTTCATTGTAATTCTGCTGCTGTTTCATCATTTCCGTTTTTCAGACACAAAAATGAAGCAAATGCAAAACAATGTATGAAGAGCATCCGTTTGTAATGTTGCCTAAACCACTTGAATGCCAAACATGATATACTCGTCTTCTCCGACATTTCACAAGTGTCTTATGCATTATGAGTCATTCCTAAATATTTGACCATGAACACTATTTCAAACTAACCTTAACCAGCTGTTTTCCTGAACCCTAACCACAGTGTAGACTTGCAGGATGGCCTTAAAAAGCATCAAATGTCTTCAATAGAATTAGAATAGAATTTTGATTTTAAACATCAACAATTTTTCATTTTGTATGTTTCCTTTTTGTCAGGCTCAGAAGGTAGAGCAAGCTGTCCACCAATCACTGTTTTATCCCCAGCTCCTCCTGTACACATGTCAAATCCAAACTGTGACAGCTCATTCATGTGTTATTGAGAGGTAAACTGCAAAGCACTGAGGATAAAAGAACAGTATAATTGCAGCCCAGCTTCTTAAGCAGCACAATCAGAAGTTTTGAAAGAGTCAATTCTTTTTGCTTTTCTGTAGAAAAGCCTGGACTGTATATGGATGTTTGAATTTGTTTCACTGCCTGTTCATGTGTGCCCACAAATCTGTAATTCATTCAATTTTCGAATGTCACTGAAATTATTAACCTGAAGGCTGTCATATTATCATTCGGTAAACAAAAATCTGTGGTTTTGTGAGCTGAGAGGTTACACAAATTAGCATTGAATCGTTTTAGACATTGTGTTATTGTGTGTTTGTGCGTCTTTTTATTTTTGTACACCACATTTTAATGTTGAAGTAGGCTAATATCTTTGCAGAGCATGCTATTTAACAGCCTATTTTACACACACACACACACACACACACACACACACACACACACACACACACACACACACACACACACACACACACACACACACACACACACACACACACACACACACACACACACACTGAGGCATTGTAGTGATCTTCAATGTGGCTTGCTGGGAAGACCGTTGGTTTGATGCCCATTCTGTCCCACACTGGCACTGCCAGGCAGCATGCAAATAGGTCACACACACACACACACACACACACACACACACACACACACACACACACACACACACACACACACACACACACACACACACACACACACACACACACACACACACACACACACACACACACACACACACACACACTAACTAAGCCTACAGTTTAGAGCTCCAAACCCTGCTGTCATGTTAAAGCTCAGTTCTGCATTGTCTAAAGAAAAAGATCAAGCTTTTTAAACTGCTACCTCAGAACCATGTTGGTAATAACACTTAATAAAATCATATCTGTGTGTGTGTGTGTGTGTGTGTGTGTGTGTGTGTGTGTGTGTGTGTGTGTGTGTGTGTGTGTGTGTGTGTGTGTGTGTGTGTGTGTGTGTGTGTGTGTGTGTGTGTGTGTGTGTGTGTGTGTGTGCGCTCACCCCATTAATAATTATGGTTGATAGATGGTACCCAGTTTCATAGGGTCCAGGTTTCTTTTAGTTGTTTTTTTTTTTAAAGGGAGTTGTACCAGATCAAAGAAAGAAAGAGAGAAAGAGAGAAAGAAAGAAAGAAAGACATAAAGAGTCAAAGACAACAAAGACAAATAAAGGGCAACATTAAAAAAAAGTACAAACAGAACAGAATCCTGCAGCTCTGGAGTGCTGAAGTAATCAGCTCTTTGATCTGGCTCCTTTATTATTTCAGTGTGGGCCAAATAATGCAGTCCTGATTGTGTTGCTGGCAACCAGTGAGCTTCCATATGTTGGCTATTAGAGGCTCTTACCGGCTGTGTCTCTACACTGCTGCTGTAAAGTACTTCTCCTCTGATCGGTTTTGAAAGCTTGTAGGTTCAAGTTCTATTTTAATGCATTTATTGGCTTTCTGATGGATATTTCTGCTATTTTAAGTAAGTGAGAAATCTCAACACTATTTTTTTTAGTTACCACATTCACATATACTGTATGTGGAGATTAATATGTTGTTAATTATTTGATTAGTTGATTGACAGAACATCATAAAATAAGGGTTTTAATCTTAAATGAACTCAGCAAAAATTATAAATAGGTGCTGTTTAAAGCCTTTCAGATGGGATGATTTTCTTTTTGTCACACATTAAAGTCATAGGTTAATCAATAATGAAAATTATCATTAAATGGCAGCCATTAATGTAGGAGTTTGACTCCATCTCTTGGTTTGGAAATTATGAAATGGACTCCGGCCAGTTCGATGATGACATAGTAGCCTGATCATAACCCCCAACTGAAGAAAGTGGTGTTTGGTTCTTGTAGTTATTCTCCATATTGCTTGGAGAATGACATGGTGAGCTAGCTACTCTGGGAATGATTGAGCTTCAACTTTATATCATAGAAACTTTGTTTGTATCATATTATTAACTTGTATTTTATTGTGTTGTAGCACCAAACACTCTTTTCCAATCACTTTGGTCCATGACAGTGTGTCTTGAAAACAAAGGACGGGATCTTGTAAATGACTGCTCACATTCCAGGTTTATATTGGATAAACCCTTTAGACTATATTGATACCATGATTTTCTCACACAACAAAACATCTTTGTTTCCCCTATGACACCAAGAATAGCTATTCCATGAGTGTGCTGTTTGTTCTGTCCAACACTCATACTGTGGACAGATAAATAAGATGACTCTCAGCTGACAGGCAGATTTCAGGTCCAGTGGAAACAGGACCAGAGTGCAATGAGTCACTCCACTCAGGGGGCCTGTACTCTAATCCTTATTAACATTTTTATGGATCACCAAGCTGAACAGGATCAGAATCAGATGTTCAGAGGAACCGTCCGCTTTGTTTGAACCGCTAAGGTGCGCTTGATTTAAGCTGTCAGGCTCTTGGAAAGGCCTCTGAAGCCTTAACATCAGTGAAGAAACGAAAGCATCGAGCCCTCTGCGTCCTCTGGCTTCTATTGACTGATTTAGTGTTGCGCTTTTCTCCCAAATACTTTCTACATCAGTTTAAATTTCCTTCTTTTTTTTTAGTTTGAACTGGGATCAAAAAGAAGTAAAGTGGTTAAAACTGCTGGATGGTGATGAAGCTTTCCTGAAAAAGGATGTACAAATTTAGATCAGATGACATTAACTAGTTAAGAAAACATGTTCCATCAACTGGCTGTACCATCTGTGGGACACTGTGGTCTCGACATGCATTTTAACTACATTTCTCAGAAAGCTGAGACTTACCTTCAATGATTTACTCAACACAAACTCGATGTCAGATAATTAATATTTTTTATTTTATTTGGTGAACATAAAGAAACGGTTTCTGACCTTGATCTCCTCTCAAAATCTTTAAAAATAGCTTTATACTCACTTGTTCTCAGAGTAAGATGCTGAGTTTGCGTAATGGATTTCCCTCCAGCAGTCTTTGGGTTTTTTCAAACTTAGTGGTCCATCAACATGATCAAACCCATAAGAAATGTTAAAAGTATTCATGAACATGGTGTCAGCAAGCTATGAAGAGATGCGGTGATGTAACTCAGTATAGTCTAATGGCTGCACACTATCTCTTAGTATGTAGAGGTCAAGGGTTTAAATCCCTTCAACCCAAAATGATGAGGATGATGGATTAAGTGTTCTAATGTATGTTGTGTTGCTTTAGTGCTCTCTATTTAACTGTTGCAGTTACTGTACATGTCCTTTAATGGATAAACATTAAACAGGAGAACAGTTATTCACACAAGCACAAAATCTGTATTTTACAGATTTTAAGCTCGCTCTGACTCTGACATGTTTTTATTTGGATGATTAAAAATGTAAAAGTTTCAGTGACCCTTGAGGACTACATCAGAAGTTGAGGCTCACTCTGTTGTTCATTTTAAAAGGCTGTGAGGTTGTCCGCAAAATGTAAATGTAAATCTGACAAACTAAACAGAAAAATTCAAAGCACATTCAGCTAATTTCATAATGTTACTGTACGTCTACATCATAAATCATAATTTTTCACTGGCAATATATATAATCATATAAATGTAACAGACTTTACTGTCACTACTAGTTACAGGAGCACGTAGCATACTGTATATTATAACACTGGATGTGATGAAAGGCCACTCAGATTAAGTGTACAGTTTGTAACAGTCCAAAGCTTTAGCCTTAAAGTTGCAAATGCTTGATACTATTGTAGGCATCACCTGTTTTGAGGTTTTGTCTGATAAACTACAGTCTGGTTGTATCCGATAAACTACAGTCTGGTTGTATCTGATAAACTACAGTCTGGTTTTATCTGATAAACTATAGTCTGGTTGTATCTGATAAATTACAGTCTGGTTGTATCTGATAAATTACAGTCTGGTTGTATCTGATAAACTACAGTCTGGTTTTATCTGATAAACTACAGTCTGGTTGTATCTGATAAACTACAGTCTGGTTTTATCTGATAAACTATAGTCTGGTTGTATCTGATAAATTACAGTCTGGTTGTATCTGATAAACTACAGTCTGGTTGTATCTGATAAATTACAGTCTGGTTGTATCTGATAAACTACAGTCTGGTTGTATCTGATAAATTACAGTCTGGTTTTATCTGATAAACTACAGTCTGGTTGTATCTGATAAACTACAGTCTGTTTGTATCTGATGAATTACAGTCTGGTTTTTATCTGATAAATTACAGTCTGGTTGTATCCCATAAACTAGTCTGGTTTTATCTGATAAACTACAGTCTGTTTGTATCTGATGAATTACAGTCTGGTTTTTATCTGATAAATTACAGTCTGGTTGTATCCCATAAACTAGTCTGGTTTTATCTGATAAACTACAGTCTGGTTGTATCTGATAAATTACAGTCTGGTTTTATCTGATAAATTACAGTCTGGTTTTTATCTCATAAATGCATTTTGGTTTTGTCCCATTGATTGTAGTATGTTTAATTTTGACCTATTAAGCTACAGTCTACTTTAATCTACACTTAAGGTTTTGCTTTTATCAGGTACAACCAGAATACAGTCTTATTTACCTGATAAACTAATTTAGTTTTAATTTATAAACTATTCTGTGGTCTTATCCAATAAACTACAATCAGGTTTTTTTTTCCAGATAACTAAGGATTTAGTTTTATCTGATAAGATACAGGTTTAGTTTGTCAAACTACAATTTGGATCAGTTCAATTAAATGACAGTTTATCTGATGAACTATTATTTGTTTTTATGTAACTAAGAGTTTTATTGATTTGTGTTCAAACCTGAATCAGCAGGTAAACAATATATTTTGTTGTCACTCGCTTCCTGCGGCAGCCATCTTAGTGTTTGGTTTGAGTTTGGTACATGTGCCCGTTGCTCCGGTTACTATGTTACATTGAGATGAGACCTAGGTGCCCGTTGCCAGCTTGCATCACCATGACAACGGGATCACTGTGACCTAGCATCTCACCGGCAGCCGTGCTCACTGCTCCCGACTCTCCGTCTGCACCCTCTTCAATAATTAACATGCTACGGCAGCCATCTTAGCTTTTGGCTCGGCTTAGGTGCCTGCCGGCGCGTTGCCTCGGCAACCAAGTCCTTGCGACCTATCGCTCAGTTGACGTTGGTCGTGTTGTAACGCTCCAACTTTCTGAGTTGGAATCCACAAATCTGATTAAAATGTCATGGCAGCCATCTTAGAGGAGGTGAAGGAGACAGGAAGAACACACATACACATCAGAGACATCACAAGTCTTCACACATACATTCAGAGATGATCTGATCACAGAACAGTACAGATTTGAGTGAAAATCTATATATATATATATATATATATATATATATAAACTTAGATAAGCTGTTGTATGCTCCATTTCACTGCATCTGTCAGTATTTTGCTACAGTTTGTTGTTTGTGTATCCACGGTGACCCACATGTTCCACTCATGACCTTCATGACTGTACGTGTCGTGATATTATTTATTTACACAGTGATTATTTATTTATGAAGCTTTATTTTGGAAACAGGTTCACGGTGGACAACCATCAAGTTACAGAGGACTAAAAAGAAAAACTGTAAACAAGTTAAACACAAGAAGAAATAAGGTACAGAAATATAATTCAAATCAGCTAAAGAAAATTAATCTATAAATATAGAAATGAACAGTTTATATAAAAAATATAAACTGGTAAAGTGAATGAATTAAAGGAATAAAAGAAAATGATAAACAGCAGAAAAAGAAGAGAGACTGACAGCATGATCAGAGTTATAATTGTGTGTGTGTGTGTGTGTGTGTGTGTGTGTGTGTGTGTGTGTGTGTGTGTGTGTGTGTGTGTGTGTGTGTGTGTGTGTGTGTGTGTGTGTGTGTGCGTGTGTGTGTGTGTGTGTGTGTGTGTGTGTGTGTGTGTGTGTGTGTGTGTGTGCGCGTGCGTGCGCGTGCGACTAAAAACGACAAACACACCAAAAAACACACACTTGCTGCCTCCTACACACTTGTTCTCACCCTGACAGCTTGGCTGCCGCGGAGAGCAGAGGTCTCATTGGCCGCTTGCCCTCCAACGGGTACTTTGATTGGCTGTTGGACTGGCTGCCACCGTGCCAGCTGAGAGAACATGTTTGTATGTGCGTGTGTGATGAGTGTGTTTGTCATGGTGGTGGCAAACAACCAATGAAAATTCTCTCTCGTCTCCTACTCTTTGTGTTAATCTCTTCTTTTTAATTTCTAGGCCTTTAACTTCTGTTTTCTCTTTTCTCTTCTTCTACATCTTTTTTTTTTTCTTTTCACATGTCTATCAGTGGTAGGTGATGTTCTTTGGATTCGTTGGTCTTTTTTTCTTGTCTTGTATAGAAACGGTCCCCAACCTTGGGTTTGATACCCAGGGTAAATTAGATGGGTTACTCCATAATAAATGGGACCAAGGAGCACAAAAGAATATTAGTTAGGCTACGCTAACTTTTTCCGATATTTGTCTAACTTGTGTTTTTTATGATTGAAATACTATCACTTTTTTAAGATTATAAAAAATATAATAGTTTTGAAAAGTAAAGCAACGTTTTGGTTGAAGTGCTTGTACACTTCAGGAGGAGTAAGGTTGCAAACTAATGTCTAAAACAGATGGTGTGGGCTGGATTTCCCCTTACAGTGCTATATTTACAGTAAAATGACAAAAAAGACAGAAGGAAAAAAGGCTGAGTCAATATGTTGATTTATTCACTATTGGAACTTTGCAATTGATATGGAAAAATAAGAAAACAGCAACAGTGGTCAATGATGACTTGAACGTAAATCAAGCAGGATTGCTTAAATTAGAATATTAACTTGCAAAACTACAATTTGGCACTTTCATGGATAGATGGGGCATATTGAACTGTGACCATATTGGACCAGTCAAGGTTCCTAATTAAAGGTCTGTTCGATTTGTTGAATGAATTTGCCTTTGTTCCAATGATGTGTGCACCTTTAATTTGTATAATGTGTTATAACAGCTGGAGCTTCCTAAGCTGCCAATTTCAGCAGTTTGAAAATATGTTGGCAGTCCTTCCCTTTCCGCTACGTAGCCAAGATAGTGACTGTTAACGGTGACAAGTGTCAAGCATTTCATACTAACTATATTTACCCTTATGAGTACCCCATCTGGGCACACAAAGTGCACTGCATGTTGACACACTTACGCACTCAAAATAGCAAGTGTAAGTAACTACGCAAATTTTGAAGGCATAGTTGGCCGGGAGGAGGCCAGGGTGGACAGATGGGTTCAGAAAACGCTGGAGTTTAATGTTTATTTAATCATGACCATTCCATAACCTTAAAACTAACCAAAACCTGGTAGAAATTATGAGAATTTTGTTGATGAGGAATTATCAGGTTAGGAGAGACTCTAGTCAGTTCCTGCCAAGTACCTAACTAGATTGTATCTACAGTAATGCTAGCAAGCTTAATGCAAAATCCAATTCAATGTCTTTGAAAGCACAAATAGCAGGCGATAGTAAATAAAGTGCATGGACAGCAGATTTGAACTTGCTATAGTAAATTAAACATAGTTAAAACACAAACAATGTCTCATTCAACAAGCTACAATCGTAAACTATCACCTAATTTCAATTAAAACAAGCTGTCTTCAAAGCTGAACAGATAACACTGACCTGTATATGGGCAGCTGTGAGTGCAAGACCATCTACAAATAGACACAAGGAAGACACAAAAAAAACAGTTAGAATTATTCAATAACTTCAGCATCAATCAGTGTCCTGATGGTTATAATGCAAGATTTAATTTGGGAAAATATGGTTTAGTATAATCTTAAAGATTTTTGAAGCAAAATATATTTAATCCTCCTACAACAGGGCTTCAAGAAGTTTCATAGATGTAGTAGACGTACAAACTCCCTTGTGTGTGTGTGTGTGTGTGTGTGTGTGTGTGTGTGTGTGTGTGTGTGTGTGTGTGTGTGTGTGTGTGTGTGTGTGTGTGTGTGTGTGTGTGTGTGTGTGTGTGTGTGTGTGTGTGTGTGTGTGTGTGTGTGTGTGAAACTAAGAGATTGTTGTTAATCACATCATCAATTGATTATTTATAAAACTACTGAATGAGTTGTCAGACAGCCAGTTGGCTCAGCCCCAATTTCTTGCCTTCACTCTTCCTTTTGTCTTCCTGTTACCTTCTGTAACAAACATTCATTCTTCCTTTGTTGAATCCGTCCTTCCTTCCTTCCTTCCTTCCTTCCTTCCTTCCTTCCTTCCTTCCTTCCTTCCTTCCTTCCTTCCTTCCTTCCTTCCTTCCTTCCTTCCTTCCTTCCTTCCTTCCTTCCTTCCTCCATCTATTCTGTGCATACAAGATGTACCACATTTTGTGGTTGCATGGATGTAAACTCCTGATTTCCTAGCATTCACCTTGCTATATGGCCTTAAGCAAGATACTGAGTCAGCTGGAGGGGCTTGACATGTGGGATGAACAGACAATGTATATTCAACTGGGTTTTGTCTCACAAAATGCAGCATTTTGGTTTTCAGCAGCAGCTAGCATTGGAGCTATTTGTTGACCACTGACTGCACTTGGTTTTTGGATTCAAAGTAACTTACACAACAAGAGTCCTCCACAAGATAATCCAGAGCTCTTTGCACATCTGTCTGTCTCTTAACCAGTTTTGTGTTTGTGTGTTCTGAAGTGTGTTGTTTATTTCTGTGTGTTTTCTGTGTTCTCTCCATTCTGCCTGTCAAGACTATGCGTTGGTCGCGGCGGTTCTCTTGCTAACGATCGTTGGCAGTCGGCAGCATGTGGCAGTAATTAAATCAAAGGAAATTAGTGAAAAACAGAGGAGAAAAAAACGTGTGTGGTGACTTTGCCAGAAAGAAAAAAAAAAAAACATCCACGTGGTTAAAAAGAAAATGGGCGGCTAATAAAAATGAGTGTGGAAGAGACTTGCAAAGAGCCGTCACCTGTGGAGAAATGTTTTTGTATTCTGGCCTGAAACTTGCCCGCCAACACACACAGACACTTTGTGTACACACATACACATACACACCGTGTTGACACAGACGACGAAAGCATGCAGACACTCACACATGTACACACATAGATTTAGAGGAAAGAAAGGTTTCTATCACGGCAGATATACCCATTATTAATATTAATATCATTATGTAGCAGAAATGTCAGAAAATGAAGTTGTAAGTTAGAAAATATAATTTTGAATTAAGTTTTGTAACGTTTTAAATCTACATATATATGCAGATTCACATCTTAACACATTTATACAGGTTATCTGTGGTTGCTCTTGGTGTGTGTGTTTCTGTTTGCTGTAAAGGAGTTTGGATCTCTAAAGTATATTTCAACCAAGGTGGGTCCTGAAAACAATTGATACAGACCGACAGCATTCTTAACTTGAAGAGGTGTTTTCTTGATGACATGCATATTCAAGAATCAAAAACCTTTGACTGCTGGATTTTAGGTTGTAGTATGTGTGAAGCCTGCCTGGAATAGGAGCTGGAACTGAAGTGGTCATAAGGCATTTTCGGACCAAACAGTTCTGAAGACTTTCTTGAGGGGAAATACCAAAGAATTTCCCCCAGAACTAAATAGGTTCTGAGGCCTTTTGCTGTTTGCATTTGCACCGCCAATAGGAACTGTGAAATGACGAACACTGTCGGAGCTAACTTCTCTAATTGAGGAAATACAGTTTTCAGTTTACTTGATCCGGTTGAAATTCATGAACATATTTTCCCTGTTTGAAGATGGAAAGTGTGTTTCATTCAAGAGGGCCAATAAAAAGAATTGGAACAGTCAGACTTCTCCTAATTACATTTAAGATGTATCAACTGATTTAGCTGAGGCCTTGTTATGATCAGCTATCATTTGCATCGATCACACTTTACATGAAAAATCCACAACAACCTCTGGTGCTTCAAATAGTATTACACTGCTACATGAACGTTGAATCGAAGTCTTGCTGTATTTCCTCCGATGTATATTGACTACCCCCCCTCACCTCCAAAATAAACAAATAAACACACAAAAAAAATTGTTATAGGAACGAAGAAGGTTCTAAGTCTCCCCAGTGGGATACATCAAAAAATGGGAAACTCAACCCAACGGTGAAATTGTTCCTCCTGTCCGAAAACACCTGTAGTTTATTTAACTTCCTTCATCCCCGTAACAGGACTCAAACGATATAAAATCTGGAAACTGTTTACCACACATGAAGCTTCATTTGTATGTTAAATATGCCTTTGTTACTTTAAAGTATTTTTAAAAAGTCAATGGTTAAAGATTATGACT
>NW_027210602.1:10875000-10985000 GCF_029030835.1 Brachyistius frenatus
TGTGTGTGTGTGTGTGTGTGTGTGTGTGTGTGTGTGTGTGTGTGTGTGTGTGGGCGCGCACGCGCGCGCTCTCTCTCTGTCACTTGTTTGTCTTTGCGTGTCTGTTATTTTTTAGTTGTTTGTCCTTTTTAAAATCTGTGAATCTTTCCCCTCTTTGTTTTAGTATTTTTTTTTCTATTATTTTAATTATTTTTGGATGCATCCTCTGCTGTACTGTTTTTAAAATTAAAACGTCCTGTTGATTTCTCATTCTGTATTTTGTTTTCCGCATATCTCTGTAATACAGTATACCTGATTTGATCTTATTTTTTTTATCTTTTCTTTTTATTATGAATATCTGTTGTTTTCACCATCTGCCTCTTTATTTCTCCCGTTTCTCTTTCTTTTCTTACTCTGCCTGTTTCTTTCTCTTCTCGCTGAATCTGTCTCTCTTTTTCTCTCCTTACTGCATCATATGGAGTCAATTAGGCAGCCATACTAAAAAACTGTGTGTGTGTGTGTGTGTGTGTGTGTGTGTGTGTGTGTGTGTGTGTGTGTGTGTGTGTGTGTGTGTGTGTGTGTGTGTGTGTGTGTGTGTGTGTGTGTGAGATATTGTGAGAGTATGCGTGTGTTTGCTTGTGTGTGTGCATCTGGTTCATATTAGTGCAATTGCAGGTTGGTAGAATAAAGGGCTCGGCTCGGAGGTAGTGGGTGGGATTTCCTTCCGCTTTCACACACACACACACACACGCACAGTTTTCCCTCCATGTGGTTTGAATCAGGGACATAATTAACCTTCAGAGGATTCCGAGGCCGCGACTCAGATCTCCGCTATAAAAATACATCTAAAAAACAGAACAACCTCCCCTTCAAAAAAGAAAAAAAAAAGATGTTTGATCCGTCTGCGGTGTGTTTGATTTGCTTTCCCACGTCTGCCTCCGGATGGCCTCAGAGCGCAGCGGCATGAGCAGTAAATGCAGATGAGAAAACGCGCGCCTACAGGTGGAGGGGGAGGTAAGACGGGAGGAGACAGATATAGCAGATGGAAAGATGGATTTATCTTTCTGATTCTTTACTAGAAACAAGCACACTCCTGTAAAGCAGCAAATCTTCACCTTTGGGAAATGTTCCACATGCCCACTGACTTAACTGATTATTCAAATGGTCCGTATTGTGTTTTTACTTGTGGCCTTTTCTTCATACCTCCTGTTATTCTGGTTCCTGCAGTGTTGAACTATTTGTGTGAAAGTGAATAAAGATGAGATGAAAGTGAAAGCAGCCTGTTAGAAATGAGAAAGGCAGAGGACAACGATGAGGAAGCAGAGAGTGAAACAAAGAGAGAAAAAAACTGGAAAGGCACAGGTGCAGCCGACTGTGTGTGTGTGTGTGTGTGTGTGTGTGTGTGTGTGTGTGTGTGTGTGTGTGTGTGTGTGTGTGTGTGTGTGTGTGTGTGTGTGTGTGTGTGTGTGTGTGTGTGTGTGTGTGTGTCTGTCAAGAGGTTTCGTGACTGCTCCTTTGAGTGTTCACATTCCAGAACATCTGCTTTGGATGAAGTGTGGTAAACTCTGTGTGTGTGTGTGTGTGTGTGTGTGTGTGTGTGTGTGTGTGTGTGTGTGTGTGTGTGTGTGTGTGTGTGTGTGTGTGTGTGTGTGTGTGTGTGTGTGTGTGTGTGTGTGTGTGTGTGTGTGTGTGTGTGTGTGTGTGTGTGTGTGTGTGTGTGTGTGTGTGTGAGGGAGAAGAAAAAACAAGACAGTAACATATTTAAGTCTTTTACTGAGCAAAATGTTTTTGGTCTCTGATTCTGTTTTCAGTCTCACCGTCTATCTGTAAAAGTGTATTAATGGCGAATTAATGAGAACAGAATCATGAGTGTAGTTGGTGGTTGGAGCTCTGAAGAAGAAATGTGTCTGTTTCAGTCTTCACTTTGTGCTTCTGGTATTGATCTGGAAGGGCAGCTTATTTGGCTGTTTGCCTGTAATTCTCAGTGACCAGTATACAGTCCAAACATCCAGAGAGGGGTGTATCCTGTTGGTCAAAAGTTTTGCTGTTAATCACTGACATCAACAAGTCCTCCATTAATGAAAATGCACAATGCTTTGTTCGTAAGTACAAAATTATCCTTATGCGAACTTTCTGATTTTCCACTTCTATGGTTCAGGTTCGTTGTGTTTAGGCACAAAAAAATAATTGGTGATTGCAACTCTTGGTTTCTGACCCACCTCTGAAGCTACTCATACTAGAGTTGGGGATATTCATTCGTACTCATGCGAAGGATAAATCAAAGTCCTGACAGCAAGATAAAAGCTCTTTTATTTTGATGTAACAACATGATAACGTAGTAAAATTGTGATCTTGCGACTGCAATGATTAATTCAATTTCAAGTAATCTCCGCAATATTTACAGGACCTTTTAATTTAGTGAAATTCGCACGATTCTTTCTCAAAAAACATCCTCAACAGAAGCTCTGCCAGGGTTTTAATGAAGTCTTTTCAAACAAAACTCACTTTATTAATTAAAGTAACTCCTCATTTCCACTCAGCAAAGCTTTGCTTCCTCTCGTCTCATCAGCAAAACAAACCCTGTGCTAGCTATCCGGAACAACAGGAACACGTGATGGAGTTTGTGGGAAATGTGGTCTTATCATGGGAATGAGGAATGTACGTTATAATTACTTTTATACACACTTCAGGTTGTAAATCACTGCACTTTGCTTTTGTGCATACAGTAGACCAATGTGTTCAATTAATATGAATTGAAAGCATCTAAAGCCTGTATTTTGACAGCACATGTTAAACACAAGATAACACACTATTAGTTAAAATATAGAATAAAGCATAATGCATTTAAAAGGCGCTGCAGTGTAAAGTGCAGGCAAGTGCAAGAGAGCTTCAGGTATAACTAGTTAAAGGCTAAGGTAAAGTGATATGTTGTAACCGTCTTTTAAAAAACTATTGAGGAAAACGAAGAGGAAGAGCAGGAGAAACTCCTCATCTTTTTTACTTCTCTCACTCGTTTTTTCCAGTCAACAGAGGTTGAGACAGACAGTGAGGTAGAACAGATGCTCCCCACATTTGGAGACAATAACTGGGAAAAAAGAGCATCAAACACTGAACAAAGACAAAATGCCTCCCTGCTCTTCCTTTTTTTTTTTTTTTTTTTTTTGCTCTCTTTGCATTTCTCTCTCTTTTGTTTCTGTTTACTGTCTTTTTATCTGGTTCCAAGTTTTTGCATTTCATTCAGTTCTATTTATTGTTTTGTCCACTCTCTCTTTCTAACAAAAGCCTTCTGGCCTGAGCAGCATTTTCTCCAATGTCAACAAGGTAAAACAGACACACTGGTGAAAATAGATTCTGTTTCATTTCACTCTTTTTATCCCTCCCTCATAATACAGCATTTATTTATTTTATTTTTTTGCTTTTTTTTTCGCTTGACCATGGTATGCTATTTTTATTTTACTTACTGTATGTTATATATTACATCTCTTTGACATTGAATTAAAACTGAAATGAAATTCCGCCCATTAAATGTTTTAGCTTGTTATGTTTTTGTTGTGATACATGTTCTGCTCTTTTCCTCTAACTTTTGGTTCTTTGGGTTTTGAAAGGAAATAGTAATTTCTATCTCACTATTTTATTTCATTTTGAAGGTAAATATGACAGTTTAAAGTTCAAATTCAGAAAAACATTTTCAGGTAGTGGATCAAAAGAACAGCCTAATGTGAACACACCTGTTTTTCTATTAGATTGAATTTTCCTTGAGTTATCAATACAGTAACTTCAGTAACAACAGGAACTTTTGCTAATTTTGACTTTAACAGCTCTTCCTGTTGTCTTTCTTCGGTTGGTTTTGGGTCAGTGAGTTGCACAGCTGGTTGCTCCGGATATATTTTCAGTGTATGTGTGTTGTCAGCTCCATAAGGAATCAGTTTTCAGTGGAATGTGGCTTTATTTTCTACTGTTGTTACCGGGGGCAACACAGAACGAAGCTTTGATGAAAAGATTCTCCGAATCTGAACCCAACCTACTGTGCTGTAGATCATCATTTTACACAACTGGTTTCTATCAGCTTTTCTAGTATCTGTCATTGTTGTGTCAGAACACGGCAGGTTCAGCTGGTACATATCATATTATGATATAATAATAGTTTTAAAGAACTGGTTTGAGCATGTTTTTGTTCCATATTGTAAGAATTATATTATGTTTCTCTACAATACAATACTTGTTCTGCTAATGTTACGCATCACTTGTTTACCAAACTAGTTTCATCTCAGTTCCTTGTCCATAGATGGTTCCACTTCATCATTATACAAAGAATTCCACTAGTTTCAATGTGCCTCCTACGGTTCTTGTTCTAGTGTTTATATGGTTCAAATCCTGACTTTATATAACTGGTTTCACTGGTGTCTCTTATGTTTTGTAATGTGTTTAATACAATGCACATTGCCTTTTGTTACACTTTTATTGCACACTACTGACTTTCTACTATTGCACAGACAACTGTTTGTTCCTTTTCTGTTTCTGCTTTGTGACAGAGGTGTGTGTGTGTGTGTGTGTGTGTGTGTGTGTGTGTGTGTGTGTGTGTGTGTGTGTGTGTGTGTGTGTGTGTGTGTGTGTGTGTGTGTGTGTGTGTGTGTGTGTGTGTGTGTGTGTGTGTGTGTGTGTGTGTGTATCTATGTTGTGGTATACAGAATGGATTTCTGTTCTGTTTCCACTGTGGCACAGATCCTAGTATTAAAGAACTAATTTCTACTAGGTTTCTACTGTGGTTCGTATCATATTTTTACAATGCTGCTCACACAGAGAATCTGTACATAGACCTGGTTATACTTTCTATCAGGGTACAGAAATGATTTTCCATGCTGCCTGTTTGGACTGGATTGCATTCGAAGAATCGATTCTTCCAACAGTTAGACTCACAGAACAACTTTTTGGGGGGGAATAGCCAACTAAGAAATGTTATAGAAAATAGCTCCAAAGGAAGGTTATTGATTGGGCGTACACTGTTTGGTGTGGTTGGTATTATTTATTGTGGTTGGCGGTGTGCCCATTGTCAGTAAAATTACAACACAAGTGAGGCTTTCTCATGGACTCAAGGCCTGCTAACTGTGGGAATGCTGATACTTATGTGTATCTCTATGTGTGTGTGTGTGTGTGTGTGTGTGTGTGTGTGTGTGTGTGTGTGTGTGTGTGTGTGTGTGTGTGTGTGTGTGTGTGTGTGTGTGTGTGTGTGTGTGTGTGTGTGTGTGTGTGTGTGTTACAGACTGCAGGAAGTGAGGTTGTTATTGTGTCTCTACATTCTTCAGACTTATACACACTCTGCACCTGTTGCTGTCTGTAACACACACACTTAACACAAACACACATGCACACAAAGACATCTTAGCCTTTCGTCACCAGTCTTAGGACACATTCAGTGGGAAAATATGTATGCACTACATGAGACATATATCTAAATCATTTCAACAGGAACAACATCAGCATGTGTGTGTGCATGTGCATAATGTGTATTATTGTACAGGCTCTCGGTCAATAAATGTGGTTTTATGATCAGAGTACAAAAAACTCAGTTCTCGGGGGAGAGGGCAAGGCGGAAGTTGAAGGGGATTTTAGTTTAGCTCTAATGACATCTACAGACACTGTGTGTGTGTGTGTGTGTGTGTGTGTGTGTGTGTGTGTGTGTGTGTGTGTGTGTGTGTGTGTGTGTGTGTGTGTGTGTGTGTGTGTGTGTGTGTGTGTGTGTGTGTGTGTGTGTGTGTGTGTGTGACACTGAAGGATTTGGATGCTTAAACTCACACATGCACAAGATGCATTGTGGGAAGGTACCAACCTCTCTCAGCTCATGGGCTTGTCTTACCCACTTACAGCTCAGTATTTGTGTATGTGCGAGTTTGTGTGTGTGGGTGAGTGTTTCCTGCCCTTGGTATTTGATTCCCACAATTTCCAGTGTTCCTTGCTGCTTAGATGTCCTGATCCTGATGTGACTGGTTCTTTTCAGGAAGTAAACAGAGCTGACAACTTTTACTTTACATTTAGTGTTACACCACCTCAATTTGACAGGGTATCATCTATAATATCAAAATGGTAACTATGAAGAGGTACAAATCAGGAAAAGCTCATGCTTAAGGCAGATGGTAAAGGTGGGGTTAAAGGACAGGTTCACAGCTTTTTTAGACTCTTTGTTTCTAAGTATGGAGTCCAGTGAGATATTCCCACGCTGGCAGCCTGTTAGTGATGGGATTTTCAACACCAAGGATGATTGTTATTCCAGAGCTGAAGGGGAAAGAGGAGTGCAACAGTTGTGACTCCAGAAACAAAAATGAGTATGCAGCAACAGGTAAACCGCATAAGCTCTTCCAGGTGGAGGAGATGGAGGACAAGATCACCTGTACACTTAAGACATATGCACACAGTGTCAGCGTCGATAACGTTTTTCTGTTTGGGGTCAACAACATGGAACAACTACACCCAGGAAAAGAAATCCTGTCCGTGTTGCCGTCGAGCATTTGCATGTCTGCAACCTGCGCGGTACAACACTTTCGAAACATCAGAGTGGAGGTCATGGCTGGGTTCTTTTGATTCATCTACTCATCTCAAGCTCAGCTGATCTGTCATTGCTTTGCTGGCTACCAAATAGGACAAACTTCTTTAATGTTGGGAAAGTTCATTACTGGGGGGCTTCTGCTTTCTTCTGGCTCCCATCATTTTCACTGCTCTGCACACTTTGCTATGTGTTGCAAAAAGTAGGCTTTGTGGTCAGTTTATTGGTTTGTCCTAAAGACCTTCCCTGTAAGAAAGTAGGATGTAACTAGGCAAAGGAAATCAGAAGTAAAAGCAGAAGGCGAACCAGCGTGCCTTTAGTGATCTGGGAAAAAAAAGAAAAAAAAGCCATCAGCGCTTTTGCTTGACGGAAACTCTTTTAAGATGTTTTCTGTTTTTAATAATTTCTCTCAGGGGGTGTGGGAAGTGACATGATGTTTTTTGTGATGCCCCCAAGTGTTTTCTTTTCATCTTTTTCTTTTATTCCTTCTGTGTTTCATCATCGTATTTGTTTTTTACCACATCTGTGTTCCATCCATATGCAAATGCTCAAAAGTTAACAAAGCAACCCATGTCTTCAGTTGAGGATGGAGATAGATTAGGTGTAGTTGTGGAGTGGGGTTTTTTATTTTAATGTGAATCAGTGGGAGACACAGAGAGAGAGCGAGAGAGGAGAGAGAGAGAGAGAGAAGAGCACTTTCAGCAGCTGTTCCAGGGTTTGCGTCACGCAGTGCAAGCCAGCGTCATGGCTGAGTGTTCGCACGCTATGTGCACACACACACACACACACACACACACACACACACACACACACACACACACACACACACACACACACACACACACACACACACACACACACACACACACATACACACACACAGAGGTATGCTGCGGGGACCCCCAGTAGAAGACATGACCAAACACAGAGATTGTGTTCTCATGCAGCCGCTGTGTTGCTGAGAAAGGACGTCACCTGTTTTGAGTGATGACAGGCTGCCGGTTGTACTTGCAGTCTTTCTTGTTACTGCATGTGTGCTGCATGACTGCTGCGCTGCTGCCCACCCGCCTGCCTGCCCGAGAGAAGTCGCTCAGAAAACGACTACTTTTCTGTTATAAGATAAGCACTGACAGGAAGTCTGACTGCTGTGTAGTTGTAGTAGGAACAATGTTATAGTCATTGAAGCATAATTGTTATGTAAGTGCGTAAATGCACTGTAAATGTAATGGTTACCATGGTTACCACAGTAGTTTTGTGGTATTAATTGACAGAGCTTGTAAAAACCTTGATTTAATAAAAAGTTTTTAATATAATTTGAATAGCCTCAAAAGTTTAAATCCAAACTATTCATAAATCAATATAGAGAAAACAATTTTTTTGTGTGACACGTAAACATTTTTAACTGATCTCATTTTGTAGAAGATAACAATCTATAAAACTTTTACAAAATGTCAAAAAATACCAAAGTAATTTATGAGCTTGTTTTATACACAGACAGACAGACAGAAGATAGATAGAAGATAGATAGATAGATAGATAGATAGATAGATAGATAGATAGATAGATAGATAGATAGATAGATAGATAGATAGATAGATAGATAGATAGATAGATAGATAGATAGATAGATAGATAGATAGATAGATAGATAGATAGATAGATAGATAGATAGATAGGTAGGTAGGTAGGTAGGTAGGTAGGTAGGTAGGTAGGTAGGTAGGTAGGTAGGTAGGTAGGTAGGTAGGTAGGTAGGTAGGTAGGTAGGTAGGTAGGTAGGTAGGTAGATAGATAGATAGATAGATAGATAGATAGATAGATAGATAGATAGATAGATAGATAGATAGATAGATAGATAGATAGATAGATAGATAGATAGATAGATAGATAGATAGATAGATAGATAGATAGATAGATAGATAGATAGATAGATAGATAGATAGAAGATAGATAGGTAGGTAGGTAGGTAGGTAGGTAGGTAGGTAGGTAGGTAGGTAGGTAGGTAGGTAGGTAGGTAGGTAGGTAGGTAGGTAGGTAGGTAGGTAGGTAGGTAGATAGATAGATAGATAGATAGATAGATAGATAGATAGATAGATAGATAGATAGATAGATAGATAGATAGATAGATAGATAGATAGATAGATAGATAGATAGATAGATAGATAGATAGATAGAAGATAGATAGAAGATAGATAGATAGATAGATAGATAGATAGATAGATAGATAGATAGAAGATAGATAGACAGACAGACAGACAGACAGACAGACAGACAGACAGACAGACAGACAGACAGACAGATAGAAATGACATGTCAGAAAGCCTGATGGTGATTTCTCATCAAGGAGAGCATTTTCATCTGTTTCAGCCTGCTGGAAATGATATCTAGCCTGCTGGACCTCCAAGAGGAGAATGAGAGAATAGAATTTCTTATTTTAGTGTGACGTTGTGTGTTTTTCTATTTGTGTTTGCAGGTGTACGCTCCATCTGCCAGTACAGCCGACTACAACAGGGATTCACCAGGTTACCCCTCCTCTAAACCTCCGAGTACGGGTTTTCCAAGTTCTTTCTTTATGCCAGGTACTCTCACACTTCTCACACACACACACACACACACACACACACACACACACACACACACACACACACACACACACACACACACACACACACACACACACACACACAAAACAAACACTCACGATCTGTCCTTCATGAAACCTCCTACCATTACATTCCTGAGCTCACTCTGGATTACACAATAAGATTCAGCACATTGACCTGAAAGTTGTTCTTCAACCAAAATCAGCCAAAGATTTGAGTCATATTTATTATTTTACTGAACACTTGCCAGACAAACAAGTGAATACTGTAGACATACAGAAATATAAGAGTTCTTAAAGTGTCAGTATACTCTATCAAAAGAGTTTCTCAAATGGTTGCATTGACAGAATTGTTTGTGGCACTCAATGTGTACAGTCATATGTAACATCGTATATGTTTCTTTGAAGAGACTGCCTAAAAATGTCTGGCATCATCCCTGGTTTTAAAGACTACCATGACGACTCCATCTCGAAGACGCCACGCCTTGTAGTGTGACTACAAAAACTATAAACACGTATGATTTCAGATGCGATTGGACAGCTCTTTGTACAACTTACCCCTGAGAGCCTGAAATCCTGCCTGTCTTCATTTGTTTCCAGTGTACCAAATGGCTTACTGAAATTAAAATATTTTCCCCCAGACTTTTTTGTTTCCTCACTCACGTGGGTGCCTGTCACATATATACAGTACTTTCATTCTTAAATAATGTCAGAAGGTAGACGTGGTCTCAGAAATCCAGTTTGACCGGTAGAGATGTGCGTTAACTGGCTTATTCTTAAATTCTTAACCTGAAGAAGGAAAGCAGGTGTCCCATGTCCATGGATGCTTTCTGAAATCAGGTTACTGCACAAAGTGGGTCAGATTACTGAACTGCATAGAGCTGCCATGAGTCTCAGGAAGGTTTGACAGCAGAGAGAAACCTCAGTATGTTTTTAACTTGTCGCACGCTCAGGGATTACACTAATCTGTAACCAGTACACAGCATCACATGTAGGAAAATGTTTAAATCATGAAATAGCTGTTCCCTTGGAGACGTGTGATCTTTTCCAGTCAGACTCACTTGAATAATGGCAGCAGCCCGAGACAACTGCAAAAAGAGACAATGAACAAGAAAAGTAGTTGTATTATTTCAGTGGCATGGAATGGTTTTCGAACAGGTGTTGCACAACTACACACTGCAGTGGCAAAAATACATATAATCATAGGATTTTATTTTACATTATGAATTTATTTCCCTTGAAACACACATTACACTACCCTTGAAAACTCCAACGGGTTAAATCCAGCTAGTGTAGCACATTTTCTGGTACATATCTGAGGGCACTTTTTTTGTACCCGGTGCAGGGCAGGCGCAGAACAAATCCGGTTGCATCTGTGCTTTTATGCATGGCATTGTGGCGTGTTGCAATTTTAGTGAGTCAACGTGAACCTGACTGCACCGAGAAGGGCCGAACGGCGCAACAGGGAGTGTGTCAGTAAAGATGCATTCGTGTGGTGCCATTTTAGGGTCAATTTTGAGGTGAACTTGCGCCTGCACCTCTGCCAGCTCAAAGCTCAAATGCAGCGGAGAATCTGAACAATGTTTACAATATGTGAAAGGATAATAGAAAAAGAAAGATATGAATTGATGATGAATGCTTTGACTTGAATTTATGTAAAGAGTACAAAATAAAATCAAGATTACATTTGTCATACGCGTCACCCAGCTCCAACTTCTCTTCCGCTCAATGTCTATGTGTCTCCTTCCGTCAGATGGTCACCATAGCGGCGATCCCTGGAGCAGCAGCAGTAGCAGTATGAGCCAGCAGGGTTACCACAGCAGCATGCTGGGGAGTGGGAACTCAGCCCACGGCCCCACCCAGAGCTCCTCCTACTGCGGGATTCATCCTCACGACAGACTGGTGAGTAGAGCTGTCAATCACAGTATATCCAAAATATATCCAAATGGTCGTTTTTATTGGAAATCCCTCCAGTTAAACATATATTTACTCTAGCTAAGTTACTGTCAACAAAATTAGTTTTCATTTATTTTCTGGTTTCCCCCCAATGGCTAACCAGTGAAATTCCATAAGATTTGGATCTTAAATGAAATAAAATAAAATTGTGTTTTGTTTCTGTCTATCTTTTTTTTCCTTCTTGTTTTTGTCCACTTTTGGGTTTAAACCTCATATTGTACACACATGTCCAATGAACCCTGCTAATTGTAATCAAGAATAAGATATATCAAAAAAATAGATAAATAGATTGCTCTCGATGCTGAACCTTAAGGAAAGCAAGGGCTGGGTCTCTTTTCCTCTTTTGTATGTTTCACTGAAAAATTAAATTTAATCCTACTATATTTGCATTTGTATGGTATTATCTGTATCAAAAAATTATATATACAATGAATGTTCATGTAGACCTTAAAAATAAAAGCAAATCCTAACTCAACTGGTTAGGTGTACTGGCTTTTTGTGAAGTTTTCAAAAGCTTTGCACAGTGAGGTGTGATGTGTGGAGTAGCCCTTGAGTTTTGATTTCACTTGTTTTATGTCTAAAGTTAACTTTTACGGTTGTATGAAAATCCACTGATAAACAGCCCGGAACAACACTGAAAATACTCTACCCATTTAGAGTCTGTCAATCTCTGGCAAACATCATTGTTTGACAAAATGACAATGACATGAAAACGCTCTGTCATTTGTTGGCTATAGGAAAAAAATTCTAGCACAAGTAACTGAAGCTATGGTGATTATAATTAAATTTGGTTATAACCTTTTGAGTTTAGAGCTATGAGCAACAATGATCACTTAAATCTATCAGTAGGGATGAATATATTAAAACCCTGCTGTCAAATGTCATTCGATGATGATTCTGTCAATTAGTAAAAGTTTTGTGTGATTCTCCAGTGAACAGGCTTGATGTTTATCACCACTTCCTTCTTTTTTTTCTCTTTGTTCTAATGTAATCTGTTTCACAGGGGTTTTTAAGTTAAAGTTTGATCTCATTCTCTCTCTGCAGAGCTACCCGTCACACTCGTCTGCAGATATCAGCTCCAGCCTTCCTCCTATGTCCAGCTTCCACAGAAGCGGAGGTGGTGGGGGCGGGGCCAATCACTACAGCACTGCCTCTTGCACTGCCCCCACCAATGGCACGGAAAGCATCATGGGTAAGACACCTCATGTATTTGGCCTAATCCCAATCCCCACCCTAAAGGGCCATGTGAGCGCACAAATTCATTAAATGGTTGCTAATGAGACCGCCGTGTTTTTTTCAAATGATAGCAGTGCGACGAGGCACAAGCGTTTTTTTTGTTTTTTGCATTGGGTGTCTGTAATTTTTTGCCGGTCACCACGTGATTTCAGTATATTTTTATATCTAATTAATGAAAAAAATGTATGCGTTAAATAATCCACATTTCCAACGCCTTGACACCACCCTTGACGCCCCAAAAAACTTCTCCTACACTGGGCAGTGGTGCTCCTAACACGGGAAGAGCCATTCATAATATTATTTAACTCTTCACAAGCCAATTTAAAATCATCAGCCTGTGGAGGTCCACTTGTAGTACCATAAATTCAGAGCTTCATGAGCCTGAAACTACTGGACAAGTATTTTGGTTTCCTCCTGTGTAAAGTGACAGTCTGCTCCTTCTTCAGCCATTTTGAAATTGAATCACTGTATCTCAGCAGTTTTAAAGGGGATGAGAGGAGTTGTTTTAATTGGCCGTGGTTGATGTCACCTTCCAATTCATTGTGTATTTAATGTTTATACATTTATACATTTTAGCAAATTACCAAAGATAAAAAAAAAAAGGTATCAACATAAGTAATGCAGATATTTGACAAACTTTACAACTTTATACAAACATAAATAACCATAACAGCAAGTAGCGAGGTGCTGTTGCTTGACGATAAATCTCTCAGGAAAGTCAGCAGATATGCGAACTCACAGAAAGGGCACATAACAGAGACACAAAGTTTGTATCAGCCCTAACGGACTAGACCATTTGACATCGGGACAGCCAAAGTCCTCGCTGACTTACAAGGAATGCGCCTCAAAGTCCCTAAATCCATGTGTAGATTGGGATTGCGCCTTTTGAGTCTTCAAGCAAAGTAGAACAAACTTTGAAATCTTCAACTGTAAACTTGTAATATCACTCTTTAAAATAGTAGACTGTAAAAGTGTTGGTGGCATCCAAAGTCAAAAGCTGTCGGTCTGTGTCTGCATATCTAATTATTTAACTGAAAAATAAGCATCCACTTTAATTGTGACATTCCCAATTCCTGGAATATACTAAATGGGTCTCAATGATGATGATGGGACACATTGCCATCCAATTTTATACAGATGTTGAAGGTCCCCAGAGGATGAGCCGACTGACAGTGGTAGTGGTGATCCTCCTACTTTTCCTGCAGTATCACAATTACAATGATTTCTTTTTCCAACACCAGTTGGATGGATTGACATGATATTTACTCCATACATCCATGCTCCCTTGAGGGTGCACTGAAATAACTTTGGTCATATTTATTTGACGTCATCATCAGTACAAAGTTTGTTTGGTTTATTGCAAAATTAACAATTCCTCAAGTTTTTTCAATAGTTCACATTTATGACTTGAGAGATATGCTCAACAGTTCTTCCCCATTAGCTAGTCTATATCTTCATTTATGGCCACATAATCAGTCACAGCCCTCCCCTCTATGATTAAACCCAGATGATTTAAACCACATAGATACTAAACTTCTTTATTAACAGACAAGCAGTCAAAAATGGAATTTAACCAAACTGAGAAAAACACTTGTACTCCATTTTGGCTCAGCCTTGACATCACCGACACACACACACACACACACACACACACACACACACACACACACACACACACACACACACACACACACACACACACACACACACACACACACACACACACACACACACACACACACACACACACAGCATGCCATATGGACCCCTTGCTTTGAGATCCGTAGAACAAATAGGACAGCAATAAGAAACAGATTGAAAGTTTGTTTTCATGGGAAGACATCTCCAACATTCCACAACCATATCACACACTCAAACACGAGCCAGAGTAGATGAGTGTAAACACAAGAGGAACCTAATAAAAAACATGATGCTGTTGTTTAAATATGAGCACATGACACACATGTGCACATACATGAACGCTGAAACACTGACACAGAGTGGTTACAGACGCTTTTCTGATTTTGGACTGGTAAACAAGGGACTTTTCTTTCCAGTGAACAGGAGCTGTGGTCACCATGGATTCATGTCTGTTACAAATAATGCTAATAACAAACTGGTTACAAGGGACATTGTCCATAGAGGCTTATTGCACCTCCTGCAGCATAACTAACTTCACCGTCTGTCTGCATGATCTGTAAGTTCTCTTGCCATCAAACCAACACACATATCTGCATTCAGGCTTCAAGCATAACGGCAGATACATAACATTTGTGTGGTGAAAAAGGAAGTAAATGTCTATTACATAAAGGCCACAAATCCAAAAGGGAGTGTTTCATGCTCAAAAGTTGGGTACAATACTTCTTTCAGTCCAGTTTATAAAAGATTATCATTGATTTTAGAAATAATATTATCAGATTCAGTTTCTAGCTCGTTCATGCTTTTCAATGAACATAATTAATGGTAGGGGATTATATCCTCATGGCTGCACAAGGATCTTCTGTTTTATGCACACTAAACATGTGGGATTCATTATTAATATTGTTGCAATGTTTAAAGGAAATAAAGGAGTTATTCTCTCCCACAAAAAAGATGTAGCTGTAATGAGAATAAGTCCTCAAAAATGGTAAATTAATCATGCTATTAAAGCTAGTATATACATACTGTAAATAATTAGCATATGGTGTGGAGTTGGTCTGCAGCGAGGGAACTGGGCATCAAATGCATAAAAATATGAAAAAATTCCAATCATAACAATTTGATTTCTAGATTGAAAAGTATATTGTTCTCTTTGAAGAGGTGATGGATGGATAAAAAGAAAAACATACAAATCAGTTTCATCCGGTCAATGTTTTCCTCCATTGTGGCTATAAGCTCTCATTTATGAAAAAGATTTTCTCCTGCATCTGTTCTAAATTATGCATCAAGTGAGGATCTGAGTTTGTGTGTGTAAAAGTAATCCTTTGGATGGTTTACTAGGCCAATGGTGTGGCATGAGTGAGACATGAAGCTTTAACCCCTAAACATATGCTGCTTCCTGTCTGTCTCTCTACCTGTCTTTCTCTCTCTTCTTTCTAACAGCTTAAAGAAGTTCAGTTCTGCCAATCTCTGTAATGGGTTCATTTGCCGTGAAAGGATGTGTGTTTTTGCTACGCTCTGTGTGCGCGCGCGTGTATAACTTGTGTGTGCGAGCGTAAACTTTCCATCTGGGATCTGCTATCAGGAGAGATGAGCTGTGGGCATGTCAGAGTCTCTGCGAGCGTGTGTGTGTGTGTGTGTGTGTGTGTGTGTGTGTGTGTGTGTGTGTGTGTGTGTGTGTGTGTGTGTGTGTGTGTGTGTGTGGAAGTGGAGTGAGGGGGAGGGGGGGCACTAATCTGGTCATGTGAGGTCACTTCCTTCCTCTCTGGCTCTTCAAGTGTGTGAAACAGATTTAGTTGTATTTAAAGTCCACCCAAACACATGCTGTTAGTTAAAATGGGAATAGATGACAATGTTGAATGTCGCCTCTTAGTAAAGTCTGTTTCTGATTTTGGTCAAAAGTATGACAGCAAATACATTTCAGAGCAAAATTACCTGTGATAAGTGGATTCTTGTGCTGGGCCAAAGTAAATCTCTACAAAGCTTGAACTTAAGAGAAATATGAATTGGCCTCGACAGTGCTGACCTTTGAGGCAACACATCTGACAAGAAAGCTTTTATATTAGCTTTGCCACGCTAACCAATGGTGCAAACTGTTCCTCTGTCATCAGACTAGAGTCGCTAGAATAAAGTTACTCTCCAGTTATGATCGGACATGTGTAATGAAAAGCTTCCACTCCTCTTTTTCCCTGTGTAAGAAAGAAAGAAAGAACAAATGGAGACTTAAAAGTAAACGCAACAAAATTGTGTGGACAAAGAGGACACGTTTTTAAAGAAGTAGAGTTGGATTTTTTTTTGGTGGACGACAACATACAACTCTCCTGCTGTTTCCAAACTGAAAGTGTAATTTCCTGTTTTAATGAACATGTTTTGCCGGTTTAAGTGTGGCGCGGATGGGTTGAATAATTTAATATGTAGTTAACAACATCCTTATTTTCAAGAATACATCCCTTTTTTCCCCTGTGTGTGTGTGTGTGTGTGTGTGTGTGTGTGTGTGTGTGTGTGTGTGTGTGTGTGTGTGTGTGTGTGTGTGTGTGTGTGTGTGTGTGTGTGTGTGTGTGTGTGTGTGTGTGTGTGTGTGTGTGTGTGTTTCACAGCTAACCGAACACAGAGCGGAGCAGCCACCAGTTCTCAGACAGGAGATGCCTTAGGGAAAGCACTTGCATCTGTAAGTCCAACATGAACACCACATAAACCCACATTTTATAATTTTTTTGTTGAATTCTATTTCAGTATTTTCAAGGCTTTTGGAACAAATAATGAATCAAATCTATCTGTATGATGTTTTCCAGCACTAGCCACTCTGACTGTTCTTTTTTTTTTTTACCAGATCTACTCTCCAGATCACACGAACAACAGCTTCTCATCCAATCCATCCACCCCAGTCGGCTCCCCGCCCTCCCTCACTGGTAAGCACGTGACACTTATGGTCCAATCAGCACGCACCAGCTACATTGTCACCAAACCAACACTGAACCAACCTTTATAGAAGGAAGAAGCAAAGCTGACTTAAGACTTTGACTGGAGTCAGATCTGCTTAAATCACAGAAATGTGGACTGAAAACAAGAACTTATTTAAAATGACATGAGACTAGAACTTGTTTTAAATTATTTTAGACCTGAACTTGTTTCAAATGACTTGAAAACTGAACTTAAACTTAAATTACTCTTGACTTCATGTTTGATTGAATTGAGATTTGACGACTTGTATAAATGTATATTTTCAAAGGACTTGAGACTTGAACTTGTTTTAAATTACTTAAAAATCAAAATGATCAAAAATGACGACTTGAATCCCTTTCAAATGACTCAAACTTGTTTCAAATGACCAGGAAATTAACTTAACCCTCTTGTAGTTGACCTCGACCTTTCTAAAATGAGATCAGACTTGACTTTAACGGTTCTCAAATGACTTGCAACTTGTCTTGACCTTTTTAAAATGGTAAAATATTTGACCTCATTTTGCACTTGATGTAATTTGTCTGAAATTACTTTTGACTTGACTTGGACTAGTTTTAAATTACTTGAAAAGTAAGTTGAACCTCTTTCAAATGACCTGACACTTGACAAAAGCTTATTTTCAGTTGACTTAAATGCAGCTCTGGTTTAAATCACATATCTGGTTTAAAGAAAAATATAAGGGTTATTTAAACTCAAAATCAAAAATAATGTATTTATTTTATTTAATTATTTAAAGGGAATTCCTTTCTTTATTACTAGTGTAGTCGCTCAGAGTAAAAAAAAAAAAAAAACACAAAAATCATTAATTATTGGAGGAGGAAGAGGGGAGCGGAGAGGACACTACACTCCCCTCTTCCTCCTCCAATTACTCCTTCTCTGCTGATGCTGTAAACTCTAGCCGCCCCTTAAAGTGAAAAATGACTTTTCCTAATAATAGTTGTGTCCAATTTGTCTCTAATTGTGGCTTCTACAAATTCTGTTTGATATTTATCCACTGCTCCTTGTGACTGATAGCTTTAATTACGAGCACCACTTCGACAAATCGTTCACAAACCTACCAGCTCTGAAAACACAAGTTCCCCCCTTATTCTTTCTCCTCTTTCTCCTCCTCCTCCTCCTCCTAGTCATTATAGCTGCCTAGGATGCTGCCTGCTAAACCATAATTGGTGTTTATCATTGTGTCAGAGTTACTCCACTTTTTACAAATTAAAAATGAAGCCCATTAGAGTAAACTACATGCGAATTGATATCCAAGACTAATTTTGCGAGGGTGTTTTACAGCATTGGACTAAGATTAATTTACCCTGGCGTTTAATATGTATATTTGTATTTGCACATGAATGTACCCAGGTGATTATTCATTAATTAGCATATGGAAATGAGCATGTAATATGAATAAAGGAGAGAGGGTTGAAAAGACTGAGACAAAATAGGAAGACAATGAAAAAAAGAAACATGTGCTAATGAGATGAGATCAGAGTTACAAGGAAGAGATCAGCGATGAGGGCAGAAAAAGGAGGAGCGAAAAGGGAGGGGGGAAGGGAGTGCTTTACCTGCCTGGGCAGGTCCCAGCATGGTTGGGACAAACCATGCTGATTTATTTGTGGTTTTCAAACTGAAAAAAATGGTGACTACTTTTTGCAAACATCTAATTTCTCCTTTTTTTAAAGAACATTTAAAGTGAGAAAGGGACCATCATACTCAGTGTAATATCTATAACGCCATGTGTTGATCTCTGTATTTGAGGTTTATTGAGTCTTCATCAAATGCTTCCTTGTAAGGATTGTAAGGTGCAGTCTCCATAACCTCTGTGAGGGTACAAAAATAAATGAATGGCATTAGCAAGAACAGTTGGCAGTGGAACATATACTGTGAGCTTGCTAAATTATTATATATTATAAGAAATGTACATGATAGATATATCTTCATGTACAGTATAAAGATGACAATGTTTGGGGCATTTTTTAATATAATGCACCACCAACCACTACAACCTCAATGATAAGCTGTGAGCGGGAACGACTGGATAGCTGAGAAGTTTAAACACCCAGGCCTACCACATTGGCAGAAATGCATTGAGTTTGGTTTGATTCCTGGATCGGCCGGACCAGTATTGTCATTACCCTACATTTCCTGCCTCTGTACTAAATAAGGTAAATATGAAACAAACAAAAACTCAATAGATAATAAACTCTTTGACAACAGCTCTGAAAAAAATAACTTTGTATATTTATGACAGAAATACTGTTTTGGATTACATTAGAATGCAAAAGTGTTCATAGTAAAGTGTTTAGTTCACTTCATTAATTTTTAAAATCAAGTTCAACTTTGATTGGCTTTGCGTTTTATAAACAAGGCCACAGAAGAGTTGTGGTGCGATTTTGGCGTAATAATCAAACCACATTACCTCAACTTTCGGCTTCATCAGTGATGCTCACTGGCCTGGAAAGCAGTTTTTTTAGATATACAATCACGGGAAAAGGACCACTGCCAAATGGTGAAACCATTTTTCTACGCATCACAAACCCTCATGCAATAAAACTGAGAAAGATGAAAGATTTGCTGCCTTCAAATGGAATTTTCAGCTCATGGTTACAACAGGAAGTATGCTTGCCGTTCAAGTGGTTAAGTCATAAGAACGCTATGAGGCAACATGGATGTCTAGAAGCCACAGCAACTAACAATTTAGCAAACTAGCCAGAGGGTAACGTAATGCAGAAAATACAAAGGCACAATGACAGAGGGAAGAAAAGATTTTCCTCACACATATTATTGAATTACAACAACAAAAACTATTGGACTAAAATTACACTATTAACTTACTATCCAATGAAAAATGAACTTCCATTTCCTCCGCCATTTCTGGAAAGGTCAGCAAACACATCACAACTCATGAACTCTAAGCTTTCAGAAAATGTAGAAGTCGCAAATACCAGAAGATGAACTCTTTTCGTGAACACGGTAAACTTAATCCCAATTTTAAGCCAGCATTTGTGACTTTTGCCACCCACCTTTAATGAAATCCCTTCTGTAGTAGTATTAAAAAAAAGAAAAACAAAGTTTTAACAGCTATTGTGGCTATTCTTGTTTCTCCTCTGAAATCTACTGACAGCCCTTTATCTCTCAGAGCCTCATATCAATGTAAATTCACTCAACTCTATGTCTCTCCTCTGCCTACCAGCTAATTAGACCTGTCGATTCAGACGCGACCCTTCAGAGTACAGAACAGCACAAAAGCAGAGCCGAAAAGAGACACAAAGCTTGTTTATTCTGCAAAGGGCCCATGCTAATCAACCACTTGTAGCTTTTCAAAGACAAAAGCCCAATATTAGCATTTTTGTTATGAGATATGAGTTGATTTGTTTTTGTCTTCTCTTCCAGTCTCTGTCTCTATTATGTCCGAGCACCACGAGTAGATACAAAGAGAGCCTCCTTGTGTGTAAAGACATTTTGTCTGGAGTTTGGCACTGCACGTTGAGTGGCCTCTTTCTTTGACATATAAAAGCAGGAGGTTTTGGCTTAAATCCACAGACATCTAGACATTTTCTGCAGGTTTTTATCCTATCATCGACTGGGTCTATCACAGAACACATGCAGATGGAAGGATGTGTGTTTGAAGTTAAAGAAAAAAGTAGAACATAAAAAAAGTTGAAGTCTCATCCCTATCTCTTTCTCAAATCTGCCTGTTATCTGAATCCTCTCATGTTGTTGCTTTTACTCTCTCTCAGACCTCTCCTTGTTCTCACATCCTCTCCTGATGATGTCTCTTCTTTCCTAGCTGCCAGTTCAGCCACCTGGTCGAGGAACGGCGGACAAGGAGCATCGTCGCCAAACTACGAGGCTCCACTACATTCTCTGGTAGACACACACTGACACATAAATACTTATAGATGGTGTATTCTACATATGTCAATTCATCCATCTTCCCATTTTATCTTGTTTAAAAATTGCAGACAGCAGATAGTATTGTATTTTTGTTTGCTTCCTACACTGGAAGTTGTGCCATCATCACAATAGTGTTGTGTTTAATATGCTCATTTAAATTGCTTATACTTACTTCCATAATTCTCTGCTAAAGTTAAAAACTTGTAAGAACTGGTATGTGGAGAAACAACTTCACCTTTTCTGGAAAGGATTATTTTAGTTGCTCAATGCTGTCTGCAAAACAAACTGCATTCGATTCACCAAGCAGAAATCTCAGAAAGAAATAACTAATAACTTCAATAAAATAAGAACTATCCACATGGAGATAGTGACCCTTACTGGCCCTTTAAACCTCTTTTTAAAAAAAAACATAGTGTCCTTTTAAAAAGGAAACCTTTCTTTCACGTCAGTCTGATACATTTGCTTTGCTTTTAGTTTCTCTTTTCTACTTCTGAAGTAGAGATCAGAGATACACATTTTCCATGCTGCCTTAACTGGTTGAACATTTTGTTTCATAAAGATTTTCATTCCAACACACTCAGATAGTCCTAACTATATTAGATTTTTCTTGTTTTTAACAAATTCCGTAAAACAAAACAAGACCAATATGTTACCGGTTTTCTACGGTGACTGCACTCTGGCCCAAGTCCACTGCTCCTACTTCTGATGTAAATCTTTGGTTACGTGTAGTTTCATATTTAAAACAGTCTTTGTAAATTACTAAAACAGCTAGGCACCACAGTTTTTCAATCTGAAAGAAACTGTACATTTGTTGGCAACTATTTTCTTGAAGTTAGTGAGTATTTGTGGCAGTGGAAAGGTGTATGTTTGACTGAGTCCACATTAACTACGGTGTTTGTGTTCAGGGCAATGAAAGAACATGTTAGCCAGTGCAACAGTGTGGCTCACTAATCTGTTTTGATAGTTTTAAGACAACAACAGAGCTGCAAAGGATTACAGTAAATCTTTGGAAACAACGTACAAAAAACATGAATCCTTTCTGAAGCTACGAATAAATCATAGCTATCAGGTTATTATCTGCTTTTCTGTTTCATCAAAACGTCACTCCCGGATGATTGTTGATTGTCAGGACTGCTTCAGTTCAGAGAGCATTTCGCGTATCGTTTATCTCTTTCTGTATTCTCTCACTCTGCAGCAAAGTCGTATCGAGGACCGTTTGGAGCGTTTGGACGATGCCATCCATGTATTGCGGAGCCACGCGGTGGGACCATCGACGGGTATGGCCAGCGGTCATGGCGACATGCACAACCTCATCGGAGCAGCACATACGCACAATGGTGCCATGGGTGCTCTGGGCAGCGGTTATGGGACGGGACTGCTATCCGCCAACAGACACTCCCTCATGGTAGGACCTGAGTCTTTTAAGTAAAACATGCACATCACATTTTAGGCTGAAACCTTGATGTTTGATACCAGCCAACCTTAATACTACTATAAAACACTTACTTGACTTTTGGGCTCATAAAACCTGAAGGACTTGAGAAAAGATTGGGAACTTAGGTCATTTTATGTTTTACTGCAGCTACTTTTTTTTTTAAATTTAACAGAAAGGAGTCCTTAATTTAATAATGCTTCTTTGTCATGGAGTTTGACCAGTAAGGCTGGAGCTGAAAAATTAAGTAGAATTACTACATAGGGAAATCAAAGGCATGAGTATAGACTGAATTTTGGACTTCACATAACTGAAAAAAAAACTCAGAGAGGAAGCAGGTGAGGAGAGAAGGTTCAAACTGAAAACGTGAAGTCAGACAGCAGTAATGTTTTCCATATTTAGGACTTAAGGCTCTTTTTGTCAACTTGAAATAATTAACATAAAGAACCAAACAGCTGTGTGACATAAGGAGATGTAGGAGGGCGAGTGAGAGAGAGGGCCTTATGAAATACAGCGTACAGTATAAACAAATCCAGATGTCTGAACATGTTCAGTCACACCTATGTCGTTTTGAAGTCTGGACTGTGTCCGAAATTAGCCGTTTTCCACATAGTTTTCGCCATCATTCCTGTCAACAATTATCATATGAAGAGAGTTTTAATGAATCAGTATTTAGGCACATCTTCAAATTGTGCATATTAGCTGGTGTACTGATAAAAGCATATTGCGATAATGTGTCAAAAGTTCCATGGAAACAGATGCACAATGAATCCTGACGTTCGTGAAGCATGTGACCATAGAGTTTTAAGGACACCGGTGAGGAAACTGGAACTCTTGTCAACATGAATGCATGAGACAAACTTAAATGCTGTAATTCCATCACATTTTCATTTGTTTACATTTGACTTATGTCAATGATGTTGTTTTGCACTCTTCCCTGTCCCACTGTTTAATCTGATGCACAGTGCGGCTAGTCAGCTAGTGCGGTGATGCAGTCGCATTTTTCTGTAGTGATTCTTTGAACATTTCAGCTAAATTTGAATGAAAAGACTAATTGCTAAGATTTGGGAACACAGAACACTGACACAGTGACTCTGTGTGAGTGGTCAGATGGATCAGATGGGCTGTAATAAAAACAACAGGTTCATTTATCACACTTCACTTCCCCAAACAGACAAATAAAGCAAACACAAAAATACCAATTTTTTTTTTTTTTAAATTGTGTCAAATATGAGTATAAACAAAATATTTTGGGGAACAAAACAAAACATTTGAAGACGTTATGTTTTATTCAGCAAAGCTAATTTGTACAGGTTTTTAACATCTCATTGGCTGAATTATGAAGGGATTCAATAAAAATAAAGAAAGGATTAATTGACAATGTAAAAAAATCATTAGGTGCAGTTTAGATAATGTGGATAATCTGTCTGATTGTATGGTAGCTTGTGTTTTTTTTTTAGTCGCGTTACCGTTTTCCCACATCTTAGCCAGTTGGTTGGTGAGTACAGTGTGGTTATTACTGATAGAAATAATGGACACTACATAGTTTTTGGTCCAGCAATGTTGTGTTGTGTCTATAATGGACACAGCAGGCTGTAGGGAATAGCAGCAGTACTGCACTGTGTTCTCACTACAGTAGTTCAAGAGCGTTGTCCCTTTGTCTCTGTTCTTTGTTAAAGTATTTACTTTGAAGTGTGGTTTTCTAAATGGAGAACACCTGTGTGTGTGTGTGTGTGTGTGTGTGTGTGTGTGTGTGTGTGTGTGTGTGTGTGTGTGTGTGTGTGTGTGTGTGTGTGTGTGTGTGTGTGTGTGTGTGTGTGTGTGTGTGTGTGTGTGTGTGTGTGTGTGTGTGTGTGTGTGTGTGTTTTGGCCGACTCCCTCAGAGATTATCTTCTTCTCACGCATGTCTGTCCAGCTGTCTCTCTCTCCTGCAGCTCAGTATTGCATCATTGTCCTCTCACCTTTGTCTGTCTGTCTAAAGTACACCTAAGTACGTACGTGGGTGTACTTTATTGTCCTTTACTGCTTCTTTGCTCTTGAAGTTGCGCTAATCTAATAAACTGTACACTCATTGAGCATATGGGAACCCCTGGGCAATCTAGTGTAATACAACAAATTCTATTGTAACAAAACTGTTGTGTTTTTGGTTTTTGATGACATTGTCAGAAAAGTTATGTTTCTAGTTCATTAGGTTGCAGTGGATGGTGGCGGTGTACTGTAATACTTTGTGCACTACATTACCATGCATGAAAGGGACAACATGTTTCTAACCCTGCCCTGAGTGCAACCCATTAGATTACACCAGATTGCATACATATAAATTAATCAAATTATGATGTAAAGATGTGTCACCTTGTAACACCCACTCAGCAGATCTGCAGAGCATTTTAGCCTCTTTCAGCTCTCAGTTTGAAACCACATTGTTTATCTGGTTCAGTCTCAGCACTCTCACTGACCCTGTCAGCAGGCAGCTGATTTCAGCGAACAAGTTTAGATAAAGCCACTGTACGCTACCTGTCCAGCACTAAACTGCAGTCACAGTTAGCAGCTGCAACTCCAATCGTGGCTCTGTGTTTAACACTTAAACCATCTGCTTTATACAATAATGATAATGTTCATAAGGTTAGTGGACAAAAATACTGATTAATGCAGCATTAAGAACATAAAGGGTGGAAAGAAAGTATTAGGTTGTAAAATTACTGAAGACTAATGGGAAAATTTGTGATTGATCTGTGGAGGAATGAAACAACATGGCACTGTTTAGTTTTATGTAATGATTTAAATAGTAGTGTGGAGAAATAAGACAAAAAAAATGCATTATGTTGATTTATTTATGTAGCAGTTTTGTCTCATCACCAAATTACACATGAAGTGACTTCTCAATTAGCTGACTTCTCCAATAGCCATGTTTTACCTACCTTAACTTTATCTCATAATACCAAGATCTTGTGTCATAATTTTCAGACGTCATAATTATGAGATGGGTTTTTTTCCTTCTTTGATTGCACTTCCATCAAATTATCCAGGATAGAACTTTGAAATGGGAAGAAAATATCTCTGGATACCCTCACGTCTCTTCTCCACCATTTGAGGGTTTACATTTATGTACCTTGTCGTTCACACACATGCACACACACACTCACTTTGTGTAGAACATAAACAGGAAGTTTGAAAGGAAGCGACCCCACAGAAGTACAGAAAAAAAAAAAAGAAACAAGTGGAAAATAGAAATAATGGAGTCAGAGGAAGAAGTGATGTCATCTCTAAAATGACACCATTGTGTTTGCACTGAGACTGTTTTCTCATACTTACATTCACTCTCTCCCCCTCCTAGTTGTCTGTTTCTTTCTTTCTCTCTTTTTTTCTTTCTTTCTTTCTTTCTTTCTTTCTTTCTTTCTTTCTTTCTTTCTTTCTTTCTTTCTTTCTTTCTTTCTTTCTTTCTTTCTTTCTTTCTTTCTGTAACTTGTCTTCATTAATTTTTATTTTATTTCCACTCCATATGTCTGTATATTTGTTTCTATACTTGTTCTATTTACTCTGCAGATGTAACTACTCTCTCTTCTTCTGGGTTTTGTCATGCTCTCTCTCTCTCTCTCTCTCTCTCTCTCTCTCTCTCTCTCTCTCTCTCTCACACACACACACACACACACACACACACACACACACACACACACACACACACACACACACACACACACACACACACACACACACACACACACACACACATATTTGCCTTCAATAACTGCATATTTACCTTGTTACATACTTTCTATCACTTCTGTTTTCACTTCCTGTAGGGGTACTGAGCTCTCTCTCTCTCTTTCCATCCCCCCCCCCCTCTCTCTACACACACACAGACACATACACACAGCTGTATGTAGTTTGGCAGTGTTAGGCAGAGACGCCTGCAGGCTGAGGTCATAACTCTGGGAAAACAGGTGGTAGACTGATGTGGGAGAGAGAGAGAGAGAGAGAGAGAGAGAGAGAGAGAGAGAGAGAGAGAGAGAGAGACATACACAGGCATGAATGAGTGCATCATACATACATGTTAAAAAACATAAACACAGAAGGAGATGCGAACATTATGTTCCAACATTATACTTCAGGCATGCTGTGTGTTCATGAGTCAAAGTGATTTTGGACCATCATTGGGCTGATACAAAAGCAGTTTGTTTGCAGCATAACACCCTACAAACAGCAAGGACAGAGTGACGTGACAGTTAACTTAATGTGATTGGATTTAAAAGAAACTAAAGAGGAAGAAAAGACATGACTTTCCAGACTCTCCATGAGGGTTTTAGAATATGTTTTCTGTTCTGCTGTCTGCCTCAGATGATGTGTTTAAGTCACTGCAGTTATTTTACTGCATCCCAGCTCAGTTTGCAGGGTGACTCTAAAAGGAGGGGAAGGGTGAAGAGAGAGAGAGATCTCCTCCCTTCTCTCCATTAGGCAGGGTTACAGTAAGTGAAATGGATCATAATCTGCATCACTTTGCTGTAAAACACTCAAATGCTTTTTAATACCCTGTCTACATTAAATTGACTCTCATAAGCTGATGGAAATCCACTGCCCCAATCTTCTTCCGTGCAATAGTACAAAGTGAAGGGAACTCTTAACACTACGACGTGCAGTGATGTTTTAGACACTAGTGCCCTTCCAACAAATCCCTGTACCTTAAAATTCTTGCCTTTGCAGTCAAGTAGAGGCTGTAACATAGCAGATTATTGACTATAGTTTTGGAATGGTATTGTCAGCTGTAATGTAGGCGACATGCTTATAGCCACATAATGTTATGATGAGTGAAAACAAGTGAAAAAAAAACTGAAGTTGTGTGTTCCTTTTCTTTTCTTTATTTAGATTAATTTCTTCTGCAGCACTCAGAGCAGTGGGTTAGTTAAGGTTAGTCTAATGATTCATATTTCATTTTAGCTTTATTCAGTGATGCAATGATAAATAAAAAGATGTATAAACCCAGATGGTGGTCACAATAAACAACCGCAATTATCATAGCATTCGTTTCTGTTTTGAATATGAATCATCTTTATATTGCATTCTTTTGGGCCATATTGTTTATTTTTAACGTATATATCTTCCTAAAAGAAACAAATTACAGAATTGTATGCTAATATATAGCACTAGAATATGATAATACTACTGTTTCAGCACAGCTTGCCTGCTCTCTGTATTTGAAAGCTGTGTGGCGCTCTATGAATATTTATAGGTAAAAGGGGTTAGGATCATTGGACATTTGTGTTCAGCCTCTTGTTCATAAAGATAATTAGATAAATAAACTTTAACAACCTTGATAATTGGTTGATACAACATGGCTTTGAGTCCCTGGAGGAGCAGTGAAAATACACAAATCTCATCTCTTTATGTACAGAAGACCAACTGTGACCAAAAGATGTTTTGTTTTTTTGTTCGTTTGTTTTAATAAATACATATTTTACTATCAATAAGTAAAATGAATATACATACTTAAAGAGGAAATTATAAATAGTTAGACATGTAATGTGAAAGGATAAATACAATTAAAAATGTCCTTGATCTTAGATTCAAAGAAAAAAGTGTTTTATATATATAAATAGAAATAAAAACAATGTATCTCAACTGTGACTAAAATAAATTGATAAATACATATAACACTACTAAAAAGCAAAATATGTAAATGAAACATACTCACAATTAAAAAGAACAAATAATTCATGCCCAATACTACAACAGTGTGACATTTTTTTTAAATCTACATAAAAAAGGATACATGAAAGAATAGTTTGTCCCAAAAACAAACATAATAATAGCAAAGTACCTTTTTCTTTTTCTATAGCTTTCATCTTCATCTTACATTATTCTTGAAGGTTGCTCAACACTTGTTAATATCCACCAAGTTATTAAGAATAACTATAACATTTAATATGATCAAGATTTTTTTAATTTTTTTTTTAAATTGACATAAAATATGCCCAAATCCTACAATCTTAGATTTAAAAAGAAAACTGGCCAACTGGTGGATAAGTATGTAAATGTCAATTTTTTTCTGTCAATGTATTGTTTACATTTAAATTTCATATTACAATAGTGTAAATGCTGTTTCAGTATTTACGTTATTGTAATATGAAATTTCAAGAAAAAAAAAACCTTTTTTTTTTTATTATTTGCTTTGACAAAAAAACTATTCACCACATAAGATTTTTCCACATGAAATATTTTCCTTTCTATTACTTCTATTTTACTCTGTTTCATCTCTTATTTTTAACGATATTTTGCATGACAACGGAGTCTGCTGTCTTTCACTCATGGAAAAGGTAAAAAAACATCCATTGGAAACTGTTGCTGTATTTTTCCTTCTATGGAAGTCCAACCTCAACAATAAGCTCCTGTGTGTGTGTGTGTGTGTGTGTGTGTGTGTGTGTGTGTGTGTGTGTGTGTGTGTGTGTGTGTGTGTGTGTGTGTGTGTGTGTGTGTGTGTGTGTGCGTGCGTGCGTGCGTGCGTGCGTGTTTGTTAGGGGTTGGACTAATGTAGAGTCCAGTCCAATGTATTTACTGTTTACATAGCAAATGCATTGCATGAAGCGTTCTACTTTCTTTGAAGTCTGACTATAGGATCTCACAATATTTTCACAATTTCATATTTAATTTGAGATCACAAATTAACACGTTATTACAATACCTTTTTTAAAGTTACAAGAACGTGTCCTCAGTTTTCTTCTCAATTAATTTTCAACTACAAATAGATTTCATTCCTGCTCCTCGGAGAAGGAACTTTACTTCTAGTGAAGGGTTGTTGTGCTCTATGGTTCTCAGACATTTTTAGACAACCTTTAAAGAAATTGTTTGTCAAGGCACCCTGAGCCACCCCAAACCTCAATATAATATACTGTGTATCTACACAGATGCCTGTTGGTGTTAAAATGTTAGCTTTAATATTATATTATTATATCAATATTCAGTCCAACCTAAAGAACCATATAAGTGTTTTTTCCCCCCCTCTCTGATTACAGGTTAGAAAAGAAGACAAAAAGTTGACCTTTGATTCAAAATGACAAAAAAAGCAGTCCTGCAGCATTTTGGTTACAATAATAAACCCAGAAGAAAAGATTTTGGAATAGTCATGGTTAAAAACATGTTTGTGAACAGGAAACAGCGGCCACTGTTAAATGTTGTGTCAAGCCATCCATCCACCCCGACCTCGACCCCACGTGGACATTTTGGCTCTATAACCACTATGAACATGAGAGAGCAATGTTACCTCGACAACCTGCAACCCTGAGCCGTCATACGAGTTTTAAATAGTGATTTTGATCATTATTGCTTTCCTCTACTCTTTTGTTATGTTTGAAAAAGTAATAGATGGTTAAAGTTATAGATCCTGAGTTATAAAATCTGTATTTGTGGCATCGTTGTGTATGCAACAATTTCAAATGGGACTTCCGGCTTCGTGTTATCTCCTCCAGCTCTTAATGTCTTTTTGCAGAGGTGTGTTTTTTTGGTCCTGAAGAATAGTTGAAAACGACACATGGAAATTGCAGAAATCCAGCCAGAAGGGGATAAGATATTACAAATTACAGTTTATATTTCTTCCTTCAAATATATTACTGCAGCAGCAGAGGCAGAGTTGTCCCTACTGTTTACAAGTGCATGACAAATCTGTCTGTGTGCGTGTTTGTGTGTGTGTCTCATCTCTTGACCCAGAAATTCTCTTCTTTCTCTTCTCCTTCATCTTCCTTTGTAATCATCGCTCTCACTCACACAAGGAAACACACGTCCCACTGATCAACAACATCACAAATGAAAGCTTTTACACTGCCTTTTTTATAACTTGCTTTATTGGAATAATATTTGTATTTTTCGTAAGCGGGGAAGAAAAATTACTTACAAAAGAAGTGAAAAGAATATAAAAGTGCACAAAAATGAGAAAATCAGCTAATAAACGTGTTAAGTAACTATTATTATCATAGCATTGTTTGAATTTTAAAGTTGTGATGAAGAACAGAAATCAAACCTCATACTTTTTGGATGTGTGAAGTATGGAAAACTGTTGAACACAAATTTCTGGTCAGACTTTTGGACATTTGCTGACTATTTCTTTAAATCAGGAAACTTTCCTACCCATAACTCTGTAACAGACTGATTTCCACTGTTGATTTGAATACCATCAGCCCATTCTGAATCATTGTCTGAAAGCACAAAGCCTCATATGTGGTGTAAACTGTTTTAATGTACCAATACCACAGCAACAGTTTCTTATATTGTAACAATTCCATCCATTCATCCACCAGCAGCTGTTGGTTAAGTAGTGTTGAGAGATCAGGGTTAGGTTTAGAATGGAGGATGTTAGATGTTGACCCATTCATCCACCCCAACCTCTTATTTTGGTGCCATGTCTTCTTTCTTTTTAAACCTTTTGCAACTTTTGCATTTGATCAGCACCTTCACAAAAATAAATACTGAGCTCCAGTGTTTTAATTGGGTGTTTTTTTTAGTTTTGTTTTTTTTAATCAAACACTGAGTATCAAATTGACACCAGTATAGACATTTGTAACACTATAGTATACATTTACTATAGATATAGCTATATTAAGTAATATAGATAATATAGATTGTATAGATTTATACTGTTAATTTATCTAACAGTATAGATTTGTAACAATCCCCGCCCCTGCTGTACATTTTGGATGTCCTATTTGCTTTACTGCAAATACTCCGTTTTTAATGATTTATATTGATTTTGTTCCTTCAAAGCAGCCACTGGTTACAGTTCATTTCCATCAAAATCAACTTTCAGAAATGTGAAATTTGTAGTTGAGTATGTAAAGTTACATTATCCTTACATGAAAATGGAAGAACTTATAAATTGATTTTGTTCGTGCATTCAGAAATCTCCCTCTGTATTTTACACATGTTGTTCCGAGGATGTTGTAAAAAGAATGATGAATTTTGTCATTCTGGTGATAAGCAACCATCCCTCTAATTTTGGAGGGTCCTTGAAAGCACCAAGCACTCGTTCATTTTGTTATGTTGTGCTGTGATAATACAGTTAAGAGCCATAACAGTTTTTAAAAACTGTTTCTGCATTTAATGACGTTCTGACATCTAAGAAAAGAATATTCACTCTCCACTTTTCACAGCAACCATGTATCAATGATGTTTGTACAGTTGTCAGGATCTTTCATCGCTTTGACAAAAATCCGAACAAACCAAAAGTGTGATAACGTTGATGAGACGATCTCAAGTCAAGGTCCCACACATATTTGTACAGCTTTCAACTGCAGTTTGCGACAATGTCTGAAAAATAATCAAAAGTAAAAGTTTTTTACTGATGCTTCCATATTATTATGCCCATATAATTGGGGTAATCTGTCATCTAATCAGATACCTTTAACCCAGGGGTGTCAAACTCATTTTAGTTAAGGGGCCACATACGGCCCACTTTGATCTCAAGTGGGCCAGACCAGTAAATTCATAGCATAATAACGCAGACATAACGACAATATTTCTCTATCTTTAAATCATTGGTGAAGGTTTTTGGATGATAAACCCTATTTTAAGGTCTTTCTACAATAAACTAGAAACATAAAGACCAAAAACTCAGACATCAGCCCGCTGTTTATCTGCCTGGGCTCTCCTCTGCAGATTCCCTCGCTTTGTGATGCGTTTGACGTGAACCACGTCACAAAGCGAGCAGCGAGCGCTTCAGCCTCCGGAGCAGACGTCGCATTTACGCTGTTTTTGAAGCAATTACTGGATCGATTAAAAAGACATTACAAAACGTTTGTACTCATAAACTTCCATATTCTCATAGAAATGCAATTTATGTCTTTCTGTAATCCGGCGGGCTGAGCTGGACCCCCTGGCGGGCCGGGTCCGGCCCGCGGGCCGCGTGTTTGACAACCCTGCTTTAACCTGAGAGATAGTAGGAAAGTGGGCGTAGCTTTACATTTAGCAACTATCAGATTTACACCAGCAGCAGTTTAAGTGTAATTTATTTATATTTTTCTTCCCCGTCTGTCTCTTCATCTTCTCTCTTCATTGAACTAAATTAAGGAAGAGAGAAGGAAGGCTTGTTAAAATATAAAAGCCCTCCATTAAAAATGTATGCCACCCTCCCTATCTCCCTCTTTGCTGCCATTTTACATTTGGGAATGCAGGCGGTGATGAAAGGCTGAAGACGGAAAGAAAAGGCAGAAAGAAAGGCGAGACAAATAATAAATAAGGGAACAAACAGACGCATGGACGGAATCGACAGAGGTCGCTCAGTTTGAAACACATACACACCCATGCACACACACACACACACACACACACACACACACACACACACACACACACACACACACACACACACACACACACACACACACACACACACACACACACACACACACACACACACACACACACACACACACACACACACACACACAAAGGGATTCGATTTTCAAAACAACTTTAATTACACTGGCTACTTTTATAAGCCACCAGTTTTGCCTATTTAAAAAAACAAATTAAGAAGCTGACACCTAAATTTGATCTCGAATCTGTTCCTAAAGTTAACATAGTTTTAGAGCTCTGTTCCTTAAAACCCAGAAATCCCAACATTTGCAAAATTCTCGCCATTCTCTCAAACCCAGTCACATACGTCTAATAGCAAACAAGTCCCAAAAAGCCCCAGATTCACTGTTGAAGCAATATCACTAACACACAACCAGATCCATTAAGGTGTTCTGCGTTTTAACCCAGCCATCCATTATATATACTCGCTTTATCCTGTAGAGGGTCACAGAGGGTTGGACTTTATCCCAGATGACATTGGGTGTACACTCTGGAGAGGTTGCCAAATGTTTTGCATTTCTATCCCAAACAAAAACCAAAACAGGTTCAGAGCCCACAAAGTTGGTTTCTCTCAGGAACAACAAAGGAGTTGAACACGAAGCATGAACGGTGATGATATTATTAGTTGGTGCCTATTTAACAGGGAGAAAACAATAGAAAAGGTCTGTGAATGTAAACATTTAACATACCATCAATTTTTTACTCTGTTTGCCTCAATGTTAACACCTGCAAAATATCAAATTTAAATTGTTAATTGTTTAACTTCAAAAAGCTTTTCATTTTCAGTGACGCAACATTTCTTCTACAAATTGGACAAAATCTGTGCTGGTTCCCAAAGTGGCACCGTATTTTCTGTGGCAGAATGAAACCAGTTATAGAACCAGAACCTTACTGGTGGAAAAGAAGTTTGTGTGTCTGTTGAGTATATACGAGCTGATTTTGTCTCCTTATCTTGCAGACGAGCCCTGTTTCTAAATTACTTGAAAATCCTCTGTACTGTGCTCAAAGGGTGCATATGGTCCTACATTAAGTTAAATATAATCAAATTAAATAAGGAAAACTCTGCTGAGGCCAGGTAGTGTTACTCTTGCTAATGTTGAACTTATAGGCAGCATAGAGCTTTGTCTGTGAGATTTTACACCCCAAAGTCTGTTTCAAGGTCTTGGGGAGGATATGTAAAACAAAATGTGTAAACACTTGAGCTCACCAGACTTTTGTAGCCCGCTCCTTAACTCTGCTAAAGACTAGCAAATTAAGCATAGCACTGCTGACTGACTCTTAAATCGACATATTTCACTTATTCCTTTACTTAACCTTTCTTCGTACGAGGTAGTGGAAAGCAGGTTCATTGTCTTTTGTATGAGTGTCCGGTGCACAGACGGACAGAATATTATACATATTCCGATTTCAATTCCCGTTATGATAGGTTTGGGTGCTGGATCAATGCTGTGAAAGTGTCAAAATGTTCATTACACAGAGAAATCCACACACTCCATGTTCAGCATCTGTGCTGTTTGGACTTCTTTAAGTTTGTAATGTCAAAAATCCGTACTCGTATCATATGTCTGTCGTCAACACGGCCTACTGTCCAACCTTTTAATGTATTAGAAAACACATAGCGGTCAGTCTGTCACGGAGCTAATAAGCAACAAGACCAAAGAAAGCGTGTGGTTGGCCTGGGTGTGCCTAAAAATATGAGACCTTTAAAAACTATTAAACTGCAGAAAAGATTGACAGATAAAATTAAAAAAGGGTAAGAGTGATTGCTGTTTCAACAATGCATTACATTTATGCTACATTTAAACCAAATATAATTGAATGCCAAGTTAACATAAACCACAAAAAGGATAAAATAGTAAATACATCAGACTTTGGATTGATCAACCTTTTGCATACTGTACATTTAAACATGAATTTGATCTGCACTTTATTTAGATATTTAGTTTATCACTGTGACAAAGATTGATTTCAGTTCTCCTCCTTTCAACAAAAAATGGCATTAGCCAAATGGATACGTCACTGGCTGCTAATTGGTTCTGGTAAAATACCGACAAACCCCCCCTCCTTCCCCCTACCCACCCACCAACACCAACCCAAACAGACAACAGCATACGTGAGCACGATGTCAGGCTGCATGAATGAAGTGAAATAAATTGGCAATTCAGTGTGATTATCACGCTGTTAAATATCCTCCACACAGTGTCCACGCTGCCTTTCAGCTGCCATTCAGCTGTGATTAGTGTTTAAAACCTTATATATTCATATTGAACCTTTTTACAGTATATATCTATCATGATTCATATCTCACAACTGCCCTGCTGATATGCTCAAAGTAAAACAAAGCTCAGGAAGGGGAGGATGAGACAGAGACCATTCTCAACCACAGGATGCCACGAGAAAGCTGGCATCACACACACACACACACACACACACACACACACACACACACACACACACACACACACACACACACACACACACACACACACACACACACACACACACACACACAAAGAGAGCTCATCTCGTGCCAAAACACTGAGTCCCTGCTGGAAGCTGCTTGGTGCTCTGGGAATTAGAAATCCCACAATTAAACATATGGGCATTAAGATAATTGTCAGTTGTTGTGCTGTCATGTGTGTGTGTGTGTGTGTGTGTGTGTGTGTGTGTGTGTGTGTGTACCTTGCTGTATCCTAGCCATCTGTCACATGGATAGGATACAGCAAGGTACACACACACACACACACACACACACACACACACACACACACACACACACACACACACACACACACACACACACACACACACACACACACACACACACACACACACACTCATGTTCGCCATACAGCATTTCCCTAAAAACATGAAAAACAAGGAAAAATAATTGAGTGAAGAAAAATAAAAATGAAAGAAAGAAAAGAAAGAAAAGCTGTAAATATACATGTCAGACATGCAAATATGAACTTGCACTGACACACACACACACACTCATAAGCACAGAGAGTGTGGAAAACTAAATATATATGGAGAAATAAAAAAAAACATCGGGAGGAATGCGAGTGTGAGATGGGGAGCATTACTGTCGAAGAAAGGCAGAGGATGCCCTCAACAGGGCAAAGAAAGAACTGCAACATGTGCAAAGAAAGAAAGAAAAAAATATTTTCCAATATTTGTATTTGATATTGTTATCATGTCATGTGTTCAGACATTTTTAAACTAAGGTAATATGTTCCCTCTGCTGTCTTCACACAGAAATATACAAAATAATTTAGTAACACTTGGTCTTAATTTATTGATTAAAATGTGCAATAATCTACAAACAAACACCAAGGCCAAAATATGAGAGTACATTTTTACATATTTTAAGTTACATATGTTGCATAGGTACAGAAACAAAATAAGCTGTAAAACAATATGCTACTGACAAGGGTCATAAGAAAGTCAGGTTAATTTTCATTTATAGCACAAAATCACCATCTGTTAATTTATTTGCACACACAACATACAAAATAGATATCTGAAAAGGTTACTAACAGACAGAAGGCATTTATGACAATTTCAGTATCAACATAACTGCAGACACTATTGAATGATCTGATCAGTACTGTAAATTCAGACAAGAAATTATTGCAGCACACATTACAAACTTATGATATGGAATATAGAATATAGAACAATAAACTTGCCCCTTAAATACAGGATGCTGATGATGTCAGTGGTTGATAGTCATAATAAAACCCATTAGACCCTCAGGAAAACACCAGAAATAACCAAAGTTAAACACGAGAGAGAACCTGGAGAGCATCTCACCTGCAGCAGGTTCAGACTACAACTAGACTTACAGTAGAAGTTTGAAGTTGAGTTACTGTGTTTCCAGGCACAAGCTGCAGACAGAATCAGACCAGCTGTTTGTTTGCATGAAAAGCCTTCTCACATCGTTTCTCGATCTGCTCTCCAGGTGGGCTCTCACAGAGAAGACGGTGGAAGCGTGGGCAGTTTGCGTGGAGGACATTCGATGGCTGGTCAGGTGCCGGTGCCTCAGCTGCCAGTTCAGTCGGCCACCTCGCCGGACCTCAGCCAGCCTGACCCGTACCGCGGTAAGACTCCTAAACATCAGTAACACACCGTCAGACAAAACTGTCTGAACTGTCTCTAAACAGCAACAGTGTGGGATTTTGCACAAAATCTCTGCAGAAGACACAAAAAAGTCCTCGTTATTCATATGCGTTTTTGTTTTGCCACCGATTTTTGGCTTTATGAACAAGAACACCGACCAGAGAAGGAAAGATACAGTGAGGGAAAAACTGCATCAGGATCTGTCTGTGTGTGTTTCTATGTAAGCACAGCCATCCTACTAATATCCCATCACGCAGTTGTACACATTCTCAAAATGAACATATCTCGCCACACATTATGATAATAGGAAGAAGATGTAACAATAAGTAAAGATGAGATATAAATGATGAGAAAAATGCTGTTGGAAGAACAATGGGAGATGAAGATTAAGGGGAAAAGAAAAGTCATGAAAAAAAGTACTAGGAGCACAAAAGAAAAATGAAAGAGAAGGAAGAATGGAACCATGACAATGGAGAAAGAGGAAATACCTGCTGTGATGTAGAAGAAGATCATTTCAAGACAGGGAAGACAACAACAACAAAAAAGCAATCCAAAAATACATAAAAGAAGAAAAAGAGAAATGAATGAAGATAGAAAAATTAGGGAAGAAAGAAGCGAAGAAGAATGAGATGAAAAAGAAAACCACTGAGCAGGAAAGGAGAAGACAAAGAGGAAGAAAGACAGTATAAGATATAAAGAACATTTTAAAAGAGGGATAGGAAGGAAAAGATGAAACAGAAAAGGAAGATGAACTTTAAAAAAAAATGGTTTCAAAAAAAGAAAGATTTATAGTTGATAATGAGGAAATTGTCTCTGAATCAGGTTCAGAAAGTTGAGAAGCACTTCACTGACCAAGCAGTAAAAAACTTAATGAGGAGGCCAAACAAATATACTGTGTGTGTCATGAATATGGAGGAGGAAAAGTGTATATGAGCACGCTGTGGAGCAAATTAGCCCTGAGCTCACTTTTAAAGGCTGAAAATGACTTTGCTGGCAGCAAAGTTCAGCCAGTGGCGACCACAGCCAAGTGTGTAATGAGGTGAGAGAGAGAGAGAAACACACACACTCTGGCAGAGGAAGAAGAAGCTGTTCCTTACTCTTACATCCGTTCAGAAGTATTATTTTCCCTGTCTCTCACACACACACACACACACACACACACACACACACACACACACACACACACACACACACACACACACACACACACACACACACACACACACACACACACACACACACACTCAGAGTTGGGGTATGTAGAAGCTTTAAATAAAGGGTACTAAAATGTTTTTGCCGGCAAACACACAATAACATTGGCAGAGCTGTGGTTCCCTTCTGTTTCTGCTTCTCTCAATTTCAAAACAAGAACAATGAACTTTGAAACATTTGTATTATATCAATTGGTATGTTTTGGTTAGATTCATGCTACATTTAGACAGACAGACAGACAGATAGATAGTTACTTTATTAATCCCCAAGGGGAAATTCTTTACACCATTTATATGCTCTTTCTTCCACTTTTAAACACTTGTATCTCTCCACGGTAGGCTGTGGGTCATTTTATTTCATTATGTTACATATGCTGCTTAGTAAATTTATATTATTTCGTTTTTGTAATTTAAAATGGTTGGTTCACCCAAATTGTACACGGTTGATAACTGAAAATAGTCCAACTGGTGCAGTCATCCGATATAAAATTTCATGGGCCCCATTTCCCTACGCAAATTGAGTCAGGTTGGCATTTTGGTACAACACAAGGGGTGTTTTTACACACTTGTGGCCATTTGCAATTTTCGTAGATCTACTTCAAGATGTGCCTGTGCAGTGCAATTTTGGTATCAAATTTGTACCTTGCGGCTCTGCCAGATCAGACCAAGTCAAAGTGCAGTGCAGCTATTTTTGTGGCTTCAGTGGAGAGAGCGCACATCAACAGACCCATCCACCTACCCACAAACAGGTTCGGTGGATGCTCTACATATTTAATCCCACTTAGATGAATAAAGAAAAAAAGCTTTTTTTAATGCAACCTTCAGTTAATCAGATAAAAAAATGAACTGACTCTTGTCTATTGAATTGGATGTGAATCAGGCAGTTGGCACGTCATGAGGCAATAGACAATCTTAGCTTATAAAATATAAAAAGCCCTCGGGTCAATACGAACAAATTTAAATAAAATTTGTTAAAGGGGGTGACAATTCAAAAAGCAAGAGGCACACTCAAAGCTCCCGATGCAATTTATTTATGAACACCACAACATCGGAGATGTTTCGAGCACGTTGCTCTTTATTAGTAGTGTTAGTAAATTCATTTCATCGGGTTTTAGGTGTGCGTCATTTAATTTTGCTCACTCCTAAACATTGTTCCTTCACAATCATCATTTCAGTATATTGGATGAGTGTTCTTTGCCAACTTTGAGATGTAATTAATGTCACTGTTTATAAGGCGTAGGTTTTTGTTTGAACTTCTTATATAAATGAGGGGACGAGGCATTCATAATATTCATCTCCTCTTCCAAACAGATATAACTTTGTCAGCCAATGGAGGCCGACTTTTTGTACCATAAATTCGTTGATCACGAGTCTGAACCTTCCAGACAAGTATGTCAGTTTCCTGGTGTGTACAATAAAATTCTCCGGTTTTAAGGAGATGAGAGGAGCTGATTTGATTGGCCACGATTGAAGTTGGCTGTGATACACTTTCTTATTATCTATTCCTCCCACTTCAACACTGTATCGCATTGTGCCAGAGTTGCGCCTGCACTTGTGTTCACCAAAATACCAAACAAGTTGGACAAACTTACTTGAGCCCCTGGCACACCTGTGCCTGCACTGCGCCCAGGTGGATGAAAATAGGGCCCCTTGTGTTTTTGCTGAACAGCCACAGGACAGAGGTGCTGATTGGTGAAAGTTAAAAGAGAAACAATTGCTGTCGCAAAAGCCGCCTCGGGCAGCAACCCCTCATATTGAGCTTGCTGTCAAACAAAATTAATCTCTTGTGGAATCAGCTGCCATTAAAACATGCATTAAATTATAAAACTAATAAACTTCATTGTACTTTTAAACAATCCTCTCACTGTTTATGTCTTCAGATAGCAAATCACTGCACAGAATCCAGAGAAACAAAAGTTAGATTTAAGGCAGCACCCCACTCAACCTCAGTACAATACAATTTCAAAACAGTACTAATTTGTGGATATATCTTTAATAATACCTTATTGCAATTTTTGCTAATTCCCGCTACAAAAAAAGTCCATTTAAACTCTGTGAATGACATCGCACTTTTTTAAGAAAATCCACCACACAATCAAGCATTTGTGTTTAAAACAATCACACGAAAACTGAGATGATTAGGAAAAACAAGTAAAATAGACCAAATGAGGGAGAAAAAAACTGTTAGTGAGAGTCTGTTATAGAACAGGATCTAGGAATACAGCAAAGATACACCATAACTGCTCGAGCTTTGGCAGAAAACTGTTCACCTTTCACAGCACTGCTCATTCTTAGAAGCTGATGGACAAATTTAATTTTCAGGGACTGTTGTTGTTTTTAGGGTTGAGCAACTCTTTCATTTTCCTTACAATGCACTGGCAGTTTGCAAACAGCATATAGGCCTACCAAGACTTGTATCTCTATTTTGTCATTTATTTGTCTTAAAATCTGCTAGGATTTAGGCACAGGGTCACAACTATGGAAAAAGGCAGGAGGTTAGAGAAAGCACTGAACCAAAAGGCGGATGAAGAAAAAAAAGAGACAGTTGTGAGAAGAAGCATTAAGAATTAAAATTGATGTGCAGCCCCGACTTTGGTGTTCTTCTCCAACAGTGTCAGCCACTGTTTGTCTGGTATCAATCAGACAGTCTTAAGCACAAAGTTACTTTTCACAGTATAATGTTTATTTTACTGCAGCTATTTATGCGCAAACAGATAGCCGATTGTATGTAAGGAGACACGCACACACGCAAACACACAAACCAAACACAGGCCGTCACTCAATGTTGCACACAAAATGCCTCCAGTCAGGCAGACGGAGATTCAAAATGGCCGACAGTTGGCCGTGTGTGTGTGTGTGTGTGTGTGTGTGTGTGTGTGTGTGTGTGTGTGTGTGTGTGTGTGTGTGTGTGTGTGTGTGTGTGTGTGTGTGTGTGTGTGTGTGTGTGTGTGTGTGTGTGTGTGTGTGTGAGTGAGAGAACAGAGTGCTTGAGTGTTTTGTGTTGACTGAGATGCTGGCAGTGTACCAGTGACGGATCCATACAGACTTCAAATAAAGACTGCACTGTTTAGCGGAGGAGGGGACAGTCAGAGGGTAGAGACCCTTTACAACTCTCCCATGCCGCCATCTTGGAGGTCGACTGGAGAATTAGCTGTGTTCAACCAGGCTTCATGCTGCATTCACGACACGTCAGCAGAATGGAAAGACTTTGGCATGATTTCAGGATTTTTATTCATATGCAACAAATGAAAGCAGATATAATAGTGGAGGATTCCTTTACCCCAGATTTATTTATCTTACTCAAAGGCAAAACTTACTCCAAAACCATTAAAAGAGAGGGATCCTCTTCCTACAAGAACAGACATGCCGCAGATGTGTGTAGACTACAAGGCAATAATTAACGTAAATTCAAGCAATCTTCCTAATATTGGCAGGAGCTTGCAATTTTGCAAAATTCCAGCAATTTTTTTCACAAAAGAATTTCGCCAACAGAATCTCTGCTGAAAGTATAAATTGGTTAAGTAACCTTTTGAAGTGACAGGATTTGTAGGAACTGTGATATTATACATGGAATGAGGAATACTCTATGTTAGATTAGTTTTATACACTTCAAATTGTAAGAGACTACACTTTGTTTTTATGGACATAGGAGGCCTATGTGTTTAATTAACACTGATCAAAGAGCATTAAAGCTCTTATTTTAACATCAGATGTAGCCTTTTTTTTTTCCTATATTTTCTATATTACAGATTTCAAAGATTTAATTTGAAAAGCTATGTCACTTTATGATTTCTTTTGTAAGTTTGAGCTCTGTGGTTCTGCAAGTTCAAAAAATGTATAAAAAAGATTCAAACTAAAATATGTCTGTGATGTGCAACATACTTCTTATTAAAGGAAGTGATTACATATTACTCTATATGCAGTTGTATTCACAATTTTTGAATTTTTTTCTAAGTCCAGCAATAAACTCATAAAAGTACATTGACATTTTTGAGAAAATCCGACACAAAATCAAGCATTTGTGGTATCCTACTAATCACAACAAAACCCTGCTAAATCCTGGAGGGACTGGCTAACTTACTGTAGTTTTGAGCTATAGCTCACGATCTTCATTCAGACAATGCAGCTGGATCATATGATGAGCCAGCTTCAACTGTTTGCACCCTTAAACACTCTCCCTACTTCTGTCTCCTGCAGCTCTCTCTGGAGGCCTTCAGGGCCAGAGCACCTCCTCCATCAGCTCGGAGATCAAGTCAGAGGACGAGGGGGACGAGAACCTAGACACAAAGTCCCTGGACCCCAAGAAGGATGACCCTGACAGCAAGGATCTCAAAGCTCTTGATAGGTCAAGATCTCGGTAACCCCGCCCACCTCTCAGACGCTCGCTTCATTCAAAACCCTCAGCTGGACTGGGACACATTTTCCCAAAACACCTCGGCACTCAGAGACCTTCCTAAATCCACATGTAATTTGATAATCCAAAACCTCTGCAGGAATCAGAAATAGTTCAAGACTTTGCCTCTAAACTAACATGTGTCGCTCAAGACTTTCCTAGAATAGAACTGAGAAAAACATAGGTATTTACATGAAAAATCATGTGAAGAACCTTGTCTTGTCTCAATTCAATTCCATAAATACTTTTTCCACCACAAACACAAAACAACAACAATAAAATGTATTGGACTGTGTAAAGAAAATCATTTAAAAAGAGATAACATAAGGAAGGACTTGGAGCTGTAAGTGTTTTGGGAACCAGCCTTTGGACTTTGATGAAGTGACCAAGTGTGATGAGAAGCAGCTAAATACATCAGTTTGTACAGAGACTTTTTCTGCATTGAGTCTGACTGTCCACCAGGCATCTCCCCTTTTTTTAACACGGCTGCTGGTGAGTTTTTGAAACCATGACAGCACTGTCGAGAGAGAAGAACGGAGGTTCCTGGTGGACATGCAGCTCCTGGTTTGGTCCCGTCAGTCTCTCCACGGCCTTGAGCCTGGTTTTAACTGTTTCTCACACAACAGAGTAGAGCCCACGGTCAATATTCTCAAAGAAGTGCTGTCTGACTACCTCGGGGCCGGGGAATCAACACCAACAGAAACACTGAAAAGGTTTTAACATGTTTTTTTTAATGGATATAAACACTTGAGTGATAGAAAAATCTGAATGTTGTTTTTTCCCGTCCTGGATGCAGTTAAGCAGCCTTCACCCCTCTAACAATAAACGAGTTGTTTATCATGGTAACTTTTCACCAGGAGGATGAAACAAATCAGAAATATTTGGATCCCAAACCCAGAATTTGTACATGATGGTGGCGGTCATGTTGATTATGATAATAATGATGATGATGATGATGATGATGATGATGATGATGATGATGATGATGATGATGATGATGATCCAAAAGGTTTTGATGAAATGACAAGGAACATAAATGAAAAATGTGGCCCATGCTGCGTTATAGGGTTTGGGAATGCTGTCATGTGATTCAGGAGACTTCTGTAGCCCAGTCCTCATCTGTGCTTGAGGCTAGCAGTTAAAGGCATCATTAGCCACCACTAGCATAGCACTCCTGAGACCTCATCACTTCTCAAAGTTAAGAACAAATGTCTACATTTATGAGGAGGTCACAGCATCATATCCACTGTAAATATCTTCTCAAAGTAGACAGTCTTTGGTTTCAGAAGATTACTTTGAAATACAATGGGTTACAGATTACTAGTCGCCCTGTTAAACATTTAATTAGGAATGCAAATATTTCACTTACTTCATCAAAGTAACTTATTACATTTGATTACTTTTTGATTAGTAAAAAAATAATCAATTTAAACAAAGCAGTGTGAACCTCCCAAAAGTACTCAACACTGATGACTGTTTTAAATATATATTGAATTAATATTGTAATGTTTTGATTTTAAAACACAACCACCAAAACAAAATACAAATATGTGGATCACAACTGACTGCAGTAAAGAAAACAAATCTCCCTTAACCTGAAACCAAGTCGACATTCAAGTCAACTCCATGCTGAGTGATGATATAACTATCAACAGGACTGTGTACTTTTCAGTTTTTGGACACTCGCTCTTGAACGACTCTATGAATACCTCTTTGTCGGGACTGACGACATGGCCGACCTCGACCGCCTTGGCTTGGTTGGTTAGAGCAGTGTACATTGTTTTTATTGTGAGAGGAGAGGCGGTGCAAATTCAAACAAGAGAACCAATCAAAAATAACACTCAGAGATGGAGTGCATACTGCCAAATGAGTGGAACCTGTCTAGACATTAACAGAAGATATTCCTCTGCAGCAAAAATATGCAAAGCAACAGAATTCCTATTATATACTACAAATAAACTACAAAGTAACTTTAATTTAGTTACATATTTTTTCCAGTAACTCTGATTACAATTACATTTATTTTGTAATTGAATGACAAGTAACTAGTTACTTTGCAACGCTTCTACAACTACCTTAATATGTATTGTAGCAGTTTGTATGTTGAAGATTTTCAAGCTGTGATGCTAAGTGATCAGAACAATTGTCTGGATCTGGTCTGCATTCATACCAGATGAATGGATCAGGAAATATAACTTCTGTTATGACATTGTGTTGCTGTATACTGCACGTTACTGTGACTGATGTAAAAGTAACATGACCGGCTGATCTGGGGCTCAGTGGGAGAACTGATCTAATCAGCATTGAAGAGCAGTCTGGTTTTTTTCTGCTGTAGAAGAAAGTTTCTCCCACCTGCACTGCATCACAATGATTGAAACCCTCTCTGTGAACTTTTTTAATCAATGATTTCCTCTTGTAAATTCTGCACTCATATTAATACACAACGTTTCAGTAATTTTAAGAAACATCCATATTAAAAATACTGCTTCATTGGACCACATGATTTTTTTGGTTATTCACTTTATATTTTCAGTCAAAAAACTGTAGAAGTGAACTAATAATTGTCAAGAAATATGGCAGAAAATCGCTTCAAATACTCTAAATGCAGCACAGCGTGACATCTGTTCCCAAACCCTGCAACAAGTCTGTCACCTTAACTTGTAAAGGTGTGCTTCTACAAACCTGCAGCATCTATTGCAAGTTTGTATTCAAAGGACCATAGAAACACAACCTGCGCCTTCATCCTCAAATCCTCCCCTTCCTTCCCCTCTAATGTCTTCATCCCCTGCTTCCTCTTCTCTTCCTCCTCCTCATCCTCGTTGTTCAACACTGTAGCAACAATGATGACGAGGACCTGTCCCCGGAGCAGAAGATGGAGAGAGAGAGGGAGCGGAGGATGGCAAACAATGCGCGGGAGCGCCTGCGTGTCCGTGACATCAACGAGGCATTTAAGGAGCTGGGCAGGATGGTGCAGCTGCACCTGAAGAGCGACAAACCTCAGACCAAGTTACTGATCCTGCACCAGGCTGTGGCTGTCATCCTCAGTCTAGAGCAACAAGTCCGAGGTTAGTTTCAAATGACTTAGTAACCAACAATATAAAGCACAGCAACTGTACCAGCTTGATTTACCTTTGTCCTCATTCATTTTGTGATTATTTTGTTGAAACCACTGACCGCATAGCTTGTTCACTAACTGTAGAAAAAGGGAGTTCTAAGCAAACTATGAACAGATCATCATACTACTCTACCTGCACTGCATGTTGTTGAATTGGAATGAATGCAGACAATAAATCAAATGTGTCATCGTTATATATTCATACATTATATGAAATTATGAACCTGGAGAGTGAGCTTAAAGCTTTATCTTAAAGGACAAGATTAGTCATAAAAAAAAATTCTACAATCAATAAATTCCATGAAAAGACCAAAGCCAACAGTGAATATATCCTACTAAAAACCGTGTCAGAAAAAATCAGATTCATTATCTTTTACTTAGTCATCCAAAAAAACTATTGGAAAACGCATCAGTGAGCCTCACTGCTGCACTGTGACAACCTTCATTACAATGAACACACTTACACACGTTGTAGTTTATCAAATCCACATGCATCCTCCTCCTGCGGGAAATCCTCATGAGAACACCAAATGTGCATGAGAACATCAAATGTGTATTTATCCACTGCTGAAAATAGTCCCTAAAAAGTGCACTGTTTTCCTAAGATCTGTTGATAATAAAAAATGTATAGAATTATGACAGCATTATCCTTTAAATTGGTGTACATAGAGAAAACTGATTTAAATGTGTAATTTCTGGTGTTAAACAGTGCATAGTTTGTCAAGGGTTAGTCAGCTTTCAACCAGATGTCTTCATAAATAAGGTAACACGTCCCATTTCAGGTCTATGTTTAGCAATTATTTACACTCTAATCTGTTAAAGTCTCTAAAATGTTTCTAGAGTTCTGGTAAGGCAGGTGGAACTGAAATGTGTCTAAAATAATGTACCTCCAGAATAAAAGTATGATAAGGATTCAATTCAATTCAAATTTGCCTCTAAAGTCCTTAAAGCAAGACTTTACAATACAGAGAAACCCAACAATTCAACAATTCCCACATAAGCTAGGAGGGGGGAAAAAAACTCCTCTTTAAGGGAGAAAAACCTCCAACAGAGGGAAGGAAAAACTCCCTCTTAACAGGAAGAAACCTCCGACAGAACCAGGCTCAGGGGTGGGCGGCCATCTGCCTCGACCGGTTGGGGTGAGAGGAGAGCAGAGAGAGAAAAGGACAGCATAAAGATAGATACAAGAGAAGGACTGTTGGTGGAGACAACACGCGCAGGGCAGAGACATGCAGCTCCATGACGGGACATCTGCAAAAGAAAGAAGAGAAACTATGCGAGCGAGGGAACTGAATGGAGACAACAGACAATAAGAAAAAACTATGGGAGAGAAAAAGATGGTGAGGTATGAGTCAGTTAAAGAGTAGGAGGAAAGATAATGATGATTCTTTAATTTCAACTTTAAATCTCAAAAACAAAATCTAAGGTAGAAATTAAGTTTGAATGAGATTGGCTTGTATATGTAGAGTTCACGGAGCTCCAGGAGAGGGCAGCAGCAACACCTGTTGATTGTTGGTCTTACAGGCCAAGGTTTTTGGCTTTTTGGCTTCAGTCTCACTGCAGATTTATTGATCTGGCAGAGAGAAAATCCTCACTGAGAAAAAGAGACATAAAAACAAGGAAACATCAGAAATATAAATGATCTCTCTCCTCTCTCCCTCCCTCTGTCTAGAGCGAAACCTGAACCCCAAGGCAGCCTGCCTGAAGCGGCGCGAGGAGGAGAAGGTCACTGTGACGTCGGACGGGACTCCCCTCTCGCTGGCCGCCGCGCACCACGCTGCCGCCGCCATGGGTGACGGGTCAAACCCCTTGGGACAAATGTAAAACGCAGCAACATCTCCTCCCCCCTGAATGGTCAGAAGATTTCACTTATAAACTAATCTGCTGTTGTACCTTTAACTCAGAGCAAAGAATCATTAATTCTGAAACCAGTCCAGAAACTTCTGCAATCCTTTAAAGGATCTCGTTACAAATCAAAAACAAACAAAACATACATACCTCCAACGAAGATAAATTGAAGTCACTACTAAACATAGTTATTGGCTTTCAATGAATAAATTGGAAATGAAAGTTCCTGTTTTCAAAGGACGGGCAGCTAATCGTTGTCCACCAGCTGTTTGATACTCCTGCAGGTGTTGTCTCTGTACTTTTTAACTATTTGAAATGACGATGCAACTGGACCACTTTAATGCCATTGATTTTATATGACAAAACTGATATACAACAACAGTTTCATTGGTCATATAGTCCGAAGTGCACTGAACTGTCCGGAAACATTTGGCTAATTAGCTACAAATTTCCTGGATACTTAAATATTTCAAAAAAATATGCATTTCTGTTTATTTCAAAGTATTACCTTCAAAAAGGACAAGCTGAGACTTGATTTTTGTTAATAGGTTTAGTGTTTTAAATGTAGGACTTTTTGGAATTGTATTGGTAAAGGCTCCACAAGCACAGATACATTATATATTACAGGCTATGCTATATTTGATGTATAGAAGCTTAGATGTTAAAGTTTGGATAGATGAGGAAGGATGACTCTTTACAGACATAAGGGGATTTTAAATATTGCAAATATTTCAAAAAAAATTACATTCTGTCTGATGATGTCAACCAAACCAGCAGAATTAAAATCTTATCCTCCCAGTTGTATTGTCATTTCTATAGTCACGTTAATTTTGGAAAGACAGGTTAAAATTTACACAGACAACTCTGAAATCAAATGTCCATCAGGTAAAATTTCTCCCATTATTTGAATGAATTTGTGGATGCGTGTCCTTCAGTTCCTGTCAGTTAAAATCTGGCAGAGCTGATGATGTTAAGGCTGGCTGAAAACTGAAGCCAAGAATATTAGTTTCTGTCTGGTCTGGGTACATTTGAACAACAGATTGGCAGTAAGTGTGATTTTAATGGGTGACTGTGTGCGTTTGTCTAAATATGTGTTGTTTCTGTTCTTCTGTACAGTCAAATTCTATTTGTGTTTGCATGTTCAATCGTGGAGTAGGATATTATGTGTAAATGAGCTTATTTTCTCAAGTTCTGCAGTGTGAGGTAACAAACTACATTGACAGAGAGAAAGCGCAAGGAAGAGGATGTAAAGCACCAAAATATTCAATGTGTATTACTATCCATGCTACATATTGCACCAGTGAGTGTAGTTAAGACACTTGCATGTTTTGTCCCTAAGAATACACATCCTCCTCGCTTTATATTCCTGACTGTCATCTCCATGTCATACATCAATGTTTATATTAATTCCTTTTTTTCCTACCAACCATCGATTTCATTTCTATGAAAATAACTTTATTGGAAACTTAGTGCAAATAGAATTCATTGCAGTCAATATTTCTGAAACTTTATGTTTATTCAATTACATAATAGTCAGAGATAATGCAAGAACTGGAAAATGCTCATTATTGATGCTTTCATCAAACTCTTGACCTCCAAAATTTAAGTATGTGACATTATTTTGTCTGTCATCTGTAAGCTTTCATCTGAGTCCTTCTGAAGCTGCTCAACAACAACTAATGTCATGGACTCTCCCAAAGAAGAGGATGTTGTTGTTTTTTTTATCACCAATCAGGTTAAGACTGGTCCAGCGAAAGATATCTCTAGAGCTATCAGTCAAAACGTCATAAAATTTGATGAGAAAATTCATTGTCACCAGAGGATGAATTGTAGTTATTTGGTGATTGGGTGTCAGCATCGAGACAGAATCTCCAATGCAAAATAAATACCAAATTTCCTTAAAAGATTTAATTATTTATTATATATGTCAGACTTAATTGTGTTTAATTGAGTACATTCAAGTTTCAGAGAAGATTAACCCTTTTAATTTTTAACATTTCCTCTGGAAACTTTATATTTTTAGCTTTGCTCTTGCTGTGAGGTGCAATTAACACTGTAACACTTGGGCTTTAGAGTTAAAGTACACTTATTATTTTCCATGTTCCGCAACTGTTTGTGTGTGCAGGTTTCCCTCCTAACCCTTCCCTCCAATATTTGTATGTTGTCCACTCTAGGTCCAAGGTGCCAGAGTTCATCAAGATGATGAGTGACCACTTCCTTTGATGGCATTTCCATGACAACCTGGCAATCGTTCAAACCCGCTGTTGCTTCAACCTGACTAATCAGTTTCTCTGGAACTTCTGCCGGACCAATCAGATCAGCCTCTTTTTCTCCTCCCTTCTGTCGTCTTTGATCCTCCTCTTCGCCATCGTCTCCTTTCTTTGTCAAGAACACGAACTGCAGAGTCACATTAGTCGCTTTTGTCACTTTGCATCTCAAGCTGAAGTAATCTGGATGCTTCTTTGTGGAGATGTTATATGGCCGTTATAAGACAGCAGCTACAAAGTGGCAGCTTTTGACATGAAGTGACAGCAATGGACAAAAATCTTCGGAATTACATCATCCAAGAAATTCTTCTTCTTGTACTACATGTTTTATCAGCACTCCCTGTTTCAAAGAACAAAAGGTTCTATATAAATATCAATAGTATATATATATATATATATATATATATATACATATATATATATATATATATATATATATATATGAGTAAAGAAAAAAAAGAAAAAAACTTGTTTAAAAAGTGCAACTGGACGTGGGCAGGGAGGAGGGAAGGGGTTCAGGAGGGATTTTCAGAGTGGAACAAAACATATCACAAAGTGTTTAAAAAGATATTCTTTTTTGAAAAAAAAAAAAAAAAGCAACATTGCGCAGCTGTTGTTAATTGCAGCTTCAGCGCATCTGTGACTGAATGGCAATCTAACGCCACACTGTGGATGAAGCTGTGCCTGATCTCCTCTTGGATGCAAACCAGTCATATAGAGACAGACGGAGAAGCAAAACTAAAAACAAAACAGGAAAATTCCAGAAAGACTGCACACTCAGATGTTCCCTTACACACATTTTCAAGTATAAACTGAAATAAAGAACAGATTTGGAAGCAAAATGTGTTGCAATCCTCCTGCTTTTCAGGGGTGCTTGAATTGCAAAAGTTGCTTGACTATCGTATATGTCTAGAAAGAAGCAGGGCTAAACAAGAAAGGGGAAACATGTTTTCTTCATTCCAATGCATTCTATCCTAAAGTGAAAACATTTAGATCATCAGAGTGTAACCAGACTGAACTTAAACGTTAATGTATTTTAATAGTCCTCCATGTTGAGAGCCACATTGACTTTCTTCAGATTGCAAACCTGTACAAACTGATATCTTTCTATTGTGGACACAAACACAAAAAGCCTGGACATTTGTACACAAATGGCTCGTGTGTATCTACAAGGAAGAAGGAAGTACTTTGAGAATCAATCATTGAATCAATTAATCAATCAACTGGTGAGTGACTCCAGAGGGACTGGGGTGTTTTAAGCATTGAAGGTGGCGCAATTACGATAGATAGACAAGAGGGGAGAATGATGCAGTAATTAAAAAGTGAACTTCTCAATGCAAGAGGGAAAGGCTTTTTTAAACATCTTTATTTGAGATTGTTGTTGTAGAACAGAAAAAATTCCAGCAAATATCCTAAATCAGAGTCCTTTGTTGGAAATTCAACAGCAAGGGTAAAAGCAGGCAGAGTTTGACACTGGTGCCCAGGCCGTCACTGAAATCGAAGGATTGCTGGGCCGATGGTTGAGAGGATGGATCGATTACAAAAAAAGATATATCTACTGACAAGTGGATTAGAGCTGGACTGAAGACTGAAGGGTATTCTATTTCACGTTTAGTACATTCCCTGAATTGTGATTGCGCTACTTAAATCAAGTGCTCCCGATGTCCTGAAGGCCTGAACAATGAGAGTTGGGGGTGTCATGGAGGGGAAATTAGGATTGAAGGGGGGAAACATGCTGAGGGTGTTTAAGTGGTGATAACGCTGCAGTTGAAGCAAGGGAACACAATCATGTGGCGAGGGTTGTATAATTATCTACTGGGGTCAAGCAGCAGTAGTCAAAGCATTCCTGTGTGGATTCATTAGATTCCCTATTTCTTGGTTCATTGTGTCTCTGATTAAAACCCTTAAACCTCCAACCCCAACTTCACATTTCTCCCCTGCCTGTGACATCATTGCGGAGGAGGGGGGTGGCTTTCCGATTGACACTTGCTTTCTGGAAATAACCCATATGTCTTTGTTGAGGTGTCTGCTGCTGGGACTATTAGCAGTGTCTCATTTAGCTGTTTCACTGGCATTGCAATCCCTTGCCTGAGGGTGTTGCAGTGATGACAGGCAACATTTTGAATGTCAATTCATAACATTTATTAAAAGTATGTATATTTCAATCAGTTAAAAACAAATCAGCTGTTTAACCTAAAGGAGGTCCAACTGAGACACGTAACCAATGACATATTCAGGATTAGCGTGTGTCCTGTACTACCAGGTTTCTTGGGTAGCTGTTTTTTAATCGTCAACATTGGCTTGGCAAGTAGTACAGAACTGGAAAGTAACAGGATCAGGACAAGGCATGATTGGTAGTGACAAGAGTCATAACCACCATCAGGTGGTCCATAGGAATAAATATGTATAGAGCAAATAGGTCAGGAAGAAAACAACAAACTCTACCCTCTGGTACCCTCAAGGCAAGCTGGAACATCTTGAAGAAGTTTTGTAATGTCAATCTGGAAGTCCCCTTTCACCCCAGTTCCAACCCCTCTCAATCCAGGCCTATGGTTAATCCCTACTCCCAGTGCTCTGCGGACCCTAGCCTTATTAACCCTGAGCCCTAGCCCCTCTCCCTGGCCTACTGCCCCACCGACGCAGTCCCACAGATGCAATTTGAACATTCACACTTCTACCAATGTGCCTTTTTAGAGTTCATATCATTCGAGTTGCCAGAGGAGGACATTTACCTGGTCTTTTAATAGGATGCAAGCTTAGGGAAACCTGTTCTTAGTCGTTAGGTTCTATGCAGTCAGGTTTTTTACCAGACCTGGGAATTTAAAAAAAGCTAAAAAGGAAAAAAAATTATTTTTTTGGATAAAAAAACAAAACAAAACTGTATTTAATGTACTGTATGCTTATGTGTAAGTAGACGGCGTGTTCTGGCTTTGAGCCCATGGGACAGACGCTTGATTTAGCAAGACTAGCCCCCGTCCCAGTCCTCCCCAACTTCCAGAGTCCTCCATAACCCCCAACCCCACTTTCCTGTTCCAAGCCCCAACCCTGTTTCCACGGTGAACAACGCGTCTCTTCTTGTATTATAGCTTATCAGCTTTTTATCAATATTTGATCGGCTTGTCTGTAAGCCAATGTAGTCTTCAGTACCAAGTGTGTGGTCGTATGTTGTAAAACAAATTTTCTTTTTTTCCCCTCTCTCTCTTTCTCCCTCTCTTGCCCTCTTTTATAAGAAGAATCTTTTCTCATTACTTTTTTGTCTGTTCTGGTTTACATGTCTATTACAGAAAATGTAAAAAAAAAATTAAAAAAAACAAAAAAAAACAGTAAACAACACAATTTGCTGTCCGACAGCATTGTTCTCTGTCGGTGGTCATTTTGACGCGGTTAAAATCCTACCCAATCAACAGGAAGGCACGGAAACTGGAAAAGAATCTATTTGAATAAATCAGTCTATATATAGATGTACAAAACATATATACAACATATAACGAGGGTGCCACTTTCTGTTTTTTTTTTATTTTTTTTTTTATTTACCGTTGCAAAGGAGTTTTTGCTTGGGGACGAGTTATTTTCTCAAAGACTGAACTGGCAGGAGTTGGCGGGGTCCCTCAGTGTTATAAATTTTCAACTGACTTTGTTGTGACTTTCTGTTGTTGCCGTGACAACACCCTCTGACAAGTACGGCACCCTGCGCAGGACAAAATGGGACCGGAGTTCTATCAGCTCCATTCACTGCTATCTATCCAAGGCAACAACACAGACATTTGTAAATTGTATGCAACAAAATGGCAAACTTAACCATTATTTTGAAATTGTGTATGTAAAAGTTATATTTTTACATGTAGACTGTTGTTATTTTGTGTTTTAGAAATATGTTGTATTGGTTTTTTGTTAAAAGATAAAAAAAAAAAAAAAGTAAAATTCAGTGTGTGTTGAAGAAATGTGTCACATTGAAAATGTAGTGAGGTCAAAAGTTCAGAAATCATTTTTTTTTATTTTTCAATATTATGTTTATATCTGTGGGGGTCATTTTTAAGGCTTCAAGGGAGGAATCAGAAATCATAAAAGATATATGATATTTGTCTAATTCTTCATGTCTCTTGACATTACCATTTTTAATTGTATTTTTTGCAGAGATGTGTAAATAGCCATCAGCCAATTTCTGTGGGGTGAAGATTTTCCAGTGAGACAATGATCCTGATGATGAGCTTGTTTTCATTTTTAGTGGGATGTATTTATCCGGTTGTAAGCAGGTGCCAACTTTTAGTTTTGATCAGTGGTGCTCAGTACTGTTTGTGGTTTTGATTGGCGACCATCTGAAGGGTAAGGCAAACTTGTCTTTGCTTGCACCAAGCATCACTTGTGTCAGAGCCGACGTGAGCCATTTTTTGCGCCATGTGAAGCATTTTCAAAAACAAACCTGGTTTTAGAAAATTATTATTCCAAATTTTATGTGATAATAAACATTTGTTATGATATTTGAAAATGTGTGGTGATAACTGGTGTGATAGGGAAGTAGAACACAATTTATATAAAATATGACAAAATCTGAATTATGTTTACAAATACAATTTGTCCCCTGGTGGCTGTGGGCCGGCTCTGACTACTGTGCATTTGTTTTTCTTTAAGACAGATTGTAAATGTTGATTGAATGAAAGACCCTCAGCACCTAATACAAGATTAATATATGAAAGTTTTGGGAAAAAAAATTGGGAGTGTTGCTAATATAAAGAAGGAGGTCGTCAGCAAACAATCTTATCAGCTGTTTCCCCAAAAAGAAATCAGATCATATTCAAGGCAGTTTCAGACATTTGATTTTCGTGTTTGCCATTAAAAAATTGAACTTTTTGTCAAAAAGAAAAGCTGCTTTGACTCGGACCTAGGTTAAACACTAGGATTGAATATGTCAGTATAAGTGCTAAATGTATTCTTAAGTAATGTTTATTTTGCAATGCTTCATTTCATATTTTTGCTTTGTTGTATAATCAAGTCATCCCCCAAATTACAGTATCTTCATTTTTATGTTACCCCAAGTGTTTCTATTAGCCAAAATGTTTTTTTTTTTTTTTTTTTTTTTTCTCCTTCTTGTACATACATGCCTCATTTCTCTTTTTCAGTGACTGTGCCATGAGCTTTGTAATCTGTTACTCTGTACCAGTTTTACTGCAATAATGAGTTGAATTCAAAATGGCCACTCCTGTCCTTTGTTTTCCCAGCAATATGAGAAAGAGGAAGTATTTTTCCATCTTCTTATGTCCACTAACTATAATGAACATCCAGGTACACTCGAGAGATGAGCACTTGCCAGCATCAGCAGCATGACAAATCTGAAATTTGTTACATTTATGGAATACAATGTTTAAATTTTAGTTATTTTTCATTCAAAAGAATTTAAAAAAAAAATTTTTTTTTTTAAAAAACATTTTATATGAATGACCAGTATGTACATTGATATGGCACTTCTTTTGCGGAAAAAAACTAAAACTCCTTTGAAAGAAAATCACAAATGAAAATATTTCCTCGGTGAGTAGTTCTCTGACGACATTTATATTTTAACAGTTTTAACAGTGTCTTCAAACACAAACAGCATAATTATTGAGGCCTTTGCTAAACCACACAACTATTCTAGCTTTGTTGTCCTGACAAAGGCATATAAAATGAACACATTTAAGTTAAGAAATTGTTCACAGGTTATTTCTAATTTCAAATAGGCCAGTGAGATTTTATTATCAAGTAAGTCTGTTTCAATAAGTAATATTTGACGTTCCAACTCATCACACTATGTGCTATTAGTGTTCCATTTTACCAGTCAATATTAGCATCAAGAAGTCATTGATGTGAAGTGCCAACTGATTATTCCTCACATACATTCTCATCCTCAATTTGAAGATGGATATAATTTTCATCCATTATAGTGTTACCAGGTGTACAATAATTATTCTGTACAATAAATTGCCCACTTTAGTTGTAGAACTGATCATTCTAAAAACTCTCAAATGTACAGTGTGATCATTTTACATGTTATAGAGGGAAATGGTCTAGAGTGGGTCAAAAACATTTTTTAGAATAGCACTACTGTTTTTGTTTTTTTGTTATGGATTACGGTACCAAAATAACTACCTATCATCTATTTGCTTACAGTCCAGGATGTGTGTTGTGTAGCCTGAGTCACTGGCAGCCCTTGCAGCTGATAAACTATGGTCTTTCTGTAAAACCAGAGACCTTTGAGCACCTTTGTGATTCATATTTGTTACATTCAACATTTTAGCGGTAGGCATGGGGATCTTTTAGCCCATCATTAATGATAAAAACCCTTCAACAATTCCGAACCTCTCTTTTGGATCTAGGCTAGCAATCTCGTCCCAGATCCAGCTGGTGTTTGTTGACAATGGTAGGACAGCGCTTAAACCTTTGAGATACTACATTGTACTTGCAGTCACTATCCCTAGCAGCTGCTAGCGAACAAATACACAAACTGCCACTGAAATTGCCTGATTTTAACATTTCTTTTGTTCCACCTGCTCCATGAACAAGATACAACCTGTAGTTGATGCAGAGTTTCAGCAACAACAACAACAACAACACACTTGTATTTGCATTTATATTTGTATGTCAGAGGCGGATATATGTGCATGGCCATAAAAATACCACCAGATACTGTATAGGGGGGAAAAAAAAACTATTTAGGCTGTGAGTATTTAAGTGATGAGCTCATTGTGGACAGATACTGTATGAAAACTCTAAATTTATAACAATAATATTTAAATTGGTCCACACTTGTTTTACTATCAGCATTCCCTAGCAAGAACAACAAGGCTTCAAAGGTGTTTGGAATTATTTTGGACTTAGTTTTGGACTGAGTTAGTTACCTTCAATTATTCATTTGCCATCGAATCATGCACTATTTCCCAAAACTAATGGTCATGAATTATAAGCAACAATTGTTTTTCAATGGAACCCCTGGATTTGGCCCAGTTTTTTTTCCGATTTAGATATGAATACCTTCACCTTTTTTTTTTAATCCCCAACATTCTTTTAGTTGAAGAGTTGAAATGACCATTTACAACAACCTTAAAAGCTGGATCCATCCCATCCATGCTTAGAAACATCCACATTCTTAATCAAGTTTCTTAAACTCTGATTGTTCAATTGTATCTCAAACCAGATGAAACAGATGTCAGTGAGAACAACAGCAGACTTTTTTCTATCCCTTAACTGAATTTTTTTTTTAGATTTGGCTGCCAATTGGGAGGTCTGGAACCAAGATGTGAGTATTTGGAGGACCTAAAACACTTGAAAAAATTATTGATTTTAGAGCACATATACAATTATCAGGGAGCTGTTCACCAGAAAATTGTCATAAAAATCAACATGACACACAGCATACTGGGTAGTTTCCAATGACAGTACAAACAAGCAGAAAGAATAACTTGAGAAGTTCATACTCATCTACTTCAGTCAATCATGTCCTTGTTTTTCACTATCATAATCCTTATGTAAAGACTATAAATGAACTGTGGCCTTTCTTTCTTGTTGTTCCTTGTGATGAGATTCAGCGAAGAGGCGGACAAGAAAAAAAAACAAAGTTGTCAGACCTGCGCTTTTTGTTACACTTTCTGTTATATTTTTTGATGGAGTAGACTTACAGACTGAAATAGAAGCAAAATTTGAACTAGATTAACAATGAATACAAATATAACAGCATATTTTTTGTAGGGACAATCCTCTAAAAGCAAAAAAACAAATGAAATGTAAATGTTAGCAATTAGCGTAAGATAATGATAAAAAATAAAATCTTTTTGTTTGACTATTTTTAAAGATGTCAAGTTGGAACCGTGTGTTACTGATGACAATCCTGAGAGGTTTCCTGAGGCCACAGTGTGGGACATCTCATCCAAGCTGGCAACAGACGATGATGAAAAATATCTGTAAAAAAGTACAAATCAATGAAAAAAAAACATCAGTTACACGTTTCTTTCAAGTAAGTGGGTGAGCGTCTGAAGTCTTTATTTCATTGCACTTTTTGGTTTGTGTGTTCTTTTCTACACTTCTAGGTTTTGTTTAATGTTTTGCTTTTAACTACTTTATTATGGTCTTCATGTTTGCAATTTCTGTTACTGTTATCATTAAATGTTTTTATTCCATATCAGTGGCGATATTGAAGAACAGTTTCTTTTTCATTTTTGAGGTGAGGGTTTTATTCTTTGTACCAGCCCAACAGTCGGCTGTTGGTTCTCATCTTGTAGTGATTCAATTAGGTTCATGTGTATGACCGTTCTGTAGCAATAAATGTGACATTTCTATGATGCAGCACTTTCAACGTCTCTTTCTTTTTTCTCTCCACAGCATGGATGGAAATGACACAATGGGCCCTATTGTCATCCACCTGGGCAAAGGTACATGAGAGGCGCAAGTAGTGACACGAGAATAGGGCCCAATGTCCTCAGTACTGTTCAGATCAACAAAATAAAACAAATTAAGCTCTTTGTAAAATACACTTGTTTTCTTTCTGTCCAAAGGTGAACTTAAACCTTCAGAGTGCCCTTTAAGCATGTCCAGTATACATTAATTTGGTTAGCATGGGAATGTCTCGCCAGACACTAGTTATTTTTTACAAAGTTTGTATGCTGTGAAAAACAGATAGATTCACTTGGCAGTAATTACATACTGTATGTAAAGTAATAGTTTTAAGTAAATCAAATAAACTTAATTACAATTATTATTTTACAAGACTACAAAACACTACATACAAATTTTGTCAGTCATCTTCTCCAAGGAATTTTAGTAATAACACCTTTTTATTTTGTGATGACACTTTCTGATGAGCTTTCAGCCTCATATTTGAGCATGTTCAGAATTAGCAGGCTATAAGTGTTTAAACTATATTCATTCATGTCATAACCCTCAACAAAGCACACAGTTTTTGAAATGATAGCAAAAGAAGGGAAAGGAGAAGTTCAGTTTCTTGAGTTTATCCTCTAGACATCGCTACTCCCCACTCACTGCAAAGGAGTGCCTTAAAGGCTAAAGTCAGGGAACAAAAGTCCTCCATGCACAGTTAATGCCACATATTACACAAATGATTGAAACATGACTAACTGCAGCTCTGCAAAATGGACAGTGATATGTCATTGCTGGCTATTTTTAGCTGGTTAGACAGTAAATTCTCCCACCTTGAGATAGCTAAACATTACATATAGACACCACTGCACCTCAATGTATTTGTTACTGCGCTTTAGAGCTGATGAGTGGGCATATTTTTCCCTTTGGACAGATGCAGGGTGGCTATTTGTACCTGCTTTATGCTGGGCTCTCCCTCTGTCAGTGCAGTTTTTCTATAGGGGTTCCTGCGTCCTTGAAATCTAATGACATAAACTGGAGAGACTCTCGTGACTATGACGATGATCTGTCTGTTTAATTCACAGAGTATATGAAGTCCTGACTTGACACTAATCTTTTGTGTTTACAGGCCTTATGTTACCAGCCTGCTGTAACAGGCCCAGACAGAGTCCACATCACGTCATAAGTTTAAAGGAGACGGTTGCTCAGTTGAAGTGATTGCCTTCGGAGCCTTTTGCAATAAAGTGTCTTTTCAGCTCCGAATGATGCTTTTGTTGTGACTCATCAACATGGTTTCATCTGTTAATGCCTGCGAGGAAAAGAGACTGACGTCAGTTTACCTGCTGCTGAAGGGAAAGTAGTTTAGATATTAGTCAACAAAGTGCGGAAGAAGTTTAGGACCACTTGAAATAGGTCCAAAACATTACAGTGAAGTAGCTTTTTCACAGGCAGCAGTCACACCAGGGTCTCCTACGTGCCAGGTGTAAACATTCTTTTAGAATATTGTGTTTCCATAGCAGGGCCAAAGCCTCTAGAAGATTTAACAAATCAGTGTACTGATGTATCAAAACTGAGCCAGATTTCATTTCCAGGGTGATCATCTGGTTCAGAGGTGGTCATTTGACTGTGAATAATGGCAAGTATATGGAGGAGATTGGGGTTGGTTGGATAGAACAAGCATAGGAATAAGATGGTGTTTACTTCTCAAATTACTTATCTTAACTATGGTTGGGCGATATAGACAAAATCAAGAAATTTATTCTGTAATTTACTGTAATACTTTAGCCTCAACTATGATATTTTCCTCCAAGCCCTAACCAAGTAGTTTTGGTGCCTAAATCTGACAAAATTGCAACCTCTCACTGCAGCATTTTTGATCAATTGCAGGCTTTTTAATGAATAATTTGGACATTCTGACAACGAAGAATTACATTATCTAGCCTGAAATTAACAAATGCTTTTGTGGATTATGGCTTTTCTGCTTTGTGCTGATACAGCTTGTTCCTGATTTTATTAACATTACGCAGATGAAAGAAAGCAGTCCTTGAGACTTGCTTTACATGTGAATTACAGAACAAATCCAATAAGAGGCTAAGACAATGTCATTTTGAGTGCCTTGAGAAGCAATGCTTGTGAGTACCAAAATATCAGGTGTGCTGAATTGTACTGCTTATTGAATGTTTACATCGAACTTTAACATAAAGAGGGACGTTTTTATGGAGCTAGTATTTTTTAGCATCTAAGTTAAGGTAAAGCATTGTGATGACTCAGCAAAAATGTTAATTATCAAGCCATGCCTTGTTTGTTGAAAAGGAAGGTAATTTAGCACAGTGTTTTATTCTGTGTGGTACATCAGAAAAGATATGTCATTTTATTTTGACATACATACTGATTGAGTGATTTATTTTGTCCTTATTTCAGTTTTACAAAAAAGATTGTCGTACACGAGAAGAGGAAAACAAACAGTAAACGTTCATTCAACTTTACTTCTTCGTCTGACTCTCTATACAACAGTATGTTCGCTATCTGTCGAAGTGTGGTCTGACACCTACTCTGAGGACAGAATAGTCTCCATTTGGTTTTGCTAGCTTCTTATTAGTTTTCTGTCTGTCCATCTGAAAATAAGTATTAATTTGAAAATAGGCTTCAAAATCTTTTTAGGGGCGTGTTTGTTCGATTGAAAGGCCTGTGTTGCAATCAGCTATCGGTGGGCGGGACATAGTATCGGCAGGTATACAGTCGGATCTCCCGCTTGCTCCCCGTAGCTTGTTCAAATATGGCCACTGCCAACTCCAAACCGCTCAGGACTAGCAAGATGGCATGGGCCAAAATCCATACTCAAGGCTTCATAAAGGCCATTCACTGTCGTCACTGTTATTTGCCGCTTGGTCACATCAGAAAATTATAGAACTGGCACTGAAGTTACCTATTGGCTACATTGCTGTTTAGATTGCACTGACAACATGGGTTAAGTTCAGGCAAATAAAGCTACCTTGTGAAAGATCCGGTTACAGGAAATCAGTGTTGGTTGTAGGAGAGGCTGGTCTCCGGTTTTTACATGAGGTATGAGGTGTCTGGTTCGAGCAGAAGATCTACACTGTTGTTATTGTGGAACTTAGAAATAGGAGGGAAATAGAAGAAATACAAAATAGCAGATGTACCAGTACCAGAATAAGCAGCTGTAAATTCGGTAGTATTAGTAATAGTTTGGCTGTAGCAGTAACAGTGCTGTTGGTGGGAAAAAAAACAACTGGACCACAAACACAATGGCCTCGGCTATAAACCTAATGTATCGGCTCTATCTATGTGACCTTTACAAGCGCATTATGTCTCTACTTAAAGTTTTCAGTGAACTCACAGTCAGATAAGAATAAACCCAGAACAAACCATCTTTTTTTACACTATTATTTGTTTATGATAGCATTTTTGTCACTGTACATTGCTGAGTGTACTCTTTAGTAAGTCTTGATGTTAGTTGCAGGATTATGATCTTTTGATGTAAATATGAGCCACCTGGTTAAATGAAGGGTGAAGGCAGAAAATCCCTCAAGAGAGAGAGAGAGAGAGAGAGAGAGAGAGAGAGAGAGAGAGAGAGAGAGAGAGGGGTTGGTTTCAGTTTGAATATTTTTAGACATGCTCATGGCATGCTATGACTACTTTAGGCCATACTTAAATATCTTGAAAATTACATCATGGATTGCTAAGGAATCTGGTTAAGATTTGTATTTTCCTCAGAGGATGAATCCCACCAACTTTGGCAATAACCTGACTTTTCTTTTAGGATTGCCAGCACATTAAGATTTTGACTTATGCTGTGATGTTTGATACAAACACTCATGGTTCCTTTAGCAATGTATTCTAATGACTTTGGTAATCATTTGACTTTTCCTCTAGTGCCACCATGAGGTTGACTTCTCAGTTCTTTATTGAAATGTCTTAATGGCTATTGGATTTTTGGTTTTGAAACTATAGCTTGTTATTATCTAGTACCATCACCTCATCTAACTTTCGCTTTTGTTCATGGCCAAACAACTGCAAAACGAATCGCATCAGCCTCATCTGTACTTTATGTTCAGTGTTAGTCAACAAATGTTTGCATGTTTACAACCTATTGCCAACAGGGAGAACATGGTAAACATTATACCTGCTAAACATGCTAGCATTATCACTTTAAGCATGTTAGTATGCTAATGTGAGCTTTTGGCTGTATGTTTCTGTGGCCAGTCCTTAGAGATGAAAAGTAACTTAATACATTTACTCCAGCACTGTTATTTAGTAGAATTTTGATGTACTAATTTTGATGTATTTCAATTTGATCCACCTGGGGCAGCTACAACAGTAACGTGCTGCTTGCACACAGAATCAGCAATTCTGATTCTGATGCATTACTATTAATAATCTAAAGATGTCACATAATCACAGGGACCAAACCAGGAACTTTTCTTTTATACTGTAACTACATTTGCTACTAATTCTTATGTACTTAAGTAGGGTTTTTCATGTAGCAATTTAACTTGTAAAAGAGTATTTTTGCATTTTTGTATTTGTACATTTACTTAAGTAAAGGAATGAATACCTTTTCCATCACTGTGGGTTGATGTGTTGTCCAACTGTGTCAAAAATCAAAAGTGTTTATGAATGGGGTTTCTGAAGGTCTTACACTATCCAGCAAGCATTCCTGATGAAGTTTATTTGCCCCTTTACTCTTGTTTTCTTACACAGAGAATTAAAGAAACAATGACATTCAATCTTTTTAAATGTATTTATTTTCACAACAAAATGGAATGAGAGCTTTTATTGATATATTGTACCATGCACAATAAAAGAGCATCAAACTTAAACAAAGGGGTAAAAAAGACTATACATACATAAGTGCAATTAAAAAGAAAAAAGACAGATATTAAGAATAATGCTGACTTATAGTTTAGCTGCATAATTGAGGGAGTAATCATCTCAAATTTCGTATGTAAGTTAAGTGTGAGTTATCAGTGTATGAGTAAAGGTTGTCTCACCAAGACGCTCCCGTTTGCAGCATGTTTCATTGAACTGCAGTCACACCCTGAACAACCAAGTGACACAACATACTGTACAGCTCTCCGCTGGCCGAGGCTAAGGTGGAATGTAACCAAGTACTTTTACTCAAGTACTGTACTTAAATACAATCAGGAAATACAAATGCTTTACTTGAGTATTTACATTTTCTGCAACTTAATACTTCCACTATGTTTCAGAGGGAAATCAACTTTTTACTTCCCTACATTTATTTCACAGCTGTACTTAATAGTTACTTTTCAGATGCATATGTCATACATAAAACATATCATCAGTTTATTATATATAAATTAATTATGTAGATTAGACAAATCAACATGTGTTGAAATTAGCTTTACTATAGCTCTGATCACATGTACTTGTCAGTAAAGCAATATTGCATATTTATAATAATAAAAAAATATATATATTTATAAGATATTACATGGACATATAATTTAAATATGTTCAATAATAACACTATAAATTGGACCATTTCACATTGAGTACTTTTACTTTTGTTACTTTGAGTAATGAAAGTACTTATGTACTTTTACGTGAGTCAAATTTTGAATGCAGGATTTTTTTTATTATTACAGTATATAAAAAAGTATTTATCGTGGTATTGTTACTTTTACTAAGGTAAAAGATCTGAGTACTTCTTCCAGCACAAGGCTGCGAGGTCACAGAGTTGACATTTGAGATGATGATTAATGATTAAATGAATCTTTACATTCAGTTTTCCCATTTAATCTCATTGCTTACAGGTTGGAAACATAGTTTCTTCACACACTGCCTGACAGTATCATCCGAATGGAAATAATGATCAAAAGACTTTTTTCGGTATGATTGGGAAGTTTTTCTTGTTTGTTTATTTAGTTTTTTGCACAGCTTGGTTTTATTAGATCAGGTGTTCAGCATCAAACATCATGTTTACTACATAAATTAAAAAAAATAATGTGAGATAACAAAAACAAAAAAAGATTTTCCTAAATGAGAGAATTATCTTGAATTTAAAGTTACAAATTTTCCAGTTAGTTCTCTGGTGGCAAATTGAATCGTGTTGAACCACAGATACTGGTAGGATGACTGAGTATGACAAACTGCCTCTTGCTGAAGGACACTTCAGCAAGACACATACTTTCCTAACATACTGAAGATAATGGTTTTAAAGGCTGATTATTACACAAAAGGAATAGTACAGTAATTTGATAAAATCAGAAACTGTATGTTTGGACAATCTAATATGCATCTAGTTAGTATCTTGCCATACTCTGTGTTACTTTTCTGCTTTTAGGTGGTGTAACAAATTCACAAGACTAAGCTAGCCTGAACTAACTAGAGAGGATTCATATTGTTTTGTTTTCATCTTTTTTCTTGTTCTTACAAGTTATACACTTTTCTTTCAAAAAATACACATTTCTGATAATCATTATAATTTTAAAAGTTAAAAAGGCATTTTATTTCAAGGCATCTGCAAATGGCTATTTCTGCCTCTAAAGAATCAGCCATCGGATTGTTTAAGCATTATTTCTGAGGATGAACATACAACTCTCAGACTGAAATGTGTTCTGACTAGATTTATGTGAAGGTGTTATAATATCCATAGAAACATTGATATTTTCTCTGAGTATATGGCTGTCATGTTTCTTTCCGAATTGTCACCTATCAAGCTCATGAGCAGGCATGTGCATTGGTTTGTACATGATAAAGTGTCACGTGCTGTAAATGATCAGTTCTCTCTTTTCTACAACCTTCCTACAGCCTAATACTGAGACAGACAGACAGACAGATAGAATTACTACAGTATATTCAAAAATATTCATTGAAGACTTTGCACAAACAGGTTGTCACGACACGTTGCTTTTACAGGGAAAAATATGTGAACACAGTATTACTCATTACTGTTTGCATGCATGTATATGTGACTCCATGGTTAAACCTGCTAATGGGTGTGTTGGGAGCTCCACCTCAGAGGAATGTGAGGTGTGGTTGCCTGTGTTGCCCAACAGAAAGCGGCTCAGCAATCAGTCTGACACCTCCAGCAACCAGCGGCTGCTTAAGCAACAGTCAAGTCCTCTCAACTATACAGGAGTCTGTCTACGTACAGGTGTGCCATTAAGGTGCATTTTCACACCTGTGTAGGTCAGGGTCTGAACCAAAGTTCATCATTTTGATATATTGAATACATTTGATCTGGTTCATTTTGGTTTGTTATTGCTATTTTCGAGTGCACTGTAGAACTTAGCATTGACATATAACATACTTACGTCACTACTTGACATTGTCCCCATGTGCAACAACAGCTCAATTTTGCTTCTTTTCTATTGATTTGTCTTCTAATATTGTTCATAGAGCGATGATACGCTGCTACAATTTACTGTAATGGTATGAAAGTCCAAACCGTCCAAATAGTCTTTTGACACTGCAAAGGAACTGAAGCATTGCTCATTTTGATCTGGCCCAAGACCACCTTCTTTGGTCGGACCACATTTTGGTTGGTTGGTCCAAACCATGGTCTGAGTCACCATTGGGTGCTATTTTGCCACTTTGATTTAGACAAAACTGATAAGAAAATACCAATCACAGTCTGGTGTCTTAGAAGACTTTCCTCACCAATATTAGGTGTTGATCAAAGTTTAAATCTATATGCTCAGATATCCCAGTAAACATTGTATTGTTTAATGACAAAAGTGTCCCTCTGCTCAAAAATGTTTTGCTAATTGCTGCTTCATTTGGATGTTTGAACTAAACTGTAATCTACCTAATAAAAGAAAGTAACTTAAACCTCTTTTTCCACTCTAATGTATTTACCACTTTGAAAATACACCTAAATAAATGCTGCAATATAATAAACATTTTCTATTATTGCGTTGGTTTATTTCCTTGAGATATTAGTTTTGTTTTTGCTGCATTTATATTAAACCTAGATAGATAGATAAAGAGAGAGAGAGAGAGATTAACATCAGAGGGGACAGCATGGAAACCAATTTGGCTCAAGGGCGGTTGACATTCCTGAAATGGTTCAAATTGTTGCATGATGGTGAGAAACTGCTGCACTACATATCCAAAGATGGTTTCACGGAGAGGCAGAGGGAGAGAGTTCACATGCTTCTTAGAACTTTCTCCGTGGAATTCAGCCAAAGAATGTAACTTTGAGCTTGCTCACATCATACGTCCTTCCTCCTTCCTCCCCCAGGTAAAGTGACAAGCATTTCTGTATGCGTCAAATGGCCGTGCGCGCGCTCATTAAGCACGATTCGGGTGTGCGGCAGGTGCAGCCTTTACCCACCCACACGGCAAACTTCTCTCAGACAGGAGCAGCAGCAGCCTCACAGTCGGCCGAAGAGCATTGCAGAGAGGGAGCACTAATAGGTAAGAAGCTGGAACACTTGTTGAATTTGAACCCGACTGCTGCGCCTTTTCATTGCTGTTGTTGACACTTCGAGGCAGAAATCTTGCTCTGCTTTCACTTACAGTGTTGCTACTTCAGAAAGTTCACGACAAGTTTCCTGAACCTGCTGTTCAGGAAAGTGACTTCATTCATGCTGAAATGTTTTTAGAGGTACAGCTGCTGAACAGATAGCCCATCTGCTGTACGTAAAACGAAGAAATGCCAAACGGTATGGGACCCGGAATGAAGGTCGCCACACTTACATGTTTTGTAGATTGTCCCAAACGGAGTTACAAGCAAATATAAAGTGTTTGTATGGCCTACAAACAAAAGTTACTTTGAATACTCTCCCTATCATATGGAGTTGATATTATCAATTAAGCCAAAGCCTTATACAGACAGACAGAAGATAGTATCAAACTATGATAAAAACAAATGGATGGAGATAAAATAACTCTAAGGTTTGATTTAAGTTAGTAATATATAAATTGCTGTAACTACATTCTTTTAAACCAGTTACAAGTACAGTTAAGTTTGATCATGTCACCATAAATCAGTGAACCCGGCTGCCCTCAGTGAATGTATGTGGTTGAATTTGTGACATTGTGCACAAGCTTTCCATTGCACTGGCATGCACAGTGCATATGACAATTGCAGTGAATGTGAATGTGAACTTGAAATCATGGCAATAGTGTGGACAAAAGGATATTTTAAAATGTAAAAAAAACCAACACCATTTACTATAATTTCAGAGTGTGCATCAATTGATCATTTTTAAGTTACATGGGAATATTTTGACTCTAATATCAATGTTGAGTCATTACACACTAAGTAACTTACGTGGAGTAAGTCCACACAGTTTATGTCAGTATGAATCCTCCAGCTTAACATAGTCAATGTTAACTTAACTTGCTTGTAGTCAAAAGTATGTGGACATCTCTGTCCATGTTTTTTTTTTTATTGTTTACTACTCCTTCTCCTGGTGAAAAGAAATGCAACTATATACATTTTTAGAAACTAGTGTGCTTTTAACTCTGTGCCAACATTTCCGACTCCAGTGTGGAAGAACACAGCCCTCCAACCTTAACCATATGCAATACATTTGGGATAAACTAGTAAATCTTTTGGAGAATCTTCTTTCCTTTAAAGGGTCAAAGCTGTGACACGAACATTTACTGCCTGTGATTTCAGAATGGCATACCGTCTCTTGGAATATGGATCTAATGCCTTTTATGTCCCCTTGCTTATGGCCATATACCCATAAACAAATTTTGAGTAAAAAAAATATAGTCTAGCATGAGTAGTTTATAGTATAAATTCCATGAAAATGAAATGCACCATCGAACTACAATTTGCATAGTGTGCAAAGCATTCTGTTCATTTTCTTATAGAGTGCCAAATTACAACACAACTTATTTCAGAACACTAAACATAGTAAAGTCCTTACAACAGAACCTTACAACATTATACAAACAAGCTTAACTATGCAACAATTTTCACGAACAACAGCAGGGAGAAAAAAGTGTTGAGCTAAAATCTTAGCTTTAAGCTATATCTACCTGAAACTGAGAAAATCTTTGCATAAGCATGTTGCAGCCAAGGACAATGAAACTCCTGTTTCTTCTTGCTGATAAAATCTGTTTTGTTTTGAGTTTTCGCCAAATGCTCTCAGTCAAAGGGCGAGTCTCACTGTACTCTGCACTCTGATAAGAGAGCAGCAGAGAGGAAATGTATTTCAGCTGGGTCGATATTTCAGCAGGTAATGCCACTTACACCGGCTCCACGTGGATGTATACACGTAATCATTAATAATTACTTAATTATTAATGAGCAAAATAACAATAATAACAGGCCACGCTGTTTTCACACTCTACCTTTTTACTCTGGGAGGGTTAAAGCCTGCATATGTTTTCATAAAACAGTATGTTGGGCAATAGATTTAATTTAATTTTTTTTACTACAAATAAATACAGTAAGCCAAGTTAACAATACTGAGGAGTCAAATAACTTGGACTTACAAGTTGGCTTCCAAATAGTGTCACTATCTATATTCTTTGGAAAATGTGAGCATTGGTTAGGTCTGTTTGTTGATCCTTTTGTAAAATAATACATGTGATGTCATTTCCAGTCAGTTGTGGCATATGAAGTAGATGGTGAAACTGTTCTAATGCTCCATAAATCAATACTTTTTCAAAGGATTAACAATAAATAAAGGACTAAGTTAGCTTTAACTTTTTGCTTTTGTGTCAGTTAGTGACTATCTGGTACAGAAACAACAACATTCCTCGTCTAAAATCACAGATTTTTATTGTTGTACAGGTTTGAAGTATTTGTACTTTACTGGAGTATTTCCCTTTTGATGCAGCTTTACAACTCTACTCCACCAAATCTTAAAGGTCAATATTTACTCCACTACATCTGTCTGACAGCTTTAGTTACTTTTAAGATTACAGTTTTCATACTTGTTTTATCCAGTGAAAACCACAAATCTTGAAATTTTGTGATTTTTTTTTTTTAAATTATAATTTTACTGTTAAACTGAAAGATTGGATGTTCCTTGAAAAGTTTTCCTATTTCTTACAAGTGCACTTTTTAAGGCCCACTTGGTTTGCTCGAAAAGTTTTACTGTTTCAAGATATGTGGTTCATACAGAACAGAAACAATATAAATATTTGAAATAGGAAGCATAAACAAAATAGGAAGCATAAACTATAGATTAAACTAACATACAGTAGTTCAAATCAGCATAACCTTAAATAATACAGCAGTAAAATGCACATTAATTGAACAGTAATAACAATCAAAAAACCTCATATATGATAGTAAAACATAATAAGTACTAATAATGAGTACTTTTCATACTTTAAGTGCATTTTGCTAATAATAGTTGCACACTTTTAAGAAGCAAGATTGTGAATGTGGGATTTGGAGTATTTTGTGGCATTAGTACTTGTTCCACTGCCTTCAAATGTCTTCTTTTAATATTGTCAATGAACATATGGTGGACTTGTGCAGTTGTGTGTTGAGTCTGCTGACTGTCCCCATGATTTCGTGCTGCGTTCTGCATATAAACGGTTGTGATGCTGTTGTCAAACCGACTTGAAAAGCAAACAGCAGTCAGTCATGCATGTTTAAGTGTCTTCTGAGCTTAGGAGTGCTGACTTAATATCAGCTGTGAGCATCTCTACATATGGCTCTTAACTGTCTGTCTACCTTTCTCCTCTTTATCTCACATTCCATAATTTTCTACTCTAATTACCTTTATCTCCCTCTTTTGTTCTCACGTTCTCATTCTCTTTGTGCACTCTCATATATCTCTTAATTCTCACTATGCTGGTCTCTTTTTCATTCATTTACTTACTTTTGTGCTTTTTTCTTCTTCTCTTTTTTTTTTTTTTTTTTTTTTACATATGTGCACTGCATATTATTAGGTAGGTAGGTAGGTATATACTTTATTAATCCCCGAGGGGAAAAAAAAAAAAAAAAAAAAAAAAATTCCCCTCGGGGATTAATAAAGTATATACTGTACCTACCTACCTACCTAATAATATGCAGTGCACATATGTAAAAAAAAAAAAAAAAAAGTGAAAAAAGAGAAGAAGAAAAAAGCACAAAAGTAAGTAAATGAATGAAAAAGAGACCAGCATAGTGAGAATTATGTTCTTGTAACGTTCAGGAATTCGGTGTCCAGGAGCCCTTATATAGGATTTTAGAACTTTTATTTGGTAAATCTATTTAATTTTTTGCAGAGCAAAAGTTAAGCATTTCGGGGGCCATTTTATACAGATGTTGTATTTTTGTAGCTAGAGAAAACAAAGTTTATTTTGATTTAAAATTCTATTTCTTTGCAATTTTTTTACTCTCATTTTTGTTTTATATATTATTATTTTTCTCTTTTTGAATACTTTTTAATCAAGTCTGCACCTCTTTCTTTAGATTGTGCTCTTTAAGCTCTATCCATATGACATTGACTGATTTGGTCCGGTTTTTGAAATAGTTGTACTGTAGCAGTCACTGACTCAACACTGAGCAAGTGTTTGAAAAAAGATTTCCCTTTATCTCTTTCTTACTCCTTTTTTCTTCTCCTTCTCATGTGTATTTTTTCTTAATCGGTTTCTGTCTTTTCTCATAATTTGCCTCATCTACATTTTTCCAGCAAATCCTCACATTTCTCTTTCAATAGGATCAACCGTTTTACTTCCTTTTGCCTATTTTCTGATGCTTCCTTCACACCACTGTGTTGTCCTTTGGGTTTTTCTTTCCTCAAATCACCTTTTCATAATCTAACAAAAATATCTGTACCTGTTGGCTGAGAAGAGTTTGTGTTGACTGACAACAAAAACAAAAATTGAAACCCTATGATTTTCATTCATACCTCTCTCCCTCTCGCTCTCTCTCTCTCTCTCTCTCTGCTTGTCGCTCTCTCGCTCTCTCTCTCTCCCTGTGTCTCTCTTTAATGTGTTTCAACCAGACTACATTCCTTCCCTTGTCTCTGGCTGGGCAGTTAACCAACCAGACCAACTAGAAAATAGACTTGCTCTCAGTTTCACCCAACTCTCTCTCTCTCTTTGTATGTCTCTTTTTCTTTCTCCTCAGTCTCTCACACAAACTTGCTAAGGAGTCCAGAAATAGAGAAATACTAAAAACCCGCCAAGGTTTTTAATATTTGAAAAATATATAAAAGATGTACTTTTAGGCCCCCTCCCTGGTTTATGGATGGTCCCTCTCTTTTCACATAAATGGCTTTTTGACCCTCCTTTCAAAAAAATGGGCACCACCTTATCCCTGAAGAAGTGGCCAGTGGCCTGCAAGTGGGTGTAGGTGGTGGAGTCCGAACTTGATGAGGTAGCCCTTTTGTGTTGGGCCATCTGCTCTACCAGCGCCTGTTTGGTTTCTTCAATTTCGTATTTCCTGGCACTCTAGAGCATCACCATATTGCTCTGTTTGTGCGGGCGACCCAACTCATGGAGTAGACCAATCTACTTGTTTTGGGATTTGAAATCCATTGAGACAATTTCGTATAACCACATTTACCCAGAACATGCTTAAAATGTAATTTCTCCCTTTCTGCTGCTCTGTCAGTGGTGATGCTGTTGCTGAGTACATACAGTGGTGCAAATATTTGTTGATTACGTACTGATTAGTATGTAAGGAAGGGGTAGGGGGAATGAGCTGTCCAAGCTAATAAACCTGCTAACTGATAGTTTGACCTTTAAGTATCACCATTGTTGTAAAGGTTGTGTACATTCTCTGCAGCCATTGTATAAAGTCCAGGCTTTGATTTGTACAGTATTTTACATTGGCCGATTATAACGAGGGTTTTTTGTTTTTGAGTATCAAATGGAATTTTTCACTTTTAAAAGCTTAGACTGTTTTTCTGGTCTTCAAGAATTGAAAGTGCTGTTTTTGTTTTTTAGGTTGAAGATCAGAATCAGGTTAAGCTTAGGTCTACATTAGTCTTATCCTTGAGACATGCGTAAGGCTCTCCATAGAAAAGCTTGGAGAAGCAGCTGTGTGGATATGATAAGGTCAACCAGATGTACATTTGCCAAATTAAATACTCCATCCACATCTCTAAAATATTTTTTTTTTTAAAGCGTAACAAATCATAAACATGGTTTACTTAAAATTTTATTGGACAAGTTTTAGATAGAGATTGATAGTTTAACATCAGTGTTTTTTAAGACTACTCTACACCCACATTGCATGTTGGCCTGAATCCTTTTTGAATGAAAGGGGTTTCAGGTGACTATGGTCAGATAATTTTTTGTTTCTTCTTTTGTCATGGAAGATAGAATAAACCAAATCAAACATCAAATCCGATCGTTTTTCACATCCTCTTTGGGAACTTGAACATTTGGTGCTCAAAGCGTCAACACAAACAAAACATTGAAAGTGACTAAGACCTGTAAGGGGAGCTACGTCTCACAACGCCATTTGGAACAGTCTCAAAGTGCATGAGACAATTGTAAATTATACTAAAGTATGTGTGTGTGAGAAACTTTATTAAGGTGATAAATTATGTTATTGTTTTTAGAAAACTTCCTCTTTGTGTGTGTGTGTGTGTGTGTGTGTGTGTGTGTGTGTGTGTGTGTGTGTGTGTGTGTGTGTGTGTGTGTGTGTGTGTGTGCGTGTGCGTGTGCGTGTGCTCGTGTGAGTTTTTGGAAACCTCCATTACCTCAACATTTAGCTATGTCATAAAAGTACAATGATGATCTCAACACTCACAAACACACTTGATGTCAAAACTATGGTGACAGGTTGCACCCTCTCATCAAGGGGCTGTACATATACAGTATATTCACACAGGTATATGAAAACACAATTCTGTATTTTATCTATTGTTGCATGTTGAAATAAATTGCTGATACTTCATTGATCTTTTTTTTGTTCAGCATCTCCAAAAGTAATTCCTCAATACACCAAATAAAGACATTTAAAATGCAGACAGTCAATGTATACAGTAAATACGTTGGATCTGCTGATGTAAATTATTATCAATCAGGGATACTTATTTAGGGGATCAGATTTGTGCACAAGTCGGGGAAATGTTCCCACAATGAAAAGAGGAGTGTATTGTCATATTGCAGCATACTCCCGTGGCTGTGTGATGAGTTTTTGTTCAGGGTGTTGTCTGTCTGTTAGCTGTCAGGATGTTTTCAAAGGAGAAAAGTATCTCTGTGTTTGCTGTTATTATTCCTCAAGCTACACCTCTGTCCCTTTCATGTTTGCAGAAGTGATTGCACATGTCCCCCAGCCTGCCTGAGACATACAGTAGATACCTGTACCACGAAAACCATTATATCTTCTGTTTGTGTAGCTTAGAAAGGAAACATACTTACTTTGTATAAAACTATTTCTTATTTATTTTCCTAAAGACACTTAGATTGACCAAATGAAGCTTTAAGCACTTGTTCAAAGGGATTTTCCTCTAATTCATAATAAACCCAAAATAAGTCAAATAAAGTACATTGGGTGATCAAAATTATTAATTGGCAAAATAATAACAAAATTGCCTTCACATTTTGTCAATAGATATGTTATATCTCTGGATTGATGTATGCAGAGGTCACTGGTGTGGCATATGTAAAATGTAACATAAGAATCTAGAATTGCTTCCTGCCATTGGTCAAATATGGTTGAATATAGCCTTTTGGGTGGGCGGGGCATTCTCAGTGATTTCTTCTGTTAATATTTCTGGGTGTCGGTTGGATGATTTGAGGCAGGAACGCACTTGTCACTTCAAAACAGTTCAAGTATTTAGCCTATGCTGCCTCTATGGTTTAGAACAAGCCACCTTTTGTTAATTTGTCATTTCCATTACAGTATTAGCAAATGTCAAGTCGTCTGGTATGTGGAACACCCTGAAGTGGCATCTCATGCCTATCAATCATTAACACAATGGACTATGAAAAAGAGAGGAAACTTTTCATAAACTGCTAAAAGGTCTTTCTGTTCTGTTCATTAATTTCTGTGGTAGTGGCAATTAAAGTATAACAGTAAAAGTCCTGATTTGGTCCCCCTGACTGATATATTATGACATTGTTAGATTATTAACAGTGAAACATCACTAAACTGCATGTTACCATTGTAGTTGCTGCAAGTGAAGTTTTTTTTTTTTTTTAAACAGGTAAGGCAGATAAATCTAAGGAGTTGGCAGATGATTACTGGGAGATGAAATTAGAAAAAAAACAATGTTCTGACAGACAAATCTGTTTTTCAGTTTTGGAATTTTCATCTGGTCTTTCATTTTTGTTGAGCTACTGAATCCTTTTAACATTTATTGAAATGAAATCATGAGATGTCTAGAGGGCAAACCATGAAATAACTGAAATAGCAGAGTTGAAGTATAAAGTAAAAGATAAGTGAAATACTCAGGCAAAGTACAAGTATCTCAAAATTGTACTGCAGTTAAGTAATGGACGGGTGGCTAACAAAAACACACAATGAACCGACCACCAGAGTCGTTCATATAGTCTGGGGAGGTGATCAGGGAGATGCAGCACACCTGCAGGTGGTGATCAGGGATGAGTGGCTGCATCTGCTGGGACCAGTGAGGGGCGTGGCCACAGGAGGTGAGTGGCGTGGCCACAGGCAAAGACAGGGGACACAGGAGGAGAGGTGATCGGGGGCAAAATGGAGGACAAAACTGAACTCCTGACAGACACTTGCTATAAATGAACACAATAAAGGGATAGTTGCTGGATAGAATTCTACGTACCAATTCAATTGGTGAATTGGAGTTTGACATGCTGTAACTGCAACTATGATGGTTTGCTTATGTGCATAGAATGTGTGAGCACAGAATCACACAAAATAATGAGCTCAAAATCATCAGTGTGAGGCGCTGGAGTCAATGCTGGCAGTGTGCTTCCCTTTTCATCTGAAAAAGGCTGAGCGTTAGTAGGCCCTCAGTGTGCTGTCATTTTACAGAATGGATTTTACTGTACAGTGAATTCTTAGCATTGTCCTGGGATCAATCAACAGAATGTTAAGCTGATAGGCTTAAGGCTTCTATTGCTCATCACAGTGGACTTTAGTGTTACCGTGCCGCCTACTATGATTTATCACAGAGGCATGATGAGGATAAACCTCAAAACACGATCTGTTGCAGCTAGCATTTTCTCATGATTATTTTTTTATTGGGCAGATTTGATATTCATGTAACTGAATGTGACATGATGTCACAACCTGCCACTAAACAGTGAATCATGGGAAAGTAGGAAGGAGGACAGAGATGGTAGGTATGTTAGGAATGAGGGTGTGAGCCTTGTATCAAGGTAACAAACACACATGCAAACCTGTTTCAAATGGTACTATTACGATCTAGCAAACATTGTACACTGCGAGAGCTTCTTGTTAAACTCTGGCATGTTTTTTTAAGCTCTATATAGTGTGGTTTTACATAATTCACATCTCAGTTTTTGATCAAGGATTGTATGGAAAAAACTTTTATCGAGGTTTTGATTATCTTTCCGTGAGAATTTGTAACTTGAAATATCACAAACGATAAACAATTAAACATACATTAAACTTAGGTTTTGCCATTACAACCTTTCCTGATCTGGAAAAAGCAGCAGTTTATCATGGCAAATTTTGGCTCATCTCAGCATTTAAGATTTGAGGATTCTTCTCTTGTGCTTCTGTTACAGCGTGTCAGCATGCACCATTAGCTTGCAACTGTCAGTTGCTGCCACAGTGGTTGCTGTTTAGCAAAATTTAGTTTATCACTTACTGACGTATATTTTTTGTCATTGTAATTTCTTTTCTCCAATGTGAAAGGAATTTTGTGTTTTCGTCATATTTTGAAATTTGTGACTGCAACAAACTGACATACTGTATAATATAACTAAAGCTTCCCATTTTGTTTTTGCATCTAAAGATATAACTTTTTTTTTTCCCATTTCCTCACCATTTCCAAAGCTCAATTATCCACCTTAACATAATGTTCAGGACAAATGGTTTAGGTTTTAAGGTCATGAGTGTGTTTTGGAGCCCATTTTCTGTATCTTGTAATTTCTCCCGCTAATGGACACCTGAGAGTCCTAATTATTCATCTACATCATTTAGAAGCTGCTTCAGAGCTTCTCCTGGAAAGCGTCTTTGTGCATTTTTGCATTTTACGGCTCCTTGTGTTTTTTTCTTCCAAGTTTTTAATGAGTGTTGTTTTGCATTATGCAGTACCTCCAGGCTTCAATTTGGCATCTGGGAAAGTTGGCTTGACTCCAAGACTGTGGTCATCCAGTGCTTATTACTCATTAAGCCTCATCGTAGGGCCGAGTGGGTGCAGGCTGGTTGGGTGCTGGGTGGGAGTTGCAGTGCTTGGAGAGTTGATGTTGTTGTTGTTTTTGTCGATGTTCTAGTTTTGAAACTGAACTGTGAGATGAGAAAGTAAATGAGTTTGAATGAAAGTCTTTGTACTCTGCTGGCTTTTTTTTTTTACACATTATGGCTGTGCAGTTGGTAAAATACTTAAAATGAGCATGGTTTTTGCCTCAATGGTTAATTCATAATATTAAGTGTTTTTGTTGGTTTCATAAATGAATAAATAAAGAGTGAAATTTACTTTACATAATTTGACATTATGATTAACAAATAATGATTGTTGCAAGAGTAAAACTGCTTGGTCATGCTTAGATAATAAAAATAAAAAAAATCCACAAAGCTCTAACTGTTGGTTGGAATAAGAACATGTGCATGATTTTGTCCTTATGCATGCAAATCAAATGAATGACACATTCATCTACCACCAAACCTCCATGCCATGTTAAATGTCATATGGAATGGATAACACAGCATCCTAGTCTTTGTAGCACGAAATTGTTTTTTTTAGCTTCAGAAGTGGATGTTTCCCAATGTAAGGCATCCATATTAGTTTGTCTTTTCAGGCACTTCTGCATCACGAAGCACCACGTGGGATTGATATGCCACCACATGGTCTAGTTATGTTTGGGTAACAAAATTGAATTGGTTGAAGTTAACTTGTCAACCATGGGGGTTGTGCACAAAAAGTAATTGGTAGTTTTAGCTAACGCAACTGGTTACTGCACTGATAATACTAAAACGTGTATTATTGTATTGTTGTATAAAGGCATTATATTTAAAGAGGATTGTCTGAAGTCATGAAATTAGTGTATTTAAATTGTTAACAGTTAACCCATTTTTAATTAGAAAAGGTTGAAAGCTTCTTGTCTGTTGGACTGCAATGACTACTGTTTTGCAATGTATGCACTCTTATTGCAAAATAAGGAATTGCTATTGCTGTCGTATCTATTTTGTCAATAATTTGATGATATTTTGGGGGTATTTCTCATTATGACATGCCATGTGCAATTTGGTTCATACATACGCCGATACCATTTAAAATACAGTAGCAGACTTTTCACTCTGCCTGTGTTTGGGCTGGTCAGAAGTCGCTTTATGTTCATTCAAAACATTTTTGGGCATATTTGAGTAGTGAGATATTATAGTAAAATGAAATTCATTACATAAAGTATATAATGTTATATCAATTACTAAAATACCCTAAATAGATGATAATGAGCCATAAACAGCCGAGGTCTGCAATATTACCAAATATTACTAAATTCAAGCCACATACATAGGCTTTTACAGATGGTCTGAAAGAAATAACCATGTTCAGTTATTGCAATAGGACTACAGTATAATTAGATAAGAGGCTACATTGATTATGTCATGAAAATGAAAGCACCTGCATGTTTAACCCCTACAAATGCTGTAGTATACCTCACAGTTCTTCAGTTTTTTCTGAGACTCCATCACATCCATTACTCACTACTTTCTGTAACTCTCATGTTTAATGTTTGGTATCATGAATCACTTTCTCTTATCCATCATCTTCTCCATGGTCAATTTTACCATGTAGTGGTTCTGTTGGTAAAAATACAGTTCAGTTTTATTGTTAAAAGGAGTTTGCATGCATTTTGCACGTGGTATACTTTCTGGTGCAAGTCAACCAGAGTCACACAGACTTAAAGATATGCTATACATGTATTTCTTCATTCACCCATGTCTATCCAGCATGGTGTTCCAATCTTGTGGTGAAACAATCCTCAGTGCAGCATTGCAAGATTCAGTGCGTGAATATAAGGGTCTGGCTACACTCTAATGAGGATTGTTTCCAGTCGTTGCAGTCTAATGGCAGTAGACCTCGGGTTAATTTTTAAACTACTGGATCAGCCTTAAACCAGTTAGCATTGACCACCATATACGGTATGTTGTGCACTGAAACTCATCTACTGCCACTGCTGTTGGAACGACTTCTACATCATCACACTTGGCCATGCCCAGAGGTCACTTATTGGTCCACCTTTCAGAGTGGCTGAGCAAACCTTAATGTGAACAGAGATTCCGGACTATAATCACAACAAACATTGAAGCTGAGCAACAGTTGGGCGTGGCCAGGTTGATGTAACACATCCATGTATGCAGCCAACCAGTTTAGTGCGAACAGAATCTAATTCACATGTTCTGCCTGTGTCTGTTTTGAACTATATCCAGTCCTTTGAAAAGAAAGTCATTATTATTCCCATGACTGTAAAAGGCCACTTGTCACAAAAACATTAACATATTAATTATTTTTTAGACAAAATGCTGTTCTTTTTATGGTGAGGACAGTTCTGCATTCAACAGGACACAAGACTGTTTTATTTCACTGTATACCTATCTGTGATTGCCTCTTTCCCTCTGCATGTTTATCTGTTTACAAGTCTACCTCCTATGTCTTTGTGTTATTCTACCTACCTCTCTTCCTGTCTGTCTGACAAATGACACGTCACAGGCGTTTTATAACTTCTTTTGGGCAAGTCCTTGAGAGGAGAATATCATATGTAGGTTACAAACCCAGCCCTCCACACCTGTGTGTGTGTGTGTGTGTGTGTGTGTGTGTGTGTGTGTGTGTGTGTGTGTGTGTGTGTGTGTGTGTGTGTGTGTGTGTGTGTGTGTGTGTGCGTGCGTGTGTCTGTGTGTGTGTGTTGCGGTTGGGTGGTGGTGAGAGCGCTACTGTGCCTAACCCTAACACAACCCTTGGTAATACCTGTATAAAATAAAAACATAACATTAATCAGTCTACCGTAGATGGTGCATGACGGAGGAAGTGTTCTTAACAGAATACATCTGACATAAATCTTTAGCACAGTTTACTAGCATCAAATTCAACACATTTGCTGTGTGAATGTTTTTTAATGAACAGGGGATTTTTCTTTTTTTCTTCTGTTCAACACGGCTAATAATAGTGCAGAGAGATAACTGATCTTGAACTCATGTAATTGTTAAATACAGAAGAACTGGTTCGGGCCTGCTTCAATTATAAGAGGAGGGGCAATGAGGGAGAAAAAGCAAATACAGGATAATTGCTTGTTCACATCATTAGGTGCAGGGAAACTGGTTAGATTGTTTCATATTGTTAGTGTGTTTATTAGCGAGAAACAGAGAGCTGTGTGTCATTGTAGTCTGCACGCTGCACAGTCCAGTTTGGATTAGGCCTGGGATGAATTAATCCATATAGGATCAATTTCAAAACACTGACACAATGTGTACTCAATGTAGACTTTAAAAAAGTAAAGTATAAATTATTTAGTTAGTTTCAATGTTATATTTAATACTCACAAGTATAACACAAATCAAATGGAAGATGCATTATCAAAGTACAATGTATTCATCACTAACTTAATTTAGCCTTTAAAACCAGCACTAAAATTTCATATTTGCAGAGAGAAAGTAAAGTCACCTTTCTCTCTCTTTGTCAACAGCATAAATACAGCCATCTTGATTAAAAAAAATGTTTTACATTGAAATGTCAGTGGACAAACTGAGCTTGGGTTTTGTGTTTTTGTTTGCTTGATTGATACGTTGAGTATCAGCAGAGAAGTTGCAAGTCCTAGATTTGGAAAAAAAGCCAATTAAAACATTGACAAGATTAATAAAATATTAACTTTCTGTCGAAGCTTTCAATGCTAAACCTGCTAGCATGCAACAGCTGATGTAACTTAAGCTGCAGAACTTTCCCTCTGGGAGGGCGAGTACATAGACGGATTACTAACAGCGATGGTTTAAATCCCAAATGGAACATTGTGGACCAAACACTTTGGGACAAAGTCCTTTACCCCTAAAAGAGAAGGTTATCCCAGTTTGCTGTGGAAGAACTTGACTGGCCTACACACAGCTTCTGACCTTAACCCCAGCTAACACGGGTGTAAACTGGAACACCTTATATCAGACAGACTTTAGACTTATCAACCAACCAAAAGTGGTGGTTGAATGGGAGAGAGGTTCCGAAATCCAACAGCCTGAGACCCGAGAAGTGGAGGCAGTAAGTACCCACGGAGGTGTTTTCTCCACCAAAGAGCTGTTGTAGCACAGGTGCTTAACTGAACCTTTGTTTTTATATGTTTTGGGTGATACTAGAACGTAGTTGACATGTAGCTAGTTTCCACTTAGCCTAGTAAAAACTTATATGGGAAGGAACAGGCTCTACCTGTTGCTCTTACATTAATCATAATAAACACATAGTCCTTTACACTGCTACCAGCCAGCAGCAAAGATCCACATATAAGTAGGACATATAACATTTTAGATTTTATCATAGAAAAACTGAGGAACAAACTGCAGTCAGCTGTATTTTCATATAATGTGTTGCTAAAAAATCTTCTCCTTTGGGGCATTGTTGAGCACAGAGCCCGGGAGTGGCCAAAGAGAGAAAAAAAAATTAAATTGTACGCACAAAATACTAAATCGAGGCCACGAGATACTAAATCGTGTGCACCAAATAGCATTTCGTTGCCATGTTTTAATTCATTGGTTCGCAGGTTTTAAATAATTTGTGTGTACGAGATACATTTATATATGGAGAGACAGCAAAGCACAACAGGCTTTCTCCTATCAGTATGAAGAGAGAAGTACTGCCCCTGCTTCAACTGTCATTGACCATCTATAAAGTCAATAGCAGCCAGTCTGACTAAGAACTCGGTTTACTAAGGACAGCTGTAATGCAAGGGATGCAAATGATTATTGTTAGTAAAAGTAAATAACGAAGATATTGAGAGCTTGTGGATTATATCGTTGCCAATATGCTAACTTTGATGATGCTATCAAATTTATAGATGGTCATCTGCCAATTGAGGCAGGTGCAGTGCGCTTAGAGAAGAAAACCTCTTATGCTGCCCTGTCTCTGTATATATAAACTTATCTCGTGCACACGATAGAGTAAATCGTGGCCTCCATTTAGTATGTTGTGGCCTCAGTTTAGTATTTCGTGCGCACAATTTACTTTTCTTTTTTCTCTCTGTGGCCACTGCTGGGCTCCGAAGTTGAGGCTCCCTGCAGCTATGAAAAAGTAAAATAGTTAAATAACCATATTAGTTTTCATTGTTAACTATTTTCAAAGAGAAACTATTTTTAGAAAACAGTTCTATTTCATCTGAAACTTCACTTTTAAAACAGTGGAATAAAAAGAATCAGTAACTTCAAATAAACCAAACTGGAAATTTACTCACTTGACATTTGTGTAAATTCTGTAATTCTTGGTTAACATAGGCGAGTAGTTAAAAGTTATTTTCACCATGATGAAACATTCGTGGTCAGTAAATGCCAGGCATCTTCTACCCTTCACTCCCAGTTTAAAGCTCCTGGTGGTTCAAAGTGCAGCAGCACTCAAGGTGACATACCACAGCTGTGAGTCATCAGCAAGGCGTGCTGCGTGGGGGAGTTTTCCTTCTCCACAGATCTGTTTGCCGAGTAAGTTATCATGACAGTCCATGTTCACAGACCTCTGACATTTGATCTGCTAAACTGTCTGCTGTCTTGCTATCTGCTATACAGATAGAAAGAGTGTGTGATCTTCTTGATTTATTACAGGCTTTAAAAAACATGAACAAAACTCTTTTTTTTAAATTAATAAAAAGTCTGGTTTCACAACACAATCCACACTTGTTTATTTCCGAGAAAACCAAAACAATGAGTCTGCATTGACATACAGAATGAAGACAGACTATATAAATGAGAAAGATAATTAATGGGGATTTAGAACTTCTTGCAGGTGTATAGAAGTGCCTTTGAGAGTTTTTAAGAAAGGGAAAGTAACTATCTTATCAGTACAATTTGACTTTCTCCACTGGGGTTTGATTAGATCTGAGAGGAGTTACTTTAAAGTGTCGACCTAATTTAGACACAATAAAAAAATTAAAAAAAATTAAATTCATGAGCAGCACTGCATTGCACAGTAATTGGTTGGTTGGATTACTGATATTCAGAAAGTGTTCCCCTTATCTTTAAGCTTTCACTTTATTAGTGCCTGAAATATGAAAAAAAAAATCTATAAAAAAGAGCTGATTGTGAAAGATATCTGTAATATTGACCTACCTTTGGAAAATTACAATAAAATTTGCTGCTTTAGGACTTTTTTTTCTTAGCCTTTTTTGGCTCAGTTTTGGCTTTACAGCACATTTATGGTCATAGTTACTACAACAAAATGGCAAAAGATTACCACAAAGAGATACAAAATTATTAAGTGGACACAAACCCGACTCTAAATGGAATGGCAATGTTGGTCAGTGGCAGCAGGCAGCTGCTTACTAACATCTTAGCCAGAACAGTTTTAGGTAATAAAAAGGACCTTTCCTCTACCTTCACGATATCTAAACTTTTAACATTACATGAATGTAATGTGTCACTTTCTCTGGAATAAGCTGATTTGATTCCTTGTCATCAAAGAATGAACAAATATGATTTTTATGCTACTCTCAGGGTAAAACTACTGGTAATGGTCAAAGAAAAGGTGAAGTCATCACAATGTTGTTATTTCTGTCCAGCACCTTTTGTACTGTGGAGTGCAATGACCGTAGCAACATCTGTTTTTAGATTTTTCATCTCATACTAAATCTTACCTAAGTAGGTTACACGGGTTTGTAACCTACTTAGGTAAGATTTAGTATGAGATGAAAACAACAGCATGTGTGTGTGTGTGTGTGTGTGTGTGTGTGTGTGTGTGTGTGTGTGTGTGTGTGTGTGTGTGTTATAAAGAGACAGAAAACAAGTCAGCAAAAAGGGAGAGAGAACTGCAGATGTGCAGGGAGGCTCTGCCATCTTCATACCTGTGTATCAAGGTGTGTTTGATATGGCGAACTGCCACAGTCATCAGGCCCCACCCAGGCACACCCTGGGGTGTGAATTCAGACTTGGAGGAAGAAGGCTTGAACTCTGTTTAATCATAGGTTATTTAGTCTTAGCACTGACTGAAATGATCTTTATAACTGTGGGTTGCCACACTTAAATTTATTTTTGTCTTATTTTGTTAATGATGAGTTTTGTTTTTTCTATTAGTAGAGTAAAATGCTATTTTTTGTTATGCTTTTTTGTTTAAATTTTTTTTTTTTTTAGATAGGATGTGAATATATCTCCATATTTACATCCAATCAATACATACTTAATGTCTGGTTTGATTGACATGCCTAGGAGGGTACACTTCTGGCTGCAAAAAAAGACAAGATAATGACGGCCAAAATGCCAGACTGCAGGTTTCAAAATGTCAGTTCACAAACCAATTGTCACGGTGGGTTGATATGAAAAGCTAATTCTAAAATAATTAAAACACAACTATTCTTACCTTTAGGTGATTATACACTAATGAAAACATAATCAGGAATAATATTTTCCATTTGTGCCCATAGATCCATATAAATCTTACACACTAAACCTTTAAGACTGGGGTCTCTAACTTGTAGCTCGTGTCTTTCACTGAGTTACTGAGAGATCAAAGTTACATGGCAGGTAAGCTGAATGCTGTGATTTTTCAAATTAAAAGCCCTCCAGTTTCACAGAGGGTCAAGCAATGTACCAGATTTTGACCTAAACATGTTTCTTTCAGGATGGGTAGAGGATCCCAACCAAAGGGGAAACACTGGATTTCCCTTGTTAAATCTTGTATTAGAACGCTTTGACACTTTTCAAACCAGTTTAATTATTTTGCTATTTTGGAGCTAGAAGTGACCATATTTACACGATTGGGTAGGAGCAAGTGGTGGATCTGACTCAATCTGATTGGTAACCTGTGGCATCCCACTTAAAGGAAACCTGACTGCACCACCGGCCTCTGTCAATCAAAAAGACACGCCCACAAACATAGCGTTTTTTGAGGCCTAATGTCTAATTAATGATGGTATATTATTAAAGATGGACTGCCAGATGACACCATTATAACCTATAGAAAAAATGTATTGACTTTGTTTTTCATGAGAGAAATTGAATTGGAATCTGTGGATCCAAAGCCTTTTTGGAGCCAACCCTAGCACTTACACATTGGCCTAATTTTTCCGACTGGAAGCTATGTCCAATTTTATGTGTAATCCGGGTTCAATGAGCTCAACTGTCATTGCACAACTCTCCAGGAAGGAGAGCTGGAAGAAACCAAACAACTTAAACAAAAAGGGGGGGCTGTGTGTACCAGTAAAACATATACATATGTTTATATGTTTATATACAGAATCTTTTTTGCGAAATGCTATTTAAAAGACTTATTTTGAAAATGGAATTTAACAGTTTTCTGACGGGGTGTGTGCCTCCTTGGGAGACATTGTTTATTCATATATTTCCTTAATCCTGTTTGATTTGTTTTAGTTTAATGTGGTGTTCATCTAGTTTAGTTTTGAGCAGTTTAGTGCAACTTTTCCAACTAATCAAACTTGCAAACATACTGTGTTTTGTTATCTCTGTCTCTCCGTCTCTCTTTCACTCTCACTCACTTGCACTCTCACACACACAAATATGAGGCTGAGGAGTTGAACAATCTGGAACACAATCCTTGACAAACTCTGGCCGAATATTAACTGACCATCCCACATTCACTCTCCCCCAACCCCCTTCCTCGATAGTTCTCGGGATTGTGGGAGGTTGTAGTTAGGGTCATCTCCATGAACACAGTAGTGCAGCCCACCCACTAACACACATCCACATACAAACAGACACAGAAAAAAACCCTGTGGTCTGAGCTTAGTCAGGAAATGAGTTTGAGTCTGTCATCATGAACAAGTCTCTCTCTCCTGCAGTAAGTATTTTAGAAATATCTTAAAGCTCTGATGCGAAATGTCATAACGGTTTGTACTTTAAAACTTTACTGCTGAGACGGTGAGCTTGGTTACAATACTCTAGATGGTTAGCTGAAGATGGTCTGTTAGAAGTGAATTTAAAATTCACTTCTCAGCAGTTTGCTGAGCTTGGAGTATTTAAGGTTTTAGCATTGATGAATTGACCTAATTTGATCTTTTTAATGTAGGTTATTAAATAATATAAAGCAAAGTTGGTCTGCCTAATTTTGTTATTTCAAAAAGGGATTTTACATGCATCAATTGACACCTGATTTATGCTTCGATCCAGTCAGAAAATATGTGAAATGTGATGCAAGGAGTATTGCATGCTAGCTATCTTTTTAAATGTTGTTACGGTCGCAACGGTTGCATTTTTAGTATTGATGAAATGGCAAAACCATAAAAAAAACCAAAAAAACCCCGAGAGGCTTCAAGAATTTGTACTCACTCATAGATTCTTCAGCGGAATACCCAGGTTTGTGTTTTCTAGAGCAGTAGCCGTCGTTTAGAGGAGTTAAAGTTGAAGCTAAGTTGAAGGTGACAACTTCTGCTATCCAGAGTCAAGCTGAGAAGGGCAAGTTCACACTGCTGCAACTTTTTCATGCAACATTGTCACCTGCATATTCCTCTGATCACAGTTCTGCTATGTCACCTGTGTGCTGCGTCCTTTGCATGGCTTCATATCCCACTGAAAGCGTTTTGTCTGACCTGCTTCCTGATTTGGTCATGTTTCCTTGATTTTTGTGCTTCTACTATGGGTAAACGTTTCTTTTTTGTCCTTTTTGTGATTATTGTTGTCATTTCCTATTTTGTGTTGCAGCCTACAGACAAAGACAAAAGCTTGCTGTGTTTTAGTGATTAAAAAAACATTTGTCCTCCTATTTATTGAAAGACTGTGGGGTAGATGGTGATGTTGTGATGTGTTTTACGATCGGGAGTTTGCACATGGGCGTATTATTTTGAAAATTGATCAGATTCTCTTTCTGACCGACTTCCTGCCTTCTTTTAGCCTCTGAGTGGCTTCTGTCAAAAATATACTTGCCGCCTATATTTAGAGCATTAGAGCGGTAACCTGTTCTGGGCTGCCAGTGGAAAATGACTTAAGACAGTTTTGTCTTGTCGCAAATCTGGTCTTAACTGGGTTTTCATTCTCTGCTAGCCCATAAGTATTTTCTGGGGGGGGCTAAAATTAGTCTTAGTCAGCAACATTTTCCTTAGGATTGAGAAAATTATCCAGTTTTTTCAGCATAAAGCCTCCGCAAGGTAAACTCAGCTTTTAAGTTGTAGTGTTCGGTTTATGAAGTGCCTAAAGTTGATCTTTTTAAAGCAAATGTTGTGGAACAATTACCCATAGATTAGCTACACCTAGCCTTTTTAAACCAAAGTACTAAGACATTTAGCTTGTTTTGCCAATTTTAGCACCTTTGGTACATTGACAATTTTTAAGTTCCTGTTATTTTGTTGTAGTTACCAGGAATTAGAAAACACGCACACACGATTACAATGAATTACAGTATTTGTATTGCTACAATTACGTCTGTTTTCTTTATTTCAATTTCAGTGTCGACAATGGGAAGTTTTATTAATTTGACAGTACAGTCCTATCTCTACATTTAAATAATACTAATTTGTTTCACCACTTATATTTTGCTCGAGAAGGTAATTCGGAAAACATATCAGCATTATATCAACATAATTTCTAGCAGAGAAGGTTAGACAATAATGAGGAGACAATTATGTCATCCCACATTCAACAGTCACTCTTTTACTTTATAATTACCCTTTCTGAAATGAAAAGAACTTTGTTGGGTCCACTGACTCACACACTCCTGAAATACTGTATGTTGAAACTTTTTTTTGGTCCTGCTTCCATTCATCCTTTCAACAACTAATAATTCTTTGCTGCCCCTTTAAGCTCCTGTCGGTATATCTTTCTCAGAGGGATTAAAACAAAATGGACTTAATCAGACAACACAGACTCAGCGTGTCGCAAACACCCAGCCCACTCATGTTAAGAATGCATCCACTCATATAGTGAGGAAAGGAATTAATTGCCTGCTGTCCATCTGTAGTTTTTATGTACAGTATGTATGAAGACTGATCTTCTCCTAAAACATAAATGAGTCATCCAGGTTCGCTGTTTCAGCTCAGTCTGACAATGGCTCTCTGTACTGGGTTTCAAGCAGTGGAGGGTGGGAGGCTTCCATAAAGTGAGAGTCTGCTTAATAGGCAAAGTTGTAATTTGTTGTAAAACCTTTTAATTTATCATGTTCTTTGATAGAACAGTATCACACTTATCTGGTGTCATGCTAGTGAGCACTTTGATATTGATCTGAAAAGTCAGCATTTCCATTGGAGATTTTAGAATTTTGTGTTGCTATGCTTGTCATTGAGCTACAGATTTGAATTCCCACAGAGAGGGTAATCCATCACAATAAAATCCAGCTGAGGGTCAGGTTTTTACTGCTTCCTGTCACTCACCTGACAAGCTGACAGGTAGCGATATGACAGTCTCCTCCAGGACACAATCCCTCCCAAGAACACTTGACAAACTGCACTGTCACTAAATGTGGTTTTATTTACATGGGTGGGGAATCTACTAGTTGGCACGGAAGTTAATTTCAAGACTTTTGTCTCTTCTGTTTCTTTTGGTTATAATCATTTGACTTGAAAAAATATCCCTAATGATGTCACCAGAATTGGTCTGGATTTGGTTTAAGTAATGACATTTTGAACATCCTGTCTTTTAATGTATTTGAAGCCTGTGTGAAGTTCAAATTTGAAGTTTCAGCGTTCAGTCTGGAGGGCAGGATTCACTGCATTTCAACTTCTCTCTCTCTCCCATCATTCCTGTCTCTCCTTTCCACACAGATGAACAAAATGTGCTGCTGCAGAATAACAGGAGCATGTTTTGCTAATTGGGTATTGATTCTAATCCTGGCCTGACAATGGCATCTAGACATTCAGGCAAAACAATTCGCAGAATGTGCTTCAGGTGAAAGACATTCTGAGGATAAAGTGCACAGATAGAGTACAGATTTATTATATTTTTTGTAAATATTTTATAAGATGTTTTCACACTATCAGCAGCCAAAACTCTCAGACTCTCAGTGGTATTTGGTTGCAAAAGCTGCTGGTTGTGAAACATAAGGGATATTTGTTGTTTGAGGGTTCCTGTGATGAAAGGTGATAAAAATACTATGTCTCTCTCTTTCCTTCTCTGAAGTCTTCAGATTTTGAGAGAAACAAAGAGGACTCCCCTGTTTGGCTGGACAAACCACGGCAGCTGATAGAGGACACAGTTCACATCCTACTTTCGCCCACCACTGACGACCGGCAGGTAAATCACAGGAAAAATTACACTTGCCAAACACTCGCAAATGTTTTAAATTCTAATCAGACAACATCAATTGAACACCTTTTAACTTTAAGAAATGAAGTTTACAAAATTTAATTTGCAAATCAAATGCAAGAAACAAATGATTTTGCATTGCATGGATAAAGCGCAAGGTGACGGTTACTATGTTGCAAAATGTAAGCAAGAAAAAAAACTTAAAATTACAAGCATCGAAGTTTGCAGTATGTAGAGAATATGAATCCTATTAAACGGTGAGTCACACTGCAAGTAGAAAACATTTTAAATTGGAGATGTTATTTCAGGTTAAATCTCTTCAGATTTGACTGAAGGTCAACATAAACTGTTTGAGTGCAGCTTCACTGGAATCTGAAACATGACGCCTCTCGTAAAAAACACTCAGATGATTGTAACCAGTGGAGCACAGGCATTGAGTGTCATTTTGTCTTTGCAGTTAGCTGATTTTTTTCTTAAACTGGTGTTTTTATAAAAAACAAATCTTTGCTAGAGGGTACGGCGCTAACTGTTTAATACTGCATTAACTGCATTCCTTCTAACAGTCTATATGTTGTTGGTTATTTTATTCACCTCCTCACCCTCGTGAGAAAGGAATCTTGTTTTTCTGACCTTCTGCTCTTACCTAAAACTATCCAAGTGGTTCATGGAGCTTTTTACCCAATGACATGTCACAGTAGAGGTTGGATTACCACATACGTGACATTCAAGGACAAAAGATTAGCAGAACTGAGTTTAACTTCCTGGTTAGCTGAAAAAGTAGGATAGAAAATCCAGTCCCTTGTAAATTTCAGTGTGAACAGTAAGGACTAAAGATCATATCTGAAAAATAAAAATCAGATTTGACTGCTGTGTGAACATAGAGCCAGTTTGTCTCAGATTGAGTCACATGGAGGCCGACAGACAGACGACGGGGAGGACGAGGGTGATCGTCATGTTCTGCCAGAATGACTCAGTCGGTCTGTTGTCTTTGAGCCTACAGCCGCTCTACTGAGGGACCTTCACAAGTTTAGACTCATAACCAGGATAGATGTAACTTCTTCCAAATTCATCACTACTGGTCACATGCTCAAGTGTCTGCTTCAGTTTCTTTGCTCTTTACTACCTGTTATCACTTGCTCTTGTCTGTCTATCTGTACCTGTCTTGATGATTTGTCTGGTGACTCATCACTCTTTTTTAGTTTTACTCAAACTGTTGCAGTGTTTAACAACAGACTGTGGAAGTCTGAACTGTTATATGGGAACATTCTCTTTAAATACTCTCCACGACACATTTTTTATGATGATTTAGGGATTATTTTGTTTGTTTTGTCTGTTTTATTATCAGCATTTTTGTCTAAGATTCAGTATTTGAGCAACTTCCCTGTTGCCTTGCTAAATAAAAGAATATTTGTTTTCTGGTGTGTTGTTCAAAGACAATAACTCAATAACAACAACCACAAATCCAGCCTAAGGATATGGCAGTCTTACTTCTGAGCAATGAAACTAGTCAGGGGGCAGAAAAGTTTATTACATTTGTTCCTTGAATCTGCCCACTGCCAACCTCTATATCCTGACTTCTTCTCTCTGGAAGGCCTGTCCAGTGTGTACTACTGGCATTAAATGATGGACAGATTTTTCCATTTTGATTAGTAGCGGTATGCCTAATCTACGCCAATGAAAGAAACTACAACCCTGCTACTGTCATAGCTCTGAGCAACAGTTTGAAGTAAATGCTAATGGTAGCAACATGCTATACTGCTGAATGTTATATGTTGTATTTAGCAGGTAGTGTTTGCCTTGTTAATATGTTAGAATTTATTAAAATTAAATTAAATCGAATAAATTGCCAATATTTCATCAAATAAAATAACATTTCATGAAATAAAGAGTGGTAATCGGTTTGTAGTTTGAAGTATGAACAAACTATCTAGCTAATTAGCCAACAGGCTCACTTAACAAAGATGTTTAGCCTATTATACGTTGTACTAATATGATAATTTATTATCATGAGATTAACGGCAGAGAAGTTGTTATGGTCAGCTAGTTAAGATTAACGTCATGTCACGTCAGTTTGATGGAGCAGATAGCGAGCTGATCAAGACCCCCAAAATGGCTGCCAGAGGGTGTGTTACAAACATGGATGTAAGTAGAACTAAATACTGGACTTACACTGGGAAAATTTTATGACATATAAAAATGTTTCCAGTTTACAGGTTTGCCTGTGTGCTGTGCCTAATGCACATGCTCATTAGTGTTTGCACCCACAGGTCCCCACTCGGCCTGTGGACTTTACATTGCGATCGTGAAAATTATACTCACTATGCCTCCTGTCACCAGTTTCATGGGCATCTATTCTAAAATTGTGATCTATGGGAAAATCTTTTTTGGCCAAAGGGTATTTTTTTGTCGCTCTTGTTTTTGCAGTGCCAGTTAAAACTAGTAGAAATGACCAGTAAGGCTGAGTGGCAGTATAAGGCTCTGTAAATAAGGCCAGGGTTCCACCTGAAAGCTTATTTAATGACTTCTCCATCACAGGGTTTGGTGTTTGACGAGAACACAGGAAGGGAAGGACTGTTGAGGTTTGCTGTTCTCAGTGACAAGTTGACCCTTCACCTCCAGCAGCTGCAGAAACAGACAGAGCAGGAGCTCAGCAACATACAAATACAGTGAGTCAATGACATAATGTTTGTTTGGCACAAGGAAGTATTAGTGGTATGAGAGTGTGTAAAAAAAACAACCTGTTTAATTCAAAGAGGTTCTTTTCAGGGTCTTCAGGACCCATCAAAAGGGCAAACGCTTGTTGAAGTTGTGTTTCCTTGAAAAAAAAATTGACCACTCTCCCTTAAAACTCAAAAATGTTTCAAAATTATTTTTTGTATCTTCATAAAGACACAGAGGTAGTAATCCTATTTATTTAAGACCAAACAGCCTCTGGAGAGTGAAAAATTTTTTTTTGGGGGGGGAGCCAGAAGTGACCATATTTGAACGAACTGGGGAGGATCTGACTCAATCTGACTACGTCCGCCCACCTATAGAATAAACCTGACTGCACCCGAGGCTTGTCAATTTGACTGACAGGCTTGAGTACTTTTTGAGGCTGAAAAAAATAATTAATTATGTTAATGTGGACTGTAAGAACACTTAAAGGAAAGAATTCAGCTAGTAACACCACATTGACTTGTTGAAAAAATGTATTAGTGTATTTCCTGTATTAGATGCAGACTCAAACTATATCCAGTCTGGGTTCTTTTCATTTAAGCGTATTTTCCATATCCTCTGCATTACTAGAAAGTAAAATGCTTGATTGCTCATTTTTAAACAGGACTCTCCTCCTTCTGCAATTATGATCTTGCTGTGCAGCATTTGAACATGTGAGTGGGTGGGATGCAGCTCTGTGTTAGTTAGTAGTGTTTTGTCACAGAGCTGAAACATGGCTGTGGGAGTTTCACTGTATCTCATACCAGCAGCAGGTTCTGCTCCACTGGAGAAAACAACAGGATCCTGCCTGCCTTCCCCCTTATTCATCATGATTGTCAATAGCATTGAACCAAAAAGTAAACTCGCAATGTAGGAGTCTGTGTGTGCATCACCCATTTGTCTTTTTTCTGTCTGAGTCTATTAGGTTGATTAAAGAGTAAAGGTGTCTAGACAGCTTGACAATAATCATGATTTGAGTTTTTTATTATCATTGTTTACACATTATAAAGTGAACGATATGAAATAATTTTCAGATTTTTTTTTTTTTGTATGTGCGCTGTGTTGAAAGTTAATCTTCAGAAGGTAGTATTTGGCTGTACTCCTGCCATCAACTGCTCTCACTTCTTGCAGACAAGACAAGCTAAAACACATCTCAGAGTTCAAGGTGTGGCAGCAGACACACACGCAACCACACACACTCACATTATAATGATCATGTTCCAGGAAATCGCCTAATTTCTCAGCAATGTTGGTTCTCAATGCCAAAACTGGTCTGCTCATGTCACAGCTTGGATCAAAGGCTTTATGAGACCAGATGAATTGGTCCTTACCAAACTGGTACATGTCTCCATCAGCCCTGCCCTATATTATGGTACCCATTTCTCATATCCACTTGGCTTACTGGAAGAAGACGTCACTCTACTTTTATGCTGCTGGGGTTTTCCTTGGATCTAAGGGAGACTTATGTGGTAATGTCCAGTGCCAATGCTGGGTTAGGTTTTGTTCAAGCCAAGACTGCAACAATTAGGCACACAGATAAAATAGATAAGTGACTTTTTCTTCTCAGTGGACTTTAACACACAGCTTTCACACCAAAAAACACTTTGTTCAGTCAGCGTATTTGTTAAAGTGATAATAAAATATTCTAACACAAAATACAAATACAAAATAGTTCTAACATTTTACACAGCGCCCCAACTTTTTTGAAATGAGATTGTAGTCTCAGTTGTCTTCCAAGTGTACTCTGCTGCAGTTTCTTAGAAATGGAAACTTAATCCCAACCAAGCATTAATCTTCACAGTTCTGTTGAAGTTAATGTGGTCTCATTGATTTTTCACGCCACATTTTTGTCTCACAGAGAGAATGAAGAGCATTATGGCCATCCTACGAAGCAGTTAATACAGATATGGGCTACACTTAACATGTAAACAATCACGTTAGTCATTTTCTTTTTTTTTACAATAATTAATTCTCAAGAAATCCCAATAAACTAAACCACAATAACCATTACCTCCCTTCTCATTTTATGTCAAACAAATCCACTAATTTCCTAATTAGATTATTCATCATTCCATTTTGTAGATTTAAATGATTACTTTTTCCATTAGTCCTACTATTTGCCTATTTGTGGTGTATCTGTTTTTTAAACCATTTTCTGTTATCTACTCAAGTGCTGCTACTCTTAAAGTTCTCATGAGATACCTCATCAATCTGAGGTTTTCTACCCTATAATAATTGCTGCCGACCCGAAAAGAGACTATACTGAAATAAGGTAACCATGATTGTACTTAAACAACAAAACAACTGTTTCTTCCTACGCCCCTGTAGGTTATGAAAGTTCGAGTTTTGTAACTTTTGGAATTCGGAAATGGTTAAAATCAGTTCCACTTTCCTGCTTTACTACAGCAAAATTGAAACCATCATTACATCCACTTCCTGTCATTGCCAGAATGTTGTTGGACAAATACTGTCTAGTGGAAGTGAGTGTATTTACTCTCCAAATCCAACAAAAGCCCTCATTTGCATAATATGCTCTTGTTCATTTAGAGCGCATACATGTGCAGCTAAAAGGCATTTCAGAGTGCACTTCAATCTTCACAGACCACTGTTATTTAAAATATATACTGATCGAAAAAAAAAAAAAAACATGTTTGGCCTGCAAAGCATAGTCTTGTTGACTTCCACTGCAGTTTGCTGCTGGAAAAAAATAAAGGCATCTTTTTTATTGTTACTATTTTTTTCTGTTGTATGGCTGTAATTTGACTAGCCAATCACAGCACATCATGAAAAGACTATGTTAATATTCGAGTTAATGTGGTTTTCCAACCTTTTCTTGGTTAGGGTTAGGACAAGATCAAAGTTTGGGTTGTAATAACTTATTTGACATAATTTCAAAGAAATACATTCATGGACTTGAACATCGGTGGTTATAGTGCCGACCGCAAAGGGCACCTCGGGTTATCTCTCTGACAAAATGGCCGTATTTGGCATAGTGAGAATGAGGCTGGATTTGTTCTTTTGTTTGAACCTCACATGCCTCATTTAACAGAAATGTTCTAATGGTTGCCAGATATGGCTCCATTTAAATTTAATGTGATGGAGTGAATGACTGGAAATATTCCCTTGCTCCATTAAGATTTTAAGGCGTGTTTGGAGGTGTGTTTTCCTTGATCGACAGATACTCGTAGTGTTTGCTGTTTGCTAATGGTAGCGTACCTCCGTTTTACTCATTTGTCCAAATTGTCTTTGGTGAAAAGTGGCAACCTCTACGTTGATGTCATTTTTGAACCAACTGGAGTACGATGATGGCGGAACGACTTGATGCTCATATTGTGTGGTGAAATCTCAAGTGGTTTCAGAGCTATTTCTTTTTTCAGTCAACAACCTCCTGAGTTGTTTCTTTAAGCTCTGCTTTATTTGTCAGTGAGCAGCCTGAACCCTGCTCTCTCGCTGTGGGTAAATTGAATCAAAAACAAACTGCTGATATACAGAAACAGCACACCAAATATTCAAACTCCTGCCTTCATTATGGCTGACATTCCTGTCGTGTTTACCTCCCTACTTTCTCAGAAATCTATTGTGCGAATAAACTTTGTATTTCCATAACTGGAAGCATAAAGAGCAGCAGGGTGGCCCGGTTGTTTTAGAGGCAGTCAAAAAAAAACAGGAAGCCATAATGATTCTCTGATAACAAGTGTCCATCCTGTCCTGTTGATATGCCATTAGCCTTTGAAATAGTTACGATAGGAAGATCTTAAAAGGGCCGGTTCACTCAAATTACATAGGGAAAAAAAAAAATTCTTCTCATTTCCCTCTAAAAATTCCGATATCACTTTTTACAGCAGAAAGGCATTCTAATGTCAAATTATTCCGTGTAACCGACACTTTTTAAAAAGAGAGACAGTTTGTTTGATTCCTCTAATTGTATAATTTTATTGATTATGTGTTCTTTCCAAAAATCTTTGAAAACAGTGTATCACTGTATTATTTGGATGAACTAATCCTTTAATAAGAAGCATACAGAACAGCAGCAAAATAAAAAAAAAAAAAGAATGTATTTGAATTTACAGTTTTACGAACAAAAGTATCTCAAAACAAATCTCAACTTTGGATCTGCTTCATTTAAATACTACAAGCCAAACTTTATTGTCAGCAGGGGATGATGGACAGAAGGCTCACACAGTATAAATCAGCACAGGCATGTAGGAATAGATGAAGCCTGATTGTGAGAGCTTATATTTGTTGTTTTGAGCTGTATTTTCCCATAGATAAGAGTGAAACTGTCTGTAGTCTGGTTACGCAAGGAGAGTGCAGCATGTTGCCAAGACACAGGCATACTGGCAGTTGGGAAAATACCCAGCTGAACTTTGTCAACCACACTCCTCGTCTTCATGTTCTTCATCTGTTCATATCTTCGAATATCTTCTGATAGCAACAATTAAAGGAATCAACAAGTTGGAAAAGCTCACACTCCTTATTGATTTATCCCATTTAATCTGACTCTTCTGAATCTTTTGGTACAATTGTCAGAGATCACAGTGATCAGAGAACTGCTCATGGTCATTTATTGAGCAGTAGGTCTGTGAACATGTGCGCTGGGGAGAAGCCTGCTGTCAAGGTGTCCCTGAGCAACACACTGAAACTTAAACTGCTGCTTTAGCTTCTCAGCAGTCTCCAACTGCAGTTAAACATTAGAGTGAAATCATGTGAATTTAGGACAGAGGATCTTATGTTTTGTCAATTTATCCCTGGATGTGCCTCATGTTGTAAAACTGCCCAAAAACTTTCTAAAACTGAGTTGATGAGTTGAGTCAGAGGCGACATGGTCAACTTGCTTGAGTTGAGCTGAAATGTGTCAGTGCAAACTGCTACAACCTTTCCCTGGAGCTTTTAAAACACTTCCCTGTCTGTGAATCTTTGATCTGAACTGTTTTTTCTGATGACAACTGAAGAACTTTGATCTATTGGTGAACACTCTGAGATGTGGTTAAAAGCTCTGGAGAAAAGCTAGAAAATGGACCGTGTATTGAACATGCTTCAGGCTACCCAACGGAAGAAGTAGTCTTCATGTTTGGGTGACTATTACTGCTACATTTGCATAAGCTCCCTGTGTATTGAAGCCCTTATGGGTGGTTACATATTCTCAACCCTCTTGTTTGCTCGTTATATTTTTGCCATTTTTAGCACAACTAAAAATGCAACTCTTGCAAGTAAATCACCATCATTGTCATCATTCATGTTAAGACACTACAAATTCTATTCAGCTACAGTATGTAAAAAGCCTGACAAGACAATCCAGTTGTTATGGTGTAAACTGGCAGGTTTCAGAATACTGCAGACTGGAGAATTGCGTAGCTGCCAGTTTCAAATAATCTTGTTGCAAATCTTTGGTCTGAACTGGTCCGAAGACATAAAGAATGGAAAAAGAGGTCGTTTATATGTACAATATACTGTAGTATCAACAACTGCTCGTTGTCCATGACAACTAAGCAAACATGAGCAAAGTCCATCTGCTGGTTCAAAAGTTCTGAAAAAAGCTACGAAGCGAATCTTGAGTTGTTGTTGTTTTTTTAAATATTGAGCTTCGAAAGCATTTGGCTCTGACCAGACATGTTGCACTATGCAGTCTTTAATTTTTCTGTCTGTTTTGTGTTTTCTTTTGTTATTATTTCTTTTGCTTTCTATTTCACTTTTGTTTTTAATTTTTTTCTTCCTTCTTTTACTTTCTTTTCTTTTTGTTCTCTTTCTGTTGTAAAAAAAGACTGATGTCTGTTTTTCAGAGTTAGACTCTAGTCTAAATATGGCTAAATATGATTTTTATTTTCTTCACTCCTTTCCATGTCAGTATCTGCTGCCCTCCTCCTCCTTATTACCCCATCAAAACATTTTTATTTCATCCTGAGAGGAATGCATTTCTCATCCTTTCTCCGCCTTATTTTTCTGTCCTCTTTCATCGCTGATACTCCCCTTTTTTGAATTATCCTTCCATAACAGGAAAGCAAACACAATCTTCTGGCCTTTTTTTTTTTTTTTTTTAAATCAACTAATCCTTAGTCTGAACCACATTAGTTGAATAAACACTCCGACACTGCAAGGATCTTTAGTTCACAATGATGATGACGGTTTAGCTGCCCCTCACATAAGTTATCAGGATTGTTGTTGAAATGAATTCACTATCAACCCAGTGAAATCGCTTCAGCTTTGAAACTGTATCTTTTGTTTACACCTGCAAATGGTTTTATTTGTAAATGTAAATATACGTCATAATTCTAACGCAGTGTGAAGTAGACGTAGAGTCCTGAATTTACATTCATGATCATTTACATAGGGCTTAATGGCATCACCTTTGTCCATGATAGAAACACTTTCTTGAGTGAATTTTATCCATCATTTGAATTCTGTTGTTGTGTTAGAAATACATACACACTCACACTTCCACAGTATATAGATCCTGGATATGCTCGACTCAGTGAAAATGATATGTGACAAGCTGCAAGTAGTTAGATACATTAATGTAAAAAAGAAATATATAATAAATAACACCCACACATTTTTCACCTGCAATTATGGATTGAAATGTGTTTGTCACATACGTTCACATAATTATGGAGCCCTATTCACACTTTTCTATACGTAAGCACCTAATCAGAACACACTGACAGCTGGCAGAGTATGTGTGTTTGCATGTGTGTCAGAGAGAGAAGGATTTGACACATTGTTGCAATGAGGTACAGTGTATGCCTGTTTACATGTTCACGTTAATGTGTGTACATGTGAGCACAGTATGTTATTCTTATACACACATATATTCATTGGTAATTACTGTCTTTTGTCCGGGATGGATGATGTTTTTCATCACTCATCTCCCACACACACACACACACACACACACACACACAACTGCAGTTTTTCAATGAAGTTATTGGATTGATCAGTTGTGATTGACATGTGACAGAGTTGCTCATTTGCATAAACTTCACATACATGTATTTCTCTTAAAATGTATATTTCTTGTAAACACTGAATGGAAGGCGGTAGCTTTTTTTTTAGTTTAAGTTGAAATACCGGACATTTTCCAACAGAATAGAACTACAGAAGGCTACACTGGTTGCAATGGCACTCTGTAATTATGCAGGTTAATGGCCTCTTAATTTCAGTCCAAACCTGTTAATGTTGTCGGTGTTTTAACAAAAAAAGAAAAAGAAACTAAATGATAAGAATAAGATGATGACAGAAACAAGGGGACAAATTGCAGGAAATTGGTTTGATGCATGAATCTATCAAAAAGATGAGATTTGAAAAATGTAATCAGCTCCAATAACCACCTGATAAACCATCAAATTCATCAGGCCAGTGACCCCAACTTTTTTCCTCAGTGACCTCCTCTATGTCATTGAGTAAACTGACAACCCCTGACAAAGTGAAATATTTTAGATATTTGACAACTGGCACAAATTGGATATTTTATATAATATTTGTTGTATAACGATATCAGACTGGAACAACTGATAAACTGTAAATAGTGAACACAATACCTGCAGAAGGTTTGTGTAAAATGAGTAATCTGTATGAATATTGCATCAGTAACATTTTGGTACATTTGTAATACAATTGAATTGCTTTAAAAAAAAATTATCATTATTGACAATCTTATATGGATAATAGGCTTCATTTGTTTTTTTTAACAACTGATTGTTTTAACTTTACTTTTGAAATACATGATGAGGCTGTTTAGCAGAGTGACAGCTCTATTATATTTTACGTCTTAAATAATAATCTAATCTTTAGATATACCAATTCTATATATTTTTACTCAGATAACCATGAAATGTAGATATAGACCTATTGTATATATTTGTTTTTAAGTTGAAGTTAAAAGTTGAATTATACCCTTTAAAGTTAAGAAGGGGTGACGCAGTGCTGGAGTGATTAGCACTGGAGCCTCACAACTAGTAGGTTCTGGGTTCAATCCTGGCCTGCAGCCTTTCTCATTGGATTTTGCATGTTCTCCCTGTGCCTGCGTGGGTTCTCTCCAGGTACTCCGGCTTCCTCCCAATGTCCAAAGACATGCATGTCAGGTTAATTGGTGATTCTACAAATTGCCCTTATTGTCTCTATGTGTTGGCCCTGTGATAGGCTGGCAACCTCTCCAGGGTGTACCCTGTGTGATCTAGCCTAGGTTCCAGCCCACTGTGACCCTGTTCATATAATGGAGGGATGGAAATTCAAGAATGCTTCATAACAACAGGTTTACTGCGTAGCACTTCCATTACAAAGCTGAGATGGCTTGGCAATGCTGTCAGGATCAAGGGAATGTGTTATGTGTTGATAATATATAGTGCTTTATGATTATTTGTACAATCTTTTAACGCTAGAACTGGGCTGCAGTCCGTTGTGCCTTAAATACATTTTGGAAACCAATGGTAATTCAACTATTGTAATGAAACAAAATTCTCCTAATTTGAGTTAAGTTTAGAAGAAAAAGAAGTCCGGTCGAAAACAGAGTTATGTAGCCTCAGATAGCAAGAAAAGACAACATTAAAGCTACATTGCTTGATAAATATGACAAAACTGCTGAAGTGATAGGGCATTTGCTTCATCAGTGTTTCAAACATCCTTTCTGTTTCTTCCAGCATTACACAGTGGATGTAAATTAAAGATTACAGTTGTCTTTTAGGTTGTACCTCAGATTTCTGTCCTTCTCCCAACAGCTCTCAGAACACTCAGACAAGTCAGTAGGCCTTCTTGAAAACCTCATTAACACAACATCAACATCTTTCCCTGAGGGCCTTTGTGTTTTTGTGCTGCTGTTTGTGTCGTTTCTGCTAATTTGTCTTTTTCTACATGTTGATTCTTCGCTTAGCTCATCAAAGGCTTCTCAGATGAGCCTCCTCTTCATCCTCACAAACAAAACACTTCTCTTATTACCTGCTCTTCTGACACTCATACAGAGAGTTTGTGCCTCCCAGTGGACAGATGATTAATTACACTCCTGTGTCGCAATGCATAAATTTTGCCCTGAAGACTCAATACATGTTAATATTTAAGTCAGATATGGTCTTCATCAATGAATACTCTCAATAACTAATACTCAGACTGCTAATATAATGACTACTACTACAATTATTGTTGTACTCTGGATTTCTGATGAAAATGATAAAGAAAAAGCACATTATCATTAGCTGCCTTTTCCAGACTCAATGCAAATAGAACGTGCAGAGAAAGGATGAAGTTAGCGACACTCAAATCTTCTTTAAAAGTCCTTTTTTAAAGTAACTTTTTACAATCTTTTTTTTTTTTTTTTACAGTTTTTTAACAATCTTTACGTCATTAGGTAGCGACAGATATAATGAAGACGGGAACAAAAATACATACAACAACAGTAAGAAACAATAAAAGGCATGAAGACAAGAGGGAAGAGCTGAGAGGGTCCCAAAGACTTTATCAGGGGTAGCACAGAAAAGGAAATCAGGGAGGACGGGGTCTAAACATGAAATTTGTTAATAGAGTTAATAATGTGTTTTTAGAGGTCCCGACAGCTAAGTATAATAAATGCTTAAGTAGAACAGATTTTGAGTAATTCTAAACAAGAAGTTATGTATGACTCGACTATATCTACTGGTAGTTGCAGTTCCACTGCTAGGACTGTTATATCTACTCCTAGCAATACTACCAATACTGCTGCTGCTTTACACTGACTAACATCAGTGGTAGCACCACAGCCACTATTCCTTAATGATGCTCCTACAACTGTAGTTCTACTACTGGTGTTAGACCCCTACAGCTGCAATATGTGGTGCTGCTGGACTTGAACACCATATTGCTTCTGCTACTTAATATGTACTTACCAGTAGAGGAAAGGAACAAATTACATTTACTCATGACTGTACTTAAGAACATTTTTGAGGTACTTGTACTTGAGCATAACTTGAGCTTGTGCTGCTACTGCAGCAAATACCACCTCTAATGCAATTGCGAGTACTCTGACTACTAGTGCTTCTAGCAGTGTAATACTTCTGCTGCTGGGACTGTTTATGGACTACTTGTGTACAATGTTATACCTAGTTTTAAATTGATATTAGTTTAAAACAGCTAATGATAGTTAATTGTAGAATGTAACTGATGTAGAGATGTCTTGTACATGGTAATGTGACTCATGCTATATTCACGGTCTCATGGTTGCTGGTGCAGCTGAATGTGGTTTTGAATATTTGGCTGCTGTCAACTTCAACAGGAAACAATAATCACAAAATCTGCATCAGCAGCTCTGTGTATATCTATGAAAACATTTGCTGCGTTTGGATTGTCTCCTCGCGCACGACCCGGTGTGCTATATATTGAAAAAAATCTATTTGGATTGGCTGTGTGTCCACTATGTAGTTTGCTATGTAGTGGACAAGTAGACAGTTTGAACCAACACAGGGGCTATGTGTTTATTGAAGGAAAGAAGGATCTGGCAGTGAGAAGAGAAGGTTAATGGTTATAAGCTGATTCAGCCATTTAAAAGTGCCAGTGAAAATGAGGTGCAGTAGCTGTCAGCAGTGTTTTTGCAGGTAAATCTCTCAGCAAACAGAACAGAGACGTTCATCCTGCCTCAGCCTTTTTACTGAATACAGAAACTGCTCAGGTTGTGTTCAGGTGAAACAAATTAAATAGCAGCACCTTCCACAAAAACTACAGCAGACTATCATGCATGTTTGCATTATTTTTGTATGAATTATTGTTTACTGATATTGTCTCTCTTTTTAAGCTTGTTTATTTGTCTGCATTAACGACAGGCATTTCCTATCCAGATATACAGTATGCATATAAGATATTTTTTGTACAATTAGATAATATGTTTTTACCATTTTTTTCTCCTGTGAAATCAACAATGTTTGCAGTATTGGTTTTTTTTGTTTTGTTTTTGTTTTTTAACTATAAGTGTAGTGTGGGAAATAAAACAAATGTATTATGTGAGTTGATAATCAAAATTTTCAGACACGTTGTCTGTGAAACCACACTGTGAATTCAACTCTGAGACCTCAGGTGAGAGTTTACATCTTTTCTGTGGACTGAACGTTTCTGTATTTGTGTGCCAGACTTTTTCAGATTGAAAGCCGCCAGCAGCTGCTGACCACTGAGCTGTTTGATCTTCAGGAGACAAAGAAACAGACAGAAAAAGAGCTCAAGAGGAGTTCCTGCCTCCAGAGGTCCGCCGTAAGTGACCACAGCCGAAAACTGATACCACACACACTCGGACAAGATAATAATGCTGCTACTGCAAATAATAATAACTATTAATATTATGTTCATATTTTGTATCTATATATACAGGAGTTTTCTTAGTAAATATACACACAAACAATCATGTCAATGCAAATAAAAGTATGATAAACTTGAGTATCAAATAATAGAGACACAATTTTAGGTATGCTGTAAAAATAATAAAAATATGTTTAAAATGCATAAAATCAGATCAAAAACGATCATCTAAAAAAATGCAATATTTTAAAAAGTGGACCTTTGCTACCTTTCTATTGAGTTTATTATTCCACCTGATAGAAGAGTCACAGTCAAATGCAAACGTGTTGCAAATTACCATTTGTGTGTTCATTCCGACACCTGTCAGCTGATCATAACAGTAATACCATTGCCTTTGAGCAAATATATTGATCGGAAACCACATTTTGTAGTTTTGACAGAATAATCTGAAATCAATGTAACTTAAAACCTGTTTTAACCTTTTTTTTTTTGTCAGGACAGCATGTCCCAGCCTTTATTAGCTGATTAAGCATGGGAAATGTGGTTGAATGCTGTGAGTTCAATTCACATCCTTTTGTTTCACATATAGTGCAAATCCCAAGGTGAAAAATGAGCTTCTATGCACAGGCATGCAGCATATTACAAGATTACTGATGAGACTACTATTGACAATTGCTCATAGATTAAGGCAGGAAAAGACAATACAAAAACAACAGTCCCAGTGGAGGAATCCTCAAAGCAGCTCCTTCTAAGCCGGTTAGTAGAAATGTTTTATTTTCCATCGTAGTTTCAACTGTGTGCTTGTCGGGATCTTCAGGCCTCCATCGCTGAGCACTTGATCCAGTCTGAGAGGCTGGTCTTCCAGGGGGAGGCACTGAGCACGCTCCGTAACCTGCTGATCCAAGACCTGCAAAGGTACCAGGAAGAGACGCAGAGACTGACCTGTTTCACTCAGAAAATACTGAGGAAAGCCCACAGGTACTCAGCTCTTCTTCTTTTGACAATAAATAATTATTTGGTTTAATATTGATTGATTTAATTGATCAACAACCTGGCAGAGTTGTTGAGATCAGTCAGTGTCTTAAAGGCAAAAACTGAGCTTGACTATCCTACCTTGATGTTTTCTGACAGGTCAGAGAGAGAGGAAAGCTTCAGCAGCAGACCAACTGAAAACAGCATGCAGGGGAAGAACGAGACGGAACAAGACAACAACATGGTAAAGTAAACATCTAAACTCCTCTGTAATTCACCTTCCTGACTCTCATTGGGTTGTTTTTAGAGGTGAATTCTGGTTTTATCTTTTTGGAACAATCAAACCATCTAAATAACTAACCAACAGTAGTTGTTGTTTGTTTGTTAATCAGTCTTTGGGCCTATCAGTGATCTGTAAACTAACAACACATGGTTTGGTTCTCCTGTGTACGTCCTACAAAGAAATAAAAGCCATGGTTGTTTTTTATTTCCCTTCAGTGTCTGCTTGATCGCCAGCGCTGTCATGTCCCTCTCTGTTTTAGCCAACTTTCCATAGTAACGCTACTCTCACATATTTTAATGCACCCCTGTCTCCTACAAATTATGATCATATGCTACTATAAAGTGGCTTCCCAATTGCATTGAGGAGGTAAAAGTAAATTGCTGCTGTAAATGATTAATATGAGTGTCATTTAACTAGGAGAGATCAGGGCTGTTTGCCGAGGCTGTAATGCTTTATAGGCCTGTTCAACTAACGAAGCATCATCACAGACAAATAACTCTTTTAGAAGTTCATGTGGAAATGTTGCAGAATTTACTGTTGCAATGATGTGATGCATTGTTTGAGTTCTTTCTGAAAGTAGGTTAACCAGGTCTGATGTTCCTAATCTTTCATAGACTCCAAAACCACTGCTGAAAAAACTCTGCATTAGTCAATCATTGCACAGATTTGCTCTCAAGTCTGCTCTGAGGTCTGCAGATCTGACTGCTCTTTTATGGTGAATGTGGGGTTGACTTTCAGCACTTTGTGCAGAATTTTCCCTTCCATGTTGGTAAAATGATAGACAGAGCAGTACAAAAGTTGCTGAGCAAAATAGCTATTAAATTAAGGAGGCATTACAAAAAAAACATTGCAACTTTCTTTGTGGCACGCTTGCATCCCGAACCAGAAATCAATAACAACTCCATCATTTACTTGTAAATGTCAATTGAAATGACAACTATTTCGGAACTATATACCAGTTGAAGAAGTAAAACTTGATTAAAAACAACTTTAGGCTCAGACGTAGATATGATCACTAAAGTCACTTTGATACACACAAAACTGAAAAGATCCAGCTGAAGTCCTTGGTATATTTTGAGATATGAATACAAAAAAATGCATCCGAATTCATTTCATCACCTTTTGAATAGAAGCACAATTATGCTGTTCGTCACCTCACCTCAGATGGTTTCATTACTTTTTAAAATTCTTAAGAGATAAAACTCTCCATTATTTCAAGTGAACTCGGCAGAAATAAGCAGACAAACAACTGCAGTAGAAGCTAATGTAGCTGTGAACAAAGATAACCAACACTGTGTCTTCGTTTACCCGTGTGTGTGTGTGTGTGTGTGTGTGTGTGTGTGTGTGTGTGTGTGTGTGTGTGTGTGTGTGTGTGTGTGTGTGTGTGTGTGTGTGTGTGTGTGTGTGTGTGTGTGTGTGGGTGTGTGTGGCTGTGTGGGTGTGGTGTGTCTGGCATTTGTCCAGATGTTGTCAGTCTTTCTCAGACAGTCAGAGTAGAGACAGTGGAAACATCTGCTTGCTCATCTGGCTCTGTCTATCACACACACAGATGCAGACCTACTCATCACACACACACACACACACACACACACACACACACACACACACACACACACACACACACACACACACACACACACACACACACACACACACACACACACACACACACACACACACACACACACACACACACACACACAAACACACATCTTTCCCTAAAAAAACAGCCCATAATAAACTGACACAGTTGTGACAGGAAACGATGAGGGAAGAAACCTGGTTTGGAGTCTTATTATAACAGGAAACCTGTCAAAGTGTCACCACAGTTTAACTCGTGAAGCTTAAACACAAACAGCAGACAGGCTGCCTGCCAACATGCTACAACTCCTGCTCACGTATACAACATTCATCAGGCTCATCGCTTTCGGTTTTTACAGATCTTCATGAAAAATACCAGATTTCTTTTTACAATTGCCCAAAATGTCTATAAAACAGCACCATTATCTGAGGCACAGCAAACCAAATATCCCACAAACTGTCGGTCACCTGTATTTATATATCTAGAAACACTGTTTTTGTCAACAGACCTTCATCATCAGCTATTTTTAACTCCAGCTGTTCCCATTCAAAAAAAGACAGATGTGTTCATCTTTTAGGGTTTCGCAAAAGGGACACATTTGTGATCTGCCACCTACACCCTTTTTGCATCTGTAAAGGGCAAACACGGACACACACACACACACACACACACACACACACACACACACACACACACACACACACACACACACACACACACACACACACACACACACACACACACACACACACACACACACACACACACACACACACACACACACACACACACACACACACCAGCAAATAATGCATCAATACCTGTAAGGATTATTGTCTGTGTGAGTATATAAGCAATTTCATAACATTCATGTTGTAAAAATAACAGTGTCAATGTTTTTTTTTATTATTATGAATTTTTGGGGGTGGGGGGTTTCAAGTTCAAAAACGTATTTAGGATTAGAGAAATAAACAGTTTATGTCAAAACTGTTTTTTTTGTTTAAGTTAAAGAAAAACTACTTAATAGGAGATGCAGTCATGATAAGAGAAACCAGTTTTGACTGTTGAGAGGAAACAAGATACCAACAGCGTTTTTCAGGGTAAAACTCTGACTTTTTATTAACTGTAAATTTTGTTGATGGCTTCGTAACAACGACAACACTCTTTCGTCCTTTTCCAGTCATAAATCCTTCAGCGAATTGTAACATACCGACATAAAGATATGGCATGTGTCTTCTTGAGAAGATAGTCTCTATACCTTCACAACAATAAACTTGTATATAAGAGGTGCAGGCTTTCTGCTACAGCAGGTATCTGGTGACGCAACACATTGCAAGGACATGAATATGTCACTTCCTGTATTGTTTATTAACTTAATGTAGACTTTATGTAAACTGTTCAATCTGACACCAGTGCTGTTTTCTGGAAAGTGTCTCCTTTATCAATATACACGTGCTGCCCTGATTAGAACAACTTTTATTCGTCCCTTTATTTGTGCACTACTTATTACTGACATAACTACTTTGACATTACATTGTGTCCTGTGGTCTATTGTGATTTCACCAGGGCACCTTCAGGTGTTGTCCTTGGTCATTGTTGTTTGTGAATGGTGAACAGAAAAAACATTATTCTTGAAGGTTGATATACTGAAACCAGTTATTATTTGCGCCAAATTGTAATCTGCAAGAGTTTGACCAAAATGTACACCTGTCACCGTGTGACTGGTTTAATGTCCCCCCAGCTGAAGTCTGTGGGAATGTGGATTTAAAGGGAAATAGGTCAGCTCACTGCAAAACTGGATTTTACAGCTGACAGATGTTACAGAATTTGGCTTGTGGCATGTTTTTAACCCTGATCTCCAAAATGATTCGTTGATAAAGCAAGAGGCAAATGTTTTCGTGCGGTTTCTGTTTGTGCCGTGGTTCTCGGTGGACCTCGAGGGTCAGGGGATTTAAACCCTCGACATCTTCAACCTTCTGTCTCACACTTTGCCCTGCCCTAAACAAACCACTGAGAGGCTCAGTAACCTTTTTGTCCGATTATTTCTGCTTAATCTGTCACAAAATGGATTTGTATAATCACACATAATTTTGATGAGATGTAAAATCTAATAGATTTAGATTTGATTGAATAAAGAGGTTTTTGTAGATATAGTGATCCATCCCAGATTTGTGATTTTTATTTTGGACCTATATATGTAGACACATGCCTACATGTAATCTCATACACACACACACACATATATAAACACACACACACAGACGTATACACACACACACACACACACACACACACACACACACACACACACACACACACACACACACACACACACACACACACACACACACACACACACACACACACACACACACACACACACACACACACACACACACACACACACACACACACACACACACACAGATACAGACACACATATACACACGCACAGAGCCAGTGTGGGATTTACTGTGCAGTCTATTGAATGTGAGGTCTCTAACTCTGTTTTTTCCATCATACAGTATATGTGACGTGTGTGTGTGTGTGTGTGTGTGTGTGTGTGTGTGTGTGTGTGTGTGTGTGTGTGTGTCTAAGAGCTGAAGCACAGAGCGTGGATTTTTTTTTTTTTATGGTGGCATGAGTGCGGTGGGTTTGCATGGTCAAGAATAATAAATATATAGTAAATATATTGTTGAAATAAAATTTACGTACTAAAGGTCTTGTACCAGTTTGAATCATATACAACATGTTTTTTACAAACCTATAAATTCAGTTTTGAACCTTTCTCTTAAAATTGTTTGACTATATAATATGTTTAGGCCTTTAAAATCCCCACAAAAGTGCAAAATAAAACAATCTTTCATTCATGTAGTATTGAATAAGCTACTGACGCTTAAATGTGTACGTTTTGTTAAACCAGGCATCTGTTAGTGTATTTTTGACAGGGGCAGCTAAGATTATCAAAACACACAAATCTCTCCAAAAAGTAAAAGAAAATAAGTCTCCAAAGGTTGGATCAGGTGCAGTAAGTCAACAGTGGAGGGCATCTGGGCTGTAAAACAGATCAAACCTCTGCAGCACTTCATTCTCATGGGGAACTTTTGGAAGAATTTGTTTTGTAAAGAGAACACTGCTTATGATCAATAAACTACTGTGTATAGTTTTAAAATTTTAATTCCCAAGGTTTCTAATTCTAAGGTTTTCACATTTCCTTTTACTTGAGCAGCATTTTCCACTGTTGCTTTGTGCTTTCTTTACACTACGTCCCTCAATAGGTTTTACATTTTTCTCACCAGATTACTACTAGATTATTTAAACGGCCTTCTCGCTTACAACACACCCAGTGATGCACATGGTGGGGAAGGAATCGTATTGGTGGTCATGTGTAGCTGAACTTGTGGCAGTGAGCAAACATAACATTGTAGGCACATACTAGTTGTAAAACAGGTAGAGCAGGGGTGCTGAGTGTGAGTATTGAAGGGAGCAGTTCTGGGATGCCAGGAGAGGGGCGGGGTTGGAGGGTGCCCACCTGATAACTCAGTGAGATACTGCACAGACTTACCTTGTTGCTTAGGCTTTATACTAGGCAGTGTCTGACTTGGGTGTATGAGCAATGCATTCATAGTTTTAGCATAGCATCCTGTGAATTAGTGAGGTATTTGGTAGGTGAAGACAGGTAGTACTATTGAGTCAGTCGACCCTTCCGATGTTACTCCGCATTAATGTGGCACTATGTGTACGTTAAAACAAACACCTGAGCTCCCTGTTTTATTCCCACATTAAATATCCAGGATTTGTAAAAAAAATATTCCGGTTAAAGAGGTAAACAAAGTGTAAGAACCGGCAGGGATCGAGGAGAGAGCAACGGGCTGGTTGATTAATCTCTGTTATTTACAGCCATGGTGATGGGAGGAGTGTTGGGGTGGGGTGGGGGGGGACAACAACAACAACACTGGAACATATTGCCAAGCAGATTGCCTCGAGCCAAACGTAGCTCAACGTTTTGCTCTCTGCAAGACACATACGTGTTCAACACAAGACTGCTGCCACTAATTGGTTATTCAATTTTTTTGTTGCGCTGTTGTTTTTACTCTTTCGCTGCTGTAGTGACAGTTTTGGTTTGGTGTGGCATTAAAGTGCATTTGCTTGTTTACATCTGTGTGTCAATTCAACAATTTGGACAGTTATATTTCCAGTGTTTGATATTAATGTGTCTCACTAATAATTGACTGAGAGGGTTTGATGAGGGAAGAAAGTAAAAATGGACTAAAGTGAGAAAAGCAATAAGCTTGAAAAAGTACTGACGGTAAAAGTCATGTTTGAACTAAAGACATTGAAAAGTAGAATCACACACAGAGGCTTTGTGGAGTAGTGGCAGGCATGTTAACATGAGCAGTGATCATCTTCTCAGCTGTGTAATGCCTCATAGAATAGAAACTTGAAAGCACACAAAAAGTATAAAGACAATTAGGTGAAGCTACAAAACAACCCTGGAAATTTTGTAACAAATCTTAAAACCTATAAATCAGATTCAAGAAGCTTGAAACCATATGAGAAAACATCCTGACGAAGATAGACAACAACTCCAGAGTCAAGAAACCACAAACAATCATGTCAAAGTAGAATGCAGCTCATACTAGAACAATAACAAAAGAATGTACACAATGTAAAGACACTGAAATAACACACATAAAGTGGCTGAAACACAACCGTGAGAAGCATCAAACCAAAACTGACAACAAAGCTACAAAACTGCCTGAAGAAACTTTAAAACGCGAGGAAAAACGAGAAGAGCAACCCATACCAGCTAGAAAACATCGACTAAATATCCTAAATAAGTTAAAACACAACACACATAAAACAACCCTAAAACGCGAAATAATAATAATAACCAGAAAAAAAAACAGAAAAACTCAAAGAAGGAAGGAAAATAACCCACAGAAGCTAAAAATATATATAAAAAGCTGAAAATCAACCTCAAAAAGGTT